>NC_036860.1:37834262-38156979 GCF_002910315.2 Salvelinus sp. IW2-2015 | reverse complement strand
ATCCGTTACATTTGCTAGTTACCTGCCCAAAATAGTCATTAGTAACATTACCGAGTTTGGTTAATTCAAAAGTTATCAGATTACTGACAAAAAGGATCCATCAAACACATTTGGTATGTTCAGCTGGAACAACATTTAGGCCTTTTTTCAATGCTGAATTGAATGTCATTGAGAAAACAGATGTAATCTTTCGCAAACATTCTTACCGAATTGTAATGTAATCCAAAAAAGTATCTAGTTTTTTAAACTGTAATCGGATTATAATATTTCTGCTGGTAATTTAACTGATGTTTTTTTTTAAATCAGATTACATGTAACCTGTAACTCTCCAACCCTGGTTAACATATTATACTATTACAAAAAAATATACTGAACAAAAATATAAACACAACATGCAACAATTTCAAAGACTTATAGTTCACATAAAGGCCGTAATCTACGGAGTTCACATGACTGGGCAGGGGCGCAGGCCCACCCACCGGGGAGCAAGGCTCACCCAATCAGAATGAGTTTTTTCCCACAAAAGGGCTTTATTACAAACAGAAATACTCCTCAGTTTCATCAACTGTCCGTGTGGCTGGTCTCAGACGATCCCGTAGGTGAAGAAGCCGGATGTGGAGGTCCTGGGCAAGTGTGGTTACACGTGGTCTGTGGTTGTGAGGCCGTTTGGACGTACTGTCAAATTCTCTAAAAAGACAATGGATGCAGATTATAGTAGAGAAATTAACATAGAATTATCTGGCAACAGCTCTGGTGGACATTCCTGCAGTAAGCATGCCAATTGCACGCTCCCTCAAAACTTGAGACACCTGTGGCATTGTGTTGTGTGACAAAACTGCACATTTTGGTGTGCCCTTTTATTGCCCCCAGCACAAGGTACACCTGTGTATTGATCATGCTGTTTAATCAGCTTCTTGATATGCCACACCTGTCAGGTGGATGGATTATCTTGGCAAAAGAGAAATGCTCACTAACAGGGTTTTAAACAAATTTGTGCAAAACATTTGAGCGAAATAAGCTTTATGTGCGTATGGAAAATGTCTGGGATCTTTTATTTCAGCTCATGAAACATGGGACCAAAACTTTACATGTTGCGTTCATATTTTTGTTTAGTATATATGGATAGGGCCTTTATCCATGATTAAACAGCACTCTTAGCGTTCATCAGGAGCTTGGCATCAATGGTGAGATTCTATGGCTTAAATGTGTATATAGGACATCAAGCACCCATGCTAAAAATATCCACTGTAGTGGATTTCACTCAGAATGAGAATTAACCATTTCAATACCTGCAGAGCTGTTCAGTTAAGCTACATGCGCAATAATCAGTGGTTTTAAAGACATATCTGGGTACATTAAGCAGAGTAAGGTTCAATGCATTTAGCAGTGCTTGTTCTGATTTTGTACCTACTACCTACTTTGGCTTGTTGCAAATGATCAAATGTAACATTGACCCAAGGAATCAATACCCCCATAGGTTAAGTTTACTTGGAGGTCATGAGAGGTTTTCATGAAGTAATGTCAAACTTCTTAGGCTACTTACTGGGTTCAGAAAATTATTCATTGATTTGCTCTAGTCATGTGTGTGTGAGTGTGTGGACAGTGTGCGTGTGTGCACAATGTGTGCAGGGCCGGGTCCAGGCATAAGCGATCTTGCACAGGGGCCCCAAAAGGCTAGAGCTGGCTCTGAGTGTGTCTTGGAAGCAGCTGCTGTCAATGTTTCTGAAGAACAATCACGCTCTAATTAATTGCCAAACAGCTCTTGGATGAATTTTGGCTTGACATAAATGACGAACGAGACAATTTAATGTGTGTGTGTGTGCGCGCGCACAAGAACAGCATACCATCCAACTTAGAGTTCTGTATTTCACCTTACTTCCAATGTCATCATGGATGCAGTATTTGACATATAACTGAGCTGAACATCGTTCATGCTGAGGGTTTGTCCACGTGAAATGAGGTCCAAATCAAATCAAAGTGTATTGGTCGCGTACACAGATTTGAAGATGTTATCGCAAGTGCAGCAAAATGTTTAAGTATTTAGCTCCAACAATGCAGCAATATCTAGCAATACAATAACAATACACACATAATCCAAAAGTAAAAAAAATAACAAGAAATTAAGACATTTAAAAAATAATCATATTTAACCTTTATTTAACTAGGCAAGTCAGTTCAGAACAAATTCTTATTTACAATGATGGCCTACACCGGCCAAACCCGGACGACATTGGGCCAATTGTGCACTGCCCTGTGGGACTCCCAATCACGGCCGGTTGTGATACAGCCTGGATATCAGAAAAAGCAATGTCAATGTGAGCAAAGGTGTTCGTATTTCACCTGCCTTCCCACTGCTGCAGAGGCCAGCTCTAAAGTGTATAATTTCATTACAGAGATGCATCACCAGGCCTCTCTCAAAACCACTTGACTGGCGCTGGATGTAATATCTGTGGCGGAGCAGGAGAGATGCACTCAGGCATCTCAATATAATCTGGTTGCAGAGAACCGCCCAAAACTGACAGTCCAAATCACTTGATGGTGTGGGTGCACAGAGCAAGGATCATTTTTTGGGTGTCCGAGTTGACCTAGGGTCTGCCAATCCATTGTGAAAAGGAGGTCTATCAGAAGACCATTAAAGGCCCAGTGCATTTCTATCAGACCTCAGGATAAGACCCAGATGCAGACAGGTCAAAGTAACAAAAGTTTATTACAAAAACAGGGGGCAGGCAAACAACAGGTCAAGGGCAGGGAGAGGGCAGTAATCCAGAGCAGAGTCCGAAAGGTACAGAACGGCAGGCGGGCTCAGGGTCAGGACAGGCAGAATGGTCAAAACCGGAAAAACTAGAAAACAGGGACTAGAGAGCAAACAGAAGTACAGGGAAAATGCTGGTAGGCTTGACGAGACAAGACGAACTGGCAACAGACAAACAAAAAACACGGGTATAAGTACACAGGGGATAATGGGGCAGATGGGCAACACCTGGAGGGGCGTGGAGACAAGCACAAAGACACGTGAAATCAGGGTGTGACAATTGAGGTTGGAATACTACTACAAAATTGTGAAAATTATAATGCCCTTTAAGTGTAAGAGCTGTTTGAAAAGATCGCCTGAAATTTCAGCCTGTTTTGGTGGTATGACATCACCAGGCAGTAAATGAGTTAATAGTTAGGGTCGTTTTCAATAAAACATCACAATAAGGTGCAGAGCATTCAATTTGCCTGCTGGGGGGGGGGGCGACGCTGGGCCAATTGTGCGCCGCCCTATGGGATTCCAAACATGGATGGTTGTGATACAGCCTGGAATCGAACCAGGGTCTGTAGTGACGCCTCTTGCACTGAGATGCAGTGCCTTTGAACGCTGCACCATTCGGGAGCCGTCCTTTTCATCTAAGGCAGGAATAAGCTTTGATTGGCCACTCCAAACCTCTGTAGTCACCTGATTGGTAAGAACAACCTAAACATGAAGGAAATGAAAGCTCTTCTAAAGGAAATTGGCTTCCGCAGAAACAGTATGTTAAATTAGTTGGGTTTAAATTGGGAGAGGTATATGATTGGCTGAATTGCAAAATGTGCTGTAAAACTTGGCCCTAACCATTTCTGTTAAATAACTGATGTACAGTTTAAGGAGAGGTACGATTTTTATTGTTATTTGTAGCATTTAGTCAGTGCATCGCAACAGTCCTTCTCACCTAAGGCAGGAATAAGCTTTGATTGGCTGCTCCAAACCTTTGAAGTCACCTGATTGGTAAGAACAACCTAAAAACGAAGGAAATGAAAGTTCATCAAAAGGAAACTGGCTTCCGCAGAAACATGACAAAAACAAGACAACAGGCAAAATGTATTGTGTTAATCATTTCACCCTGAGACAAAAAGTAAAGGTTAAAAGTCCTCTTCAGTTTCATTGATGCAGTGGTATGTTCTGAGAAAAGAAGAGTTTGGTGATGAATAAAACACATCCCTCCTTAACAAAACATTAGTGGCACCCTCTTTTTTCCACTTCAATTGCTGTCCCTTACAGCTGTGAGGCTGGGGGACCCAAAATTATTGTGTGGTGTTTATAATTTCCTGCCTATGTGTTGATGCTCCATCCATCAGCAATACAGCCGGTATGCTGTATTGTCATTTCAGACAGAGACGACATTGGAGATGGCATTTAGACTAGGTTATTATGTGGA
This sequence comes from Salvelinus sp. IW2-2015, assembly GCF_002910315.2. Taxonomy (NCBI): domain Eukaryota; kingdom Metazoa; phylum Chordata; class Actinopteri; order Salmoniformes; family Salmonidae; genus Salvelinus; species Salvelinus sp. IW2-2015. Next base: position 38,152,804 of record NC_036860.1, on the reverse strand, counting down.
CTTGGGAACCGAGTAACACAATAATAGGTTTTGTGGACTTAGGTATTGGTAGACATACAGTAGGAATGTACTCAGCAAACATAGAGACAGGTCCTGTGGGCTTGCATCAGGATGAGTCATACTCTCCCTCTCTACAGCAGAGCAGCAGAAAAGAACTCCAGTTCTCCACAATCAGAGGATCATTACTGGTATGACTTCAACCTTTTCTTGTCCAGGGACCCCCTCCCAGGCAAACCGGCGACCCAGGGACCCCCATCCTACCTTAGCCCACAAAAAAAAAAATCACATGCCTTGTCTTATCATCAGGTGAGTGATAAATGGCAAGGAGAAGTAATGACCATTTTTTTAATGAAAAGATTTGGTAGACAGTATTTCATTATTTTGACCTCCCCACATTATAATTGGAAAAGGAAAACTAAACATCGCTGACCCCCTGCAGTACCTCCATGGACCCCTAGGGGCCCCCGCTCAAATTGGAACAGGTTGTTCTGTCCACCGGCTTTGTTGTTTCTCCTGTGTGTCCTCCAAGGGGTCCCTGAGTGCCGCCAACCAACAAATTACTAGAACAAAGTGAATTTGCTCCAGGGCTCATAAGATAACTCTTTTGCTGATTAAAAACTGTGCAGCGCCATCCTGGCATGGAGCGGCCATTCCATTTAGATCCCAATCTACCTGGCCGCTTAAATCAGCATTGCACCAATAAGAGCCTTTTTATCTCTTGGAATGAGAGTGCTTAGTCTAGATGCGTGGTTGGATTGGGACCAGAGATGGGAGGTTGTAAATACTGAGTAGAGACAGAGAGACACAACGCAAGTCTGGTGAGCATAGTTTTGGTTGGGCTTGGAAGGATGGCTCAGTTATGGCTCTATACATTATAGTAGTTTGCAATAGGGAGTAGGTAGATAGGCTCTATAAATGATGGGAGGATGTGGTTATAACTGGACTCTTCTTGGTTGTTGTTGCTCCTTTAAATGTGTTTTATCAGGCCTAGAAAATAGTTATCACCAGATAAAAGGAAGACGGGTTAAGAATACAGACGATGGAGAAGACATTAGTGAAAGTCTGGTGAGGCAGCAAGGTGGACAATGTCAGGTCATACTGCGACATTGCGATTGGTGGCCATCTGGATGAGCTGCTGGGCGAGGCTGTTCCGGAGGCGGGTCCTCTGGGAGAAGTCATCAAAGCAATGGTGGAACAGGAAGGCAATGCTGTCAATCACCACCAGCTGGACCTGGATTTGACCAATACAGGGGACCAAGTTAATATACAAAAGCCACAAGCAAGTATTTTATTGATGCTGTCTTTGCTGTTCCAGTTTTTACTATTCTATTTTGCTCATTTTGCCATCATTTTCTATGCGCATTTCAGTTAAGGAATTCCATTTCGACTCGTTACTTGAAATTGACTGGAATTGAAATGGAACGGAGCCCAACCCAAAATGGAGGTTGTAGAAATAACCCCTTTGGATTTTATTGGTTGGATATTTTGGGATCAGTGACAGTATTGGTAGGGATTAGTACCTCAGGGTGCTGAGCCAGGAAGTCAGCCAGGAGATACATCTCCGCCAACAGCTCCACGTAGTCATGGTAACGGACGAGGACGAGGGTGGAAAAGATTGTTTCCACAGTCAGCTCCTTCAAGGCCTCCTGCTGCTCTGGAGAAGGAAAAAATTAACACAAATAAATCAGAGACAGTGAAGTAAAACATTTCTCCAATTAAGCTTGAATCTAAGACGGAACCCTTTCTTCTCTAAACCGTCTCTATTGTTGAACATTTTGTCATGGCTCACACATAGTGTAGCGATTAAAAGGTGTGACGAAACGACCAAGCAGTGATTGAATGCATGCAACAGTACTGTTGATCCCCTTATGTCAGCATTTACCAAATAGCAGAACAATACTACAGTTTTTCATCAGTAAACCATTCTCTTCATAGCCTAGTATGTATGACAATGTAGTGACATTGCGCCAAATACGTTCAATATTTGAAAGTCTTTCTTAAAACTACATTGTTGGTTAAGGGCTTGTAAGTAAGCATTTCACTGTAATGAGAATTCGGCGCATGTGACAAATCATATTTTATTTGAATCATAAGCACTAAATAGATGCTTAAGAAATCAGTTAAGTCATCCTACATGATAGATGATATAAACGTTTAGTCTCATTGTTTTTGTTCTGTCCTGTACTTAGTTACGTGCATCCTCTGCTAGCAGCCCATAGTGGTCCACAGCTGCCTGGGCTAGGTCCACAGCCCTCTGGACCAAGAAGCTGCCCTCTGTGTCTATGTACAGAGCCTTGCCTCCCAGCCCCCCAAAACACATAGGGATGTGCACATCTACTGCCAAATGGATACTTAGGGACACAGAAGGAGGGGTTTAGGTGTGAATGTATGGTACAGTTATTTTACTGTGTTATTATTACATTATATGGAACAGGTGAGTAACTCTTCCACACAGAGGTACCAGAGCTTACCAGAGCTGGGTCTTTCCCACTCCAGGCGTCTCGCAGACCTCAGTGGTCTTCCCCACCGGCAGGCCCCCTCCCAGGGCTGTGTCCAGCGCTGAGCAGAAGGTGAAGACGGTGCCCAGCTCCTGCTCTGTCTCCAGAAGCTCCTGTGCCGCCAGCCTGCCTGCTGCTGCTCTCTCCTGGCCAGACTCAGACCTCACAGGCTGCAGCACCTCTACTGCCTCCTCCTGGGAGCCTCTACAAATACAAACACAGGGATGGAGCTGAAGAGGAAAAGATAGACAATCATGAAGGGGAGAGATACAAATGTTAATGCTCTGTAAGACACATTGGGGAATAAAGTTGGCACCACATACTGACAAAAACACTATATTTGGGATATTTAGGTGTAATGCGTTTCACCCAGTTCATGTCCTGTAACTGTATTATAATCTAGATTATATGAGTACATGGAGATTATAAGAGTACATGGCCATTAACGACAGATCGTTCTTCAAGGTGTTCAAAGGTTCATATATGACCTGCAGGGTCAAATAATAATCACAGAGGTTAAATAGGGTGCAACAGGTCAGCACCTCAGGAGTAAATGTTAGTTGGGTTTTCATAGCTGAGCATCAGAGGTCGAGACAGCAACTAGCTAGACAGCTGTTTTATGAGTCGAAAATCTCTGTTTATTATTTTTGAGAATTAAATTGAACAATATATGAACACAATTTCTTCTTCTGAAAACCAAAAAAGCTATCAGAACTCTGAATATATGTACTTTTTACAAGGTCTTTATATAATGTATTGTCTGGATTCCCCAGAAGAAAAAATAGCTGTTTTTAGCTAGCCAGCTAACTGACATTCAGCACATCTTATTTACCTGCAGCGACCCACCTGGTGGCATCTTTAGTTGGAGCTGAATGGAGCAGGATAACTGCTTTGACAGTGCCCTGCCCGGGGCGATTAGGCATCATGAAGAATGGAGGTTTACCTGCTCAGCTGCACTGGTACACTATAGAGAAGAAACTGCAGAAGATGGAGAAGCTGCTCAAGAAAGGTAAAGCAAAACAATATCATCATCATGCATTACTTGTGTTGAGTAAGCATTTGTCATCCCTACCTACTAGTACCTACCCAGTGAATTTGGCAGTTATGAATAAATGGTTTCCTAATGAAGTTTATCAACCATCAATTTTTCTGATGCCGTGCTATAGGTGTGGATGTGGACAGTGTCAATCACTTGGGATAGACACCTCTGTTCTGTGTCTCTCTCCTGGGCCGGGCAGGTGTTACTGAGCTGCTACTGCAATATGGAGCTGACACCAACCAGTTAGAATGACAAGTCATTCACACACTGCACATGAATACTCTCTCATGTCTCCTCTCTTTTAGACGTAAAGTAAATACTTCAAAGTTGTGTAATATAAATTATAATGTTTTAGTACAGCATGTTTTAGTACAGCACGTTTTAGTACAGCACGTTTTAGTACAGCACGTTTTAGTACAGCACATTTTATGTGTTTTGAATGGCACCATACTCTGAGTGATCTATTTTTCTGTGTAGTCGCTGTGAAAACAGGAGCACACTGCCGTGTTCTCCTGTAAGACCTGGCCTGCTGGACGCAGGGGGGGGACCTGAGGCTCTATGACCACAAAGGCAGGAGCCCCCGAGACTGGGCCGAGGCTGGGTCTCAGGAGCACATCGCCAGGGTTAGCGCTCAAAGAGTCAGGGTACATTTAGCATGGAGAAATGATCAGATACATGCTGTATGCACTACTAAACTCTCTCTCTCTCTGTCATTCAGATGCTTGAGTTCCTGAAGGACTGTGTCCCACATGTACAGCCTGTCTCAGACCCCCCAGCCCAGGGAGCTGCACCAGACCCTCTCCTCCACCCTGTTGCACTCCCCCTCTCTACTGGAGCTCCTTAAGTCCGGGTGAGCAGCCAGGGGGGGTCCTACATTGATACTCCCCATTTTTTAGGGTTTGTTTTCTGAAGTCTGTCAGTTAACTTTTCCCCATTTCTCCCATGTTCCAGTGGTTCGGACCTGCACCTCAACCGAAAGATGACCAAGCCTGTGATACAGTTCGGAAAAGAACATAACGGTTCAAACATGGATTCACTCTGGCTCAAGATCAAACTTTTGCCTAAATCAGTGATGTTGATTTAAGTCAAAAAAAATTGCATTATGTGCCCACATGTCATATTAGGATTTGTCTCTATATCATCTCATATATCATCGACTCATATGTTGGATAGTGTTGGAGTTTATTTGGATAAACGCGTCTGCTAAATGACATATAGTGTGGTAATATTTTGGAATGGCAGTATTGTGTATCTGGATGAGACTCAGTGACCAGGTGTTTTCTTGCTGGGCCCAGTTGTCTATAGATAAGCCGGGGCATGCATTGGGTCTTCTGGCCTCCCTGCCTGTGATTGGGGACAGAGAGTTAGGGCAGGGTGACAACAAACCCCTCCTCTCCTTCACCTGTGGCTCCTTCATTACCATGACCAAGTTACACCACTGGGGCCTGGAACCACATCTTATATAACTCCTATGGGATCGCATCAATTAAGAAGCTACAGTCTTTGATTTGGTCCACTAAGCTGGATGTTACATCTGTCAGTTACAGCTGGAAGGGATGCATGGTCACTTTAAAGAAGTCACTAAATTGATCACTAACATTTTGAAGCTGAGCCATTTGCTCGTGTTCTGCTTTTCAGTGCAGTCATATCTGACTAAAATCATAACATGGTATCAGAAGTGCTTCAACCTCGTTAAATATATGACAGGAGCGATTATTTCACAGAAAATAATAATGTTCCTTGAGTTTTATCAGAGTTTAGTGTCCCGAAAAGTAGCTAACAGCCAACTACTCTCTCATATCTCTTCATTAAGCAGAGCAGCCCAAGCGGAGCCGTTGCTATGGAGACTCACAGACTCAGAGCCGCTATGAGCAAAGCGCACGCAGAGCGAGCTGCACGAAGGGAGCGAGTGACAGACATCAAGGAGCAGCTAATGGATTTACTAACGGAGGAAGTTATTTCTGATTTCGGGTTTTGGGCAGGGCCTTAAATTTGGCAAAAGCAAATGGGCCTGGGTAGGATAGTGTCTGAACGTCATGGGCATGGGTAGGGCTCAAACCCTTGTATCCATCACTCAAACCCTTGTAATTGTTTTTTCTTATCTTGCACCTACTCAAAAAGTTACATTAATATTCTTATTATGTTAATGAATGTATCCAGAGTATTTTCAGATTTCATTATTGACAAATGCTGTGAAAAGTACAGTAAATGTAAAATGCACATAAAATCAACAGTTGAATGTTTACATTCAGTCTTGTGTCAGGTGAACTGTTGTGTCTTCACCTTTGGTCTGATAATTTCCCATTAATCTCCAAAGTGTTCTCTTTCAATTGCTAATCTAGAAGAAGAAAAAAGAAACGCACACCTATTTAGGCGAGGTGCTGGCTAGCGGAGTAGAAAACTTGAAAATAAAGGAGAGCCGCACACTAGGAGCTCAGATGCAAAAATGTAATATCCAATGTTTCGATAGCCAAGCTGTCTTCATCAGGGTATAATCACAAACACTGCGGGATGACTCGTTTATATAGTGTCAAAAGACACACAGGTGTCTGTAATCATGGCCAAGAGTGGCCTAATATCATTGGTTAATTCTCAAATATTAAAATGGCATACAAAAAACAAATGTATAGCATACGATCATAGATTCATTTTAGACTACACAAGCTTACAAACAATTACAATGGCAAAGTCACAATAATCACAAGAATGGCTTCAGATCAAAGTCTACGTTGAGACCAAAGGGAGCAAGGGTCTTTAAGTTAAAGATCCAGGCAGCCTCTCGTTTTAACAATAAATTATCAAGGTCACCCCCTCTCCTAGGGAGCGTGACATGTTCGATGCCAATATAACACAGAGACGAAATCGAGTGGCCTGCCTCCAAAAAGTGGGCCGCAACTGGGTAAATCAAGTTTTTGCACCTAATAGTGCTACGATGCTCTGAGATACGTACTTTTAATTTGCGCTTTGTTTAGGCTCTATATCCCTCGTTATAAGATAAATGACTGCCTTAGTGGAGCACGTAATAACACCTTTGATTGGGATCGATTTCCCTGTTTGTGGGTGTTTGAAGGATCTGCATTTATAAGTGCCATTGCATTGAGCACAGCCATTACACTTGTAATTTCCATCCAGTAGGGGCGCAAATAGACGTTGTTGAGGAATATCTTGGGGTGGTAAATCAGAGTGTACCAATTGGTCTCTGAGATTTCTGCCCCGCGAGAATACGACCAAGGGAAGGTCCGAAAACACATTACCGAGACTATCATCGGATTTTAGAATGTGCCAATGTTTGTGAACGATTCCCTTGTTCAGAGCGCTTTGAATAGCTGGTAGTTAGAATACAAGAATGCGTCTTTTTGCGAGACTGCCCTTGAAAAAGGTAATGTCTCGTTTTGTTTTGAATTTTCTCAATGGCAATATTAATCTGATCATTTTTGTACCCCCTCTCCTTGAACTTTCTTTGCGTCTCAGCCATATTGATTGTTTTTTGCAAATTCTTTTGATTCGACAGAATTGGCTGTAGGGCAAACTATTTTTCAAGGGAAGTGGGTGACAACTGTCAGCCCTCAACAAACTGTTACGATCAGTAGGGTTCCTGTAAATATCAGTGTATAGAACATTATTTTCACACAAGATCAGAAGATCAAGAAAACTGATCTGACGTGTATCAGATTGCATAGTCAAATGTTCAGAAAAGGAGTTAAGAAAAGCATGGAATGCCTGGAGCTGTTTTGCATCACCCCTCCATAGAACAAAAATATCATCAATATACTTTTTCCAAATAATGATGTTAGGCAAGAAAACATTTTTGAGAGGATTGAAAATAGACTGTTTCTCCATGTAACCCACATACAAATTAGCATAGTTAGGAGCCATGGGGGATCCCATAGCAGTACCCTTCGTCTGAATAAAGAAGTCATTTAGAAACATGAAATAGTTATGTGTGAGTACTATTTCAGCCAATGTTATAATGCATGCACTGGAAGGTAGTTCATTAGGGTCACGTTGCAGAAGAAAATGTTCCATAGCTTCAATACCGCCCTCGTGTGGAATATTTGTGTATAACGACTCATCATCAAAATTAACTAACACGGTATTCTCAGGGAGAGGATCAAGAGATTCAATGATAGAGATCATACTGCTGGTGTCCTTTACAAAGGAGGGGAGCTGTTCTGCGAGTGGTCTAATAAAAAGTCAACAAAAGTAGATAGAGGGGCCGTTACTGCATCAATGCCCGCTACAATAGGGCGCCCTGGAGGTTTTGTAACATTCTTGTGTAATTTCGGCAAAGTATAGAAAGTGGCAATTTTAGGGTGTTGAATAGCCAAAAAGTCGTGGTCTTTTTTGGTTATCTGACCAGAACTTAAATACCCATCTGTAATATTCATATGTGTAAACATACTGAATTATAATTGGATGCATTTTACCGCCATATCATACTGTGCTATGATTGGTTAAGACCACCCAAATGGTTAGGTGATGGTCAGTTTGATCCTGGTTGGCGATACGTGAACATGCCAGTTATAGCTAGCTAATAAAGAGCTACGTTAAGAAATATCCTGTAGTACTGCATTTTATTATTTTGTACAAAGCGTGCAAAACAAGACACCATCTAGGACAGTAAAGATAGTATTCTGAAATTGGGAAGTAGAGTCAATTCTGAGTTTCTTGTAAAAGGTGTTGTCAAGCAGCTGTCTATGACACTCATTTACATAAACTGTCCTATCCATGAGTACAACCGACCCACCCTTATCAGCAGGACGAATAAGGACTGAGGTATCGGATTGTAAATCAAGCAAAGCTTGTTTTTCATCCTTAGGTAAATTATGGAAAGATTTGGACTCCTGTTTGTTCTTAAGGAGATGAACAACATCTTTTTCAACAAGTCTGCAATATGTCTCGATAGAGTGATTGCGATTGGTTGGAGGTATAAAATAACTATTGCTTCTAAAAGGAGTTGGAGTATGTGCAGGTGAGCAACGTACTGGTTCAATAGAAATGTCAGGATTAGGGGAGCTAAAGTATTCCCTTAAACGGATGTTTCTAAAAAACTTAAACATGTCTACCTTAACATCGAAATCGTTGCAGTGGGTTGTAGGCACAAAAGATAACCCTTTATTAAGCAAAGAGACATGGGCAGGGCTCAATATCTTGCTTGATAAATTAAAGACACTCAGTCCCGTGGGTTCTGGGAACCGTGTGAACGGTCTCCTCTGCCTCTGATAGTCGTTTCTTCTTACCCCGTCGGGTGCGGCATCTCGTCGATGCGCGTGCCTGCGGCCACCTCCGCCCTTCCGTCCGTCCAGTCTTTCGTTGAATAAAAAACTACCAATGGAAGCCAATGAGGCGCTGGTTGTAGAGCGTTGGTCAGACGGGGGTGGATCGAAGTAAGCGGTATCCCTCCTGCGTCTGCCATGGAGAGGAGGAGCAGGACCTCCCTTGTCAGGGTTTCTCCAGAAGTAGACTTTATCCTTTATCCTTTATCCATGCTTTTCTGAAGGAAGCGCAGCATGTGTACACTGAGCAGAGGGGAGGAAAAACTCTAGTAGAGAGCACAGGGGGAAAAATGGCAGCTGTATATATAACTCAGGTAACAGAGTTCTTTGACTTCTAAAACATGGCAAATCTTTGGTAGTGAATTGCATACAAGTTTAACTTCATCACCTAATGTGTGCTGCACAACAGAGACTCGCCAATAGAATGCTATGGACTCAAAAGTTCCCACTTTCTCTTGTGTGCTCTTTACAATGAACATGTGACTGACTCAACTGTTCTAGGGGACTACGGTAAGCTTCATAATGTAAAATAATGTGACAAGTGAAATAAAGAATGCAATCTGCTTTATCTCCTAACATATTGCAAAAGTTGACTGCAAGTATTAACTTAAAGTACCTACAAATATTAAAATGTATTGAAAAACTTCAAATAAATAGTTTTGAAGGTATTTATGGTATTGAGAAGTCATCCTGTGGCTTTTTCCAAATACCCCAGTATACAGTATATGAGGCATACTGCCCAAGCCTGATGGTCTACACAAAATACTACTATTCCCAGAGTACATTTCACCTCCCAGGGTGCAATCAAGCCCCCAGTGTTCGGTCTGGAGCATAAAGTCACGAGCTCTGCTGGTCAGCTACTGCGTAGCAACCTAGTGGTGCCTAAAGCCCTGGTCTGCCCTAAACCTACGTTAAAAAAAAATGTTTTGTATGATCAAGTTCAATCCCTACCGTGAATTATTTTAAAGTTCGCTACAAATCGAGATATTTTATTAAATTGTGATCCATTCTTATTACAAATGTGTCATCACACAGGACCACATGCTGACACAGACCAATCAAAGGTCGGCAAGCTACAACGAGGCTCCCGGTTCTCTCAGGCAGGATGAAAACAGCTACATCAACCATGAGTGATTTTATGGTGCCATTTAGCAATATGGTGGCTTTGAATTCAAATACTTCCGGGTTCATACGCCATTGGGAGTTTTCCATAGGTATCGTGGATGACATCAGCGATATCCCTATCTACTGGTTATAATGTCTATGGGTGCAATGCTCCGCCCAGGGCTGCTGGCTGGCTGGCTAGCAAGCCCACACGAAGTAGAATGCTGTTGGCATTCTCTCGCTATCTTCTCGCTTCTCAAAAGTGTATTGCGCTATGTCAGCTGACTCTCCATTCTATGCGCAAGTAGGCTGGCCAGATTACTACTGCTCCCTGGGGAAGAGTCAGACAAAATCCAGACAGACTCCATCCTCTCAATCAGTATACGGTGTGAGACACATTTGACAGAAGTACCGAAAGTAACAAAGAATCTAATACTGAAACGTTTTTCATGCTCTAGTATCGAAAAAGTACAGAAGTTTCGGTATATCTTTCTGCAATTTTTGTTATTTCTGTATAACAAAAAATCAACAACGAAGTTGGCGCTTTTACAATGGAGGTGAACGGGAAAGAATGTTTGTTTTCCCCAATTTGTGGGCGTGGTCGAAGGGAATTTATTTTTTATAACATGAATATCGACATGGAAATAATGCATGCTCTAGAATGCCCGTCAAGCCCTTCAGAAATTAGTATTCAACAATGCCATGGTACAATTAAGTGACAATGCCCGAGAAGCCAGTGTTTGGAGGATATATTGGCACAGGTGTTGTTCGGCACGAGACAAAGTTGAAGGCCGGAAAACATGCCAATATACAGCTGAAGTCGGAAGTTTACATACACTTAGGTTGGAGTCATTAAAACTCGTTTTTAAACCACTCCACAAATGTCTTGTTAACAAACTATAGTTTTGGCAAGTCGGTTAGGACATCTACTTCGTGCATGACAAGTAAGTTTTCCAACAATTGTTTACAGACAGATTATTTCACTTATAATTCACTGTATCACAATTCCAGTAGGTCAGAAGTTTAAATACACTAAGTTGATTGTGCCTTTAAACAGCTTGGAAAATTCCATAAAAATGTCATGGCTTGAGAAGCTTCTGATAGGCTAATTGACATCATTTGAGTCAATTGGAGGTGTACCTGTGGATGTATTTCAAGGCCTACCTTCAAACTCAGTGCCTCTTTGCTTGACATCATGGGAAAATCAAAAGACATCAGCCAAGACCTCAGAAAAACAATTGTAGACCTCCACAAGTCTGGTTCATCCTTGGGAGCAATTTCCAAACGCCTGAAGGTACCACGTTCATCTGTACAAACAATAGTACGCAAGTATAAACACCATGGGACCACGCAGCTGTCATACCGCTCAGGAAGGAGACGCGTTCTGTCTCCTACAAATTAACGTACTTTGGTGCGAAAAGTGCAAATCAATCCCAGAACAGCAGCAAAGGACCTTGTGAAGATGCTGGATGAAACAGGTACAAAAGTATCTATATCCACAGTAAAACACGTCCTATATCGACATAACCTGAAAGGCCGCTCAGCAAGGAAGAAGCCACTGCTCCAAAACCGCCATTAAAAAAAGCCAGACTACGGTTTGCAACTGCACATGAGGACAAAGATTGTACTTTTTGGAGAAATGTCCTCTGGTCTGATGAAACAAAAATAGAACTGTTTGGCCATAATGACCATCAATATGTTTGGAGGAAAAAAGGGAACGCTTGCAAGCCGAAGAACACCATCCCAACCGTGAAGCACGGGGGTGGCAGCATCATGTTGTGGGGGTGCTTTGCTGCAGGAGGGTCTCGTGCACTTCACAAAATAGATGGCATCATGAGGCAGGAAAATTATGTGGATATATTGAAGCAACATCTCAAGACATCAGTCAGGAAGTTAAAGCTTGGTCGCAAATGGGTCTTCCAAATGGACAATGACCCCAAGCATACTTCCAAAGTTGTGGCAAAATGGCTTAAGGACAACAAAGTCAAGGTATTGGAGTGGCCATCATAAAGCCCTGTCCTCAATCTTATAGAAAAGCTGTGGGCAGAACTAAAAAAGCGTGTGCGAGCAAGGAGGCCTACAAAGCTGACTCAGTTACACCAGCTCTGTCAGGAGGAATGGGCCAAAATTCACCCAACTTATTGTGGGAAGCTTGTGGAAGGCTACCCAAAATGTTTGACCCAAGTTAAACAATTTTAAAGACAATGCTATCAAATTCTAATTGAGTGTATGTAAACTTCTGACCCACTGGGAATGTGATGAAAGAAATAAAAGCTGAAATAACCAATTCTCTCTACTATTATTCTGACATTTCACATTCTGATTGCTGGTTAGACTGTAAACTCTCCTTCCAGACTCACATTAAGCATCTCCATTCCAAAATTAAATCTAGAATCGGTGTCCTATTTCGCAACAAAGCCTCCTTCACTCATGCTGCCAAACATACCCTCGTAAAACGGACTATCCTACTGAACCATGACTTCAACGATGTCATTTACAAAATAGCCCCCAACACTCTACTCAGCAAACTGGATGTGGTCTATCACAGTGCCATCCGTTTTATCACCAAAGCCCCATATACTACCCACCACTGCGACCTGTATGCTCTCGTTGGCTGGCCCTCACTACATATCCGTCGCCAAACCCACTGGCTCCAGGTCATCTATAAGTCTTTGCTAGGTAAAGCCCTGCCTTATCTCAGCTCAATGGTCACCATAGCAACACCCACCCATAGCACGCGCTCCAGCAGGTATATTGCACTGGTCATCCCCAAAGCCAACACTTCCTTTGGCCGCCTTTCCTTCCAGTTCTCTGCTGCCAATGACTGGAACAAATTGCAAAAATCTCTGACGCTGGAGTCTTATATCTCCCTCTCTAACTTTAAGCATCAGCTGTCTGAGCAGCTTACTGTACCTGTACACAGCCATTCTGTAAATAGCACACCTGACTACCTCATCCCCATATTATTACTTACCCTCTTGCGCTTTGCACCCCAGTATCTCTACTTGCACATCTATCACTCCAGTGTTAATGCTACATTGTAATTATTTTCACCTCTAGGGCCTATTTATTGCCTACCTCCCTACATTTGCACACACTGTACATAGATTTTATTTTATTTTATATTGACTGCACGTTTGCTTATGTGTAACTGTGTTGTTTTTGTCGCTCTGCTTATGCTTTATCTTGGCCAGGTCGCAGTTGTAAATGAGAACTTGTTCTCAACTGGCCTACCTGGTTAAATAAAGTTGAAATAAAAATAAATACATAAAAAATAAAGTGTATTTTCTTGGTCCAAGTAAAGTAACACAGGATGGTCATAATGCTTCACGACAGTGGCATAATGTATTTAAAATAAGATGAAAAAAATGTGACTAAAGATTTCATTGCAACAAAAAAGGATTTAAGAAACAAACTTTCAAACAAAAGGAAACTTCTTGGCAGGGAAAACACGAATTTGAATAAATGTGGGTTTTGACACTTATGTAAAATCAAATCTGTTTTGACACTCTTATGTAAGTGTCATAACCAGCCATAAAATAACGCAATGTACACTACCGGTCAAAAGTTTTAGAGCACCTCCATTTTTCCAGGTTTTATTGAAATTTACACAGTTTCATGTCTTAATGTACTCTGAAATTAAAGCATAGAACAAATAAACAATTGGAGACAAAAAAATTGATCATGGAATCGTACCGGTTTAACAATATTGTATCTACATTTTTGACTTAAAGTAGCCACCATTTGCACACAACAGTCAAACACTCGTGGCATTCTTTCTACAATGGAAATCAAATATTGTTCAGAAAGTTCTTCCCAACACTGTTGCAGAAGTTCCCACAAATGTGTTGCACTTGTAGGTTGCTTTGCTTTAACCCTTCTGCCCAGTTCATCCCAAATCAGCTCAATGGGTTTGAAGTCTGGAGACTGTGCTGGCTAATCCATGATTTGAAGCCTACCGTCTTGTACTTTTCTTCTGAGGTAGTTCTGACATAGCCTGGAGGTATGTTCTGGGTCATTATCTGGCTGTAGGATGAACCCCTGACCAACTAGGCGTACACCAGAGGGTATTGCATGGTGCTGCAAAATGCTGTGGTAGCCGTTTTGGTTCAGGGTGCCACTCTGTGCAAGTCGCCAACTCTGGATCCAGCAAAAGAGTTCCAGACCATCACGCTTCCTGCTCCATGTTTGACAGTTGGTGTCACACACTGAGAAACCATCCTTTTGCCTACTCAACGGCGTACCGAAACCCTGCGTGATGAACCGAAGATTCCGCTTTTTGATTCATTGGTCCGTAAGACCTTCCAGTCTTCAGTAGTCCACCGGCAGTGCTTCAAGGCCCAGGCAAGCCTCTTTTTCTTATTTTGCCATCTTAGCAATGGCTTTCTTACTGCCACTCAACCTGTCAAACCTGCAGTTCGAAGTCTTCTCTTCTCAGTTGAAACTTGCTTACTTCGACCAGTGTTAAGCTGTGCTTGAAGCTGTTGTCCTATCACGCAAGCTGTTGACTCTCAGAAACTGGTCTTCTGATTCTGTTGTGGCTTTGGGTCTGCCATACCTCCTCCTGTCAGGGTTTCCAAGTGCCTTTTGATGGTGTAGGAAACTGTACTCACTGACACCTTGGCTTTCTTTGCAATTTCTCTAAAGGAAAGACCTACATCTTTAAGGGTTATAATGGTCTGTCTATCTTCCTTTGTTAAATATCAATAAAAACGGGAAAAATGTAGGTGTTCTAAAACTTTTGACCGGTAGTGTATGCCACTACAGATATAAACATATGGGTCATGACAGTGTTATGACTAAATTATAACAAGTTATGTCAGCTGTTATGACATATTTTGGGTGTCAAGTAAAGTGTTACCGAGAACTCACTATACTGGACATATTATACATACATTATACCAAAGTTCAAAGTTACAGTTCACATAACACATTGACCTCCCATAGGTAAGGTGTCAGAGTTGTTGGCCAGGATGACCCGGGGGTGGCTGTGGGACCCCCTGGCAGCAGTGACAGTGAGGAGGAGGAGGACAGATTGGGACAGGGGCCAGCGGTTGGACCCCCTGGGGCACAGTGACAATGGCTACAGGTCCTCTACAGCCCCATCCAGAGACAGCCAGGTCTAGTAGTTCTTAGTTAACGTAATAGTTATATGGTATAACATAACATAGGAGTAGCACACACCCTTTAGTTAAATAAAAGGTTAGGAGCAGCACCAACACACTAAGGTGCTATGGTAAAATCAACTGTACAATATATGATTATGTAATGTATTATGTGTGTTGTGAATAGAAGTTTCAGTGCAGATGAATGCTTAAGCTTTGTAAATCCCCCCATGTTGAGACCTGATGGGAATGTTGTTTAGGAGTTCTGGGAAAGGTGAGGCTGTCAGAGAGTAGATTGAGGTGTTCTGCGGTGTGATGTAATCATCAAGCACCAACAACTCTTCCTTTGGGAGTACGTCCACCAACAATATAATTTCCAGTGTGCCACAGAGTGTTTCAGGCACATATCTTTGCACTCTCTGAGACACAGATCTACACATTCTGTAGACATCTCATCGTACAATGTATCATGGTCTTCATCAATTTATGTGTGTGTGTACGCGCCTACGTGTGTGTGTTTATACAATGGTGTACCTGACATGATTGATGTCTTCAGCATCACATGGTGACCCGCCTGCACCAGGAGTGGGTTGCCAGGAGAGACTGCACCCCAGACCCATGAACAGACAACCTCTGCCCTTCAAAAGCCCCCCACGCAGCCCAGGTACCAACCAACGACACCTAGCTACCAGAGCTTTACTGGAGCTTCAATTGTAGAAATCCCTTGGTGAAATGTTCCAGAACATAGAGTACCAGTCAACTAATAAGATGGCGCCGGAGAAGAAGGACCAATTTTGTTTTTTTGCAACTTATTTTGTACATAATGTTGCCGCTACCGTCTCTTATGACCGAAAATAACTTCTGGACATCGGGATTGCGATTACTCACCACGGACTGGCAGAATCCTTCTTTTCCTTTAACGAGTCCGACGCGAACGATATAATGCTTTCTTGGGAACAGGCCCAGATCCCAGTGATATGCGTGAAGAGGAGGCAGAGAAAAAGGGGCCGGAGGGCGGGCTGCCTTCTGAGAATTCGTAGGCGATTGAATAAACCCCCACTTCCTTCCATTCTGCTAGCAAACGTGCAATCTTTGGACAATAAAATAGATGACCTACACGGAAGATTAAACTACTAACGGGACATTCAAAACAGTAATATCTTATGCTTCATGGAGATGTTGCTGAACGATGACACTATCAACATACAGCTGGCTGGTTATACGCTGCACCGGCAGGATAGAACAGAGGCTTCTGGTAAGACAAGGGGCGGCTGACTATGTATTTTTGTAAATAACAGCTGGTGCACAATATCTAAGGAAGTCTCGAGCTATTGCCCGCCTGAGGTAGAGTATCTCATGATAAACTGTAGACCACATTACCTACCTAGAGAGTTTCTCTGTTTTTTGTAGCTGTTTACATACGGCAGGTAGCCTAATGGTTTGAGCGTTGGGCCAGTAAACGAAAGGTTGCTAGATCGAATCCCTGAGCTGACAAGGTAAACATATGTCGTTCTGCCCCTGAACAAGGCAGTTAACGCACTGTTCCTAGGCCGTCACTGTAAATAAGAGTTTGTTCTTAACTGACTCGCCTAGTTAAATAAAAGTTAAATAAAAATGTAATAAAAAACATACCACCACACTCAGAGGCTGGCACTGAGACAGCATTGAATGAGCTGTATTCCACCATAAGCAAACAAGAAAATGCTCACCCTGAGGCGGCGCTCCTAGTAGCCAGGGACTTAACTTATGGCTGCAGGGGCAGTATTGAGTAGCTTGGATGAAAAGGTGCCCAGAGTAAACTGCCTGCTCCTCAGTCCCAGTTGCTAATATATGCATATTATTATTAGTATTTGATAGAAAACACTCTGAAGTTTCTAAAACGGTTTGAATGATGTCTGTGAGTATAACAGAACTCATATGGCAGGCAAAAACCTGAGAAAAAAATTCAACCAGGAAGTGGGAAATCTGAGGTTTGTAGGTTTTCAACTCATCGCCTATCGAATACACAGTGGGATATGGGTCAGTTTGCACTTCCTACGGCTTCCACTAGATGTCAACAGTCTTTAGAACCTTGTCTGATGCTTCTACTGTGAAGTGGGGCCGAAGGAGAGGGGAATGAGTAAGGTCTGCCATGAGCTGACCATGCCCGTTCACATGAGAGGGAGCTCTGTTCCATCGCACTTCTGAAGACAATGGAATTCTCCGGTTGGAACATTATTGAAGATTTATGTTAAAAACATCCTAAAGATTGATTCAATACATCGTTTGACATGTTTCTACTGACTGTTACGGAACTTTTTGACATTTCGTCTGCTTTTAGTGAACGCGCTTCGTGGCTTTGGATTTGTTTACCAAACACGCTAACAAAAGAAGCTATTTGGACATAAATGATGGACATTACAGAACAAAACAAACATTTATTGTGGAAGTGGGAGTCCTGGGAGTGCATTCCGACGAAGATCCGCAAAGGTAAGTGAAGATTTATAATGCTATTTATGACTTTTGTTGACTCCACAATTTGGCGGGTAACTGTATGGCTTCCTTTTGTGGCTTAACACTGTTCTCAGATTATTGAATATTGTGCTTTTGCCGTAAAGAATTTTTTTAATCTGACACAGCGGTTGCATTAAGAACAAGTGTATCTTTAATTCTATGTAAAACATGTATCTTTCATCAAAAATTATGATGAGTATTTCTGTTATTTGATGTGGCTCTCTGCAATTTCTCCAGATATTTTGGAGGCATTTCTGAACATGGCGCTAATGTAAACTGAGGTTTTTGGATATAAATATGAACTTTATCGAACAAAACATATGTATTGTGTAACATGAAGTCCTATGAGTGTCATCTGATGAAGATCATCAAAGGTTAGTGATTCATTTTATCTCTATTTCTGCTTTTTGTGACTCCTGTCTTTGGCTGGGAAAATGGCTGTGTTTTTCTGTGATTTTGCGTTGACCTAACATAATAATTTGTGGTGCTTTCACTGTAAAGCCTTTTTGAAATCGGACACTGTGGTGGGATTAACAAGAAGTGTATCTTTAAAATGATGTGAAATACTTGTATGCTTGGGGAATTTTAATTATGAGATTTCTGTTGTTTTGAATTTGGCGCCCTGCACTTTCACTGGCTGTTGTCATATCGATCCCGTTAATGGGATTGCAGCCCTAAGAAGTTTTAATCAAATGCAGGGAAACTTAAATCTGTTTTACCAAATTTCTATCAGCATGTTAAATGTGCAACAAGCGGAAAAAACTCTGGACCACCTTTACTCCACACACAGAGACGCATATAAAGCTCACCCTCCATTTGGCAAATCTGACCATAATTCTATCCTCCTGGTTCCTTGCTTCCAAGCAAAAATTAAAGGAGTAAGCACCAGTGACTAGATCAATAAAAAAGTGGTCAGACGAAGCAGATGCTAAGCTACAGGACTGTTTTGCTAGCACAGACAGGAACATGTTCCATGATTCCTCTGATGGCATTGAGGAGTACACCACATCAGTCATTGGCTTCATCAATACAGTAAGTGCATCGATGACGTCGTCCCCAAAGTGATATCCCAACCAGAAGCCATGGATTACAGTCAACATCCGCACAGAGCTAAAGGCTAGAGCTGCCGCTTTCAAGGAGCGGGACTCTAACCCGGAAGCTTATAAGAAATCCCACTATGCCTGCCGATGGACCATCAAACAGGAAAAGCATCAATACAGGACTAAGATCGAATCGTACTACCTGACACTCGACGGATGTGGCAGGGCTGGCAAACCATTACAGACTACAAAGGGAAGCACAGCCGAGAGCTGCCCAGTAACACGAGCCTACCAGATGAGCTAAACTACATCTATGCTCACTTCGAGGCAAATAACACTGAAACATGCATGAGAGCACCAGCTGTTCTGGAAGACTGTGTGATCGCACTCTCCACAGCTGATGTGAGTAAGAACTTTAAACAGGTCAACATTCACAAGGACGCAGGGCCAGACGGATTACCAGGACGTGTACTGCGAGCATGTGCTGATCAACTGGCAAGTGTCTTCACTGACATTTTCAACCTCTCCCTGTCCGAGTCTGTAATACCAACATGTTTTAAGCGGACCACCATAGTGCCTGTGCCCAGGAACACTAAGGTAACCTGCCTAAACAACTACCGACCCGTAGCACTCACGTCTGTAGCCATGAAGTGCTTCGAAAGGCTGGTCATGGCTCACATCAACACCATTATACCAGAAACTCTAGACCCACTACAATTTGCATACCACCCCAACAGATACACAGATGATGCAATCTCTATTGCACTCCACACTGCCCTTTCCCACCTGGACAAAAGGAACACCGATGTGAAAATGCTATTCATTGACTACAGCTCAGCGTTCAACACCATAGTGTCCTCAAAACTCATCAATAAGCTAAGCACCCTGGGACTAAACACATCCCTCTGCAACTGGATCCTGGACTTCCTGACGGGCCGCCCCCAGGTGGTAAAGGTAGGTAACAACACATGCGTCACGCTGATCCTCAACACAGGGGCCCCTCAGGGGTGCGTGCTCAGTCCCCTCCTGTACTCCCTGTTCACTCATGACTGCACGGCCAGGCACGACTCCAAAACCATCATTAAGTTTGCCGATGACACAACAGTGGTAGGCCAGATCACCTACAACAACGAGACAGCCTATAGGGAGGAGAGGTCAGACCTGGCCGTGTGGTGCCAGGACAACAACCTCTCCCTCAACGTGATCAAGACAAAAGGAGATGATTGTGGACTACAGGGAAAAAGAGGACCGAGCACGCCCCCATTCTGTAAGGTCTACACCTGTTGTATTCGGTGCGTGTGACTAATACAATTTTATTTGAACTCACACCGTGCATGTTTAACATCAAAAGTACTTATTTTAAATCTCTACATTTACACATTGAATTGCAGCAAGATGTTACGTCACTTGTATACTTGTTTTGGTTTGGTGTAGCAACTGTGCCCAACTACAGAGCCATGGCGGTCACTGGGGAGCCCATCCCCCATCTGCCCAGCCTACTGGACACCTCCAACTGGGGCAGCACCTGCTTCCTGCCTCCCCACACCAAGAGCTTCACCACAGCCAGCCTGGGAGCCAGCAGCATGGTCAGAATAGAGTCAGCACTCTTCTAGTCAAAACGATGTTTCAATACGTTCTTCAGACCTGTCCAAATATATAGTACGCCACCAACCCTGGTCCTGGAGAGGTACAGGATGTAAAGTTTAACTCAATAGTGTCTTACCTTTTATCAACGTATCTGAAATGTTGTGATGCATTTTGGCTGCTCTGTCTGCAGACGGACCCCACCCCAGCGTGTACAGCGTGCTGCAGTCGCCCATGAAGAGACTCCTCCACCCACGGGCGTCCCAGAGTTCACCACGGCCAGCTCTGGAGAGAGACAGACCACAGGGACCAGCCAGGAGGGGGTGGGCTCTACCTACAACGTACCCGCCCCCAGTCAAGAAAGGGAGGAGGTTGATAGGGAGGAGGAAGGAGAGGGGGAGAAGAGAGATAGTTTTGAAGAGGAGACGAACATGGAGTGTCTTGAAGGGGAGATAGGGATGTCGCTGGCTGCAGACATGAAAGAAGAGATAGAGGAAGAAGAGTTGGAAGGGTCCAATCAGGGTAGCTGTGATAATGTGGATGCGGACCCGATGCATGAAGAGCCTGGTAGTGGAAATTTCTTTAACATAGTGAGATAGTTAAACCTTCAGAAAGTATTCACCCCTCGACTTTTTCCACGTTTTATTGTGTTACACCCTGAATTTTAAATGGGTTAAATTGAGATGTGTCATTGATCTACACATAATACCCCATAATGTCAAATTTTTTGACATTTTTACTAATTAAAAAATGAAAAGCTGAAATGTCTTCATGTCAATAAGTGTTCAACCCCTTTGTTATGGCAAGTGTAAATATGTTACATATGTCACATAAGTTGCACGGATTCACTGTGCAATAACAGTGTTTAACATGATTTTTGAATAACTACCTCTGTACACCACACATACAATTACACTACATGACCAAAAGTATGTGGACCCCTGCTCATCGGACATCTCATTCCAAAATCATGGGCATTAAAAACCCAGATTCGTCCGTCCAACTGCAAGATGGTGAAGCGTGATTCATCACTCCAGAGAACGCGTTTCCACTGCTCCAGAGTCCAATGGCAGCGAGCTTTACACCACTCCAGCCGACGCTTGGCATTGCGCATGGTGATCTAAGGCTTGTGTACGGCTGCTCGGTCGCGGAAACCCATTTCATAAAGCTCCCGACAAACTGTTATTGTGCTGACGTTGCTTCCAGAGCAGTTTGGAACTCAGGAGTTTGTGTTTCAACCAAGGAGCCTGCCAAGGCTGCAGCTACTCTTCCTGGGGTCCAGCAACATTAAGGCAGTTTAATTAACTCAGCAAAAAAAGAAACGTCCCTTTTTCAGGACCTTTGCTTTCAAAGATAATTCGTAAAAATCCAAATAACTTCACAGATCTTCATTGTAAAGGGTTTAAACACCGTTTCCCATGCTTGTTCAATGAACCATAAACAATTAATGAAAATGCACATGTGGAACGGTTGTTAAGACACTAACAGCTTACAGACGGTAGGCAATTAAGGTCACAGTTATGAAAACCTAGGACGCTAAAAAGGCCTTTCTGACTCTGAACAACACCAACAGAAAGATGCCCAGGGTCCCTGCTCATCTGCATGAACGTGCCTTAGGCATGCTGCAAGGAGGCATGAGGACTGCAGATGTGGCCAGGGCAATAAATAGCCATGTCTGTACTGTGAGACGCCTAAGACAGCGCTACAGGGAGACAGGACGGACAGCTGATCGTCCTCTCAGTGCAGACCACGTGTAACAACACCTGCACAGGATCGGTACAGGATGGCAAACAACTGCCCGAGTTACACCAGGAATGCACAATCCCTCAATCAGTGCTCACACTGTCCGCAATAGGCTGAGAGAGGCTGGACTGAGGGCTTGTAGGCCTGTTGTAAGGCAGGTCCTCACCAGACATCACCGGCAACAACGTCGCCTATGGGCACAAACCCACCGTCGCTGGACCAGACAGGACTGGCAAAAAGTGCTCTTCACTGACGAGTCGCGGTTTTGTCTCACCAGGGGTGATGGTCGGATTTGCGTTTATCGTCGAAGGAATGAGTGTTACACCGAGGCCTGTACTCTGGAGCGGGATCGATTTGGAGGTGGAGGGTCTGTCATGTCTGGGGCAGTGTGTCACAGCATCATCGGACTGAGCTTGTTGTCAATGCAGGCAATCTCAATGCTGTGCGTTACAGGAAGACCTCCTCCTCCCTCATGTGGTACCCTTCCTGCAGGCTCATCCTGACATGACCCTCCAGCATGACATGCCACCAGCCATACTGCTCGTTCTGTGCGCGACTTCCTGCAAGACAGGAATGTCAGTGTTCTGCCATGGCCAGCGAAGAGCCCAGATCTCAATCCCATTGAGCACGTCTGGGACCTGTTGGATCGGAGGGTGAGGCTAGGGCCATTCCCCCCAGGGTGAGGGTGGGGTGACATCTCACAGCAAGAACTGGCAAATCTGGTGCAGTCCATGAGGAGATGCACTGCAGTAGTTAATGCAGCTGGTGGCCACACCAGATACTGACTGTTACTTTTGATTTTGACCCCCCTTTGTTCAGGGACACATTATTCCATTTATGTTAGTCACATGTCTGTGGAACTTGTTCAGTTTATGTCTCAGTTGTTGAATCTTATGTTCATACAAATATTTACACATGTTAAGCTTGCTGAAAATAAACGCAGTTGACAGTGAGATGATGTTTCTTTTGTTGCTGAGTTTATAATTTAAAATAACACTTTTCACAACACATTAAATGTGTCCCCTCAGGCCACTATTCTACTATCACATACAGTGCATTCGTTAAGTATTCAGACCCCTTTACTTTTCCCACATTTGGTTACATTACAGTGCCATTCTAAATTTAAATAGTTTAAATAGGTGCCAGGTTTCCTCCAGATGGGACACTTGGCATTCAGGACACTTGGCATTCAGGACAAATATTTCAATTTTGGTTTCCTCAGACCAAAGAATATTGTTTCTCATGGTCTGAGTCCTTTAGGGCTCTTTTGGCAAACTCCATGCAGGCTATCATGTGCATTTTACTGAGTGGCTTCCGTCTGACCACTCTACCATAAAGGCCTGATTGGTGGAGTGCTGCAGAGATTGTTGTCCTTCTGGAACTTTCTCCCATCTCCACAGAGAAACTCTGGAGCTCTGGTTCTTGGACCATCGGATTCCCCGACTACTCAGTTTGGCTGGGTGGCCAGCTCTAAGAGGAGTCTTGGTGGTTCCAAACTTGTTCCATTTAAGAATGATGGGGGCCACTGGTACCCTTCCCCAGATCTGTGCCTCGACACAATCATGTCTCGGAGCTCTACGGACAATTCCCTCAACCTCATGGCTTGGTTTTTGCTCTGACATGCACGGTCAACTTTGGAACCTTATATAGACAGGTGTGTGCCTTTCCAAATCATGTCCAATCAATTGAATTTACCACAGGTGGACTCCAAAGTTGTAGAAACATCTCAAGTATGATCAATGGAAACAGGATGCACTGGAGCTCAATTTCGAGTATCCTCGCTAAGGGTCTGAATACTTATGTAAATAAATTATTTCTGTTGTTTATAAACATGCAACAATTTCTAAAAACCTGTTTTCGCATTGTCATTATGGGGTATTGTGTGTAGATTGGTGAGGGAAACAATTAATATAATCCATCTTCGAACAAGGCTGTAACGTAACAAAATGTGGAAAAAGGGAAGGGATTTTGAATACTTTCCAAATGCACTGTACTACAATTCGACCATTCTGTTGATTACGTTCTAACATTCTCCACTACAATTCACTCACCTGTTTGAAAATGGATCCTTTTGGTGGTAAACACTACTACTGCCTTTTCTTTTTTAAGCATTTAAACATGTTGCATGATAATACATGTATTCTTTGGTTCTGGAATTTGGATAACTTATCATTACTGTTTTTAATTCATTTACCATCACTACTGTTAATGTATTCATGTGTTATCTATTGTAATTTCACTCTGCCCTAGTGCATTACCCATTGATCAGATTTTATCAATACCAAAGCAAACTTAAATCAACCAATGTAATGGTTTGTTTGCATCTGCATTTTTTAACTTTTATGGATTCATTTAATTTTACCTAATTGCTTTACATACTTGGGAGAAAGAGACTTTAAACTGCTAATACATGTTTGCACGCCTTGTTAAATTCATTTTTGGGCCTCCTGGGTGGCGCAGTGGTCTAAAGCACTGCATCGCAGTGCTAGCTGTGCCACCAGACTCTGGGTTCGAGCCCAGGCTCTGTCGCAGCCGGCCGCGACCGGGAGGTCCATGGGGCGACGCACAATTGGCCTACCGTCGTCCGGGTTAGGGAGGGTTTGGCCGGTAGGGATATCCTTGTCTCATTGCGCACTAGCGACTTCTGTGGCGGGCCGGGCGCAGTGCACGCTGACCAGGTCGCTAGGTGTACGGTGTTTCCTCTGACACATTGGTGCGGCTGGCTTCCGGGTTGGATGCGCGCTGTGTTAAGAAGCAGTGCGGCTTGGTTGGGTTGTGTTTCGGAGGACGCATGGCTCTCGACCTTCGTCTCTCCCGAGCCCGTACGGGAGTTGTAGCGATGAGACAAGACAGTAACTACTAACAATTGGATACCACGAAATTGGGGAGAAAAAATATTTTAAAATCACTTTTTGATTGGGTGTATACCTGGACAGAGGGAATATTTCAATTTAATGAAGGCTCATAAAATACATTGACACAAGACGTACAGTAAAGTTCGAAAGACAGTGGAATTAAATCGTTCATCACATATTTACAGGTGAAATGTATTTGGCTGATACATTAGCCAGAAAACCCTACATACTTATCCAACATTAAACTCTTTACAAAAATTGTGCACCTTAATTTACAATATGGCCCAACCGCCTTCCACTTACAGCACCCTAGAAACATGTGATGACTTGATCCCATCTGGAATTCTTGCTTCTGATGTCAATTCCTTTTGAAAGAAGATTCTGGGCAGAGGGATTTATAAATTCCCTCTGCCCATTTAAGAAAAATATCTAGCAAATTAAATCGAACCACAGCATATGAGGATTCAACTGAAAACCCTTCAATGAGGCTAATATGCCTAGCAAATGGACAAAGAGAGATGGGCGGAATCAGTCACTTTTCATCACATAGTGCGGTGGGGTCTTATATTTTAGCCTCTCGGCTATGCAGGTTCCTCAGTCTCACATTAGCAGACGAACATGCCCTTTTTTGTCTAGCTCAATGAGAGAGAGGTGCTGCAACGTCTTCAGCTTGGCGTCGCTAACCTTCATGTTCATCTGCTTCATCTTCTGCAAACTGAGGGCACCACTGGAGAAAGAGTGGCAAAGTTGGAACTTGCAAGAACATCCAACATAATGCATACAACTTACTAAACATTCATATGACACGGGGTCTGACTCTGGTCCAGCAGTTAACTGTTCAGCATTAAAACAATTCGGACATTGCCTTGACAACTGGGGGTTTCTGTGTAAAGGTATATGCATCTCGGCACGAACATGACTCGTCTGACCTGTTTTTTCTGAAGGAGAAGTACTCATGCAGCTGCTTGTAGAAGGCATTGAGGTTGGCCAGCTTGACGTTGGCACGCATGCTGCACGGCACTGCCTCCAGTGTGGCTTCACTCAGCTCCTCAAACTCGCCCTCCCTCGAGGCTGTGGACATAACACACTCGCGTTGGCTTCAGTCGCCATATTCCTGTCTGCAGAGTACGGAGCCCTTTTTTGGGTTTCACATGGATTCCTTGAAGAGGAATGTTGTGTCATTGTTGGCTGTTATAGTATCAATATAAATTCTCCAAATTGAACATTTCCTATTTAGCTATGTACATAATATGTTGGTTACAAATTACTTCAATAGGGGTTTGTGTCTAAGACATATGCAGAGGGGAGACTTGGGGTTCACCATTACTTACACTGAGGCAGCTCTTGGGCTGGAAGCTCCATAGACATCGGTACCTGTTAACAGACAAACATTGGCATATTACAGTTATATTGCAATATATTGTAATACTGGGATATTACAAGACGACTAACATTTCACTGAAGGAAAGAGTTGAGAAATCCTGCGCAGAAAAGCTATATATTTCTCTGAATAGCATGGGCCGTAAAATTGGACAATCAAAAGTAGTGCCCCATACAATGTCAGTGTTACACAGAATGACGTCTGTGAAATATCGTTCCTCCACACACTCTGCTCCTGTACGCAACGACACCTTAGCTCCAGCAAATGGACTTACCTTTGTTGTGTTTTGATTGACTGATAAACCAAGGAACTCTGCAGACTCCTGCTCCGTCTCAGTCAGTGTTGGAAGCTACAAAACAGTACAAGTGGAAATATAAATATGAATTGCACATGATTTAAACCACCCTTTAACATTGAAAAGAGTTGGTTGACATTGTCGGATGTACGTAGAGGGAATAGTCTACCTCAACGTCAGCAGTCTGCTGTAACTGTTGCACCAGCTGCAAAGTGGTGTCGAGGTGCACTCGTATGGAGTCCATTGATTGCTTCTGCTCGGCTGCGATCTCCTGCACTTGTGTGCACAGGGCCGCATGCCTCGTCTTGATGGCTGACAGGTTCTCCAGCAGCTTCACAGGGTTTTCCTGTGGTCACAAGAACGTGAGTCATATTGATTTAACAGAATGTTGGCTACACTCTCTGCATGGCAGAAGTTCAGAGATGTATTATATACACTGTAGCATTGCCTTTTGTGGATAGATTGGAAAGGGGTTGGGTGACTTGTCTGTTGGTCTATTCTGAGGACATGTTTGTAACTCAGTACTGTGGTGTATTCACCTCTGCTGCACTGTTCTCTGGAACATTAGTCAGGAAGTCCAGCCTTAGCCGCTTCTCCATGTACTCCATGTCAGCCTCTGCCTTCTGGAACTGAAAGGACAGTTGGTTTAGTGTACTACAAGCCTTACACAATCATTATTACACACGGAAAATCATTGCATGTGCAGATCTGTCAATACTATGAACTATGGTTGCAAAGTGTCGTAAACTTTCCGGGAAATTTTTCATGGGAAGTTAAGCCCGGGAATTATCCGCAATTCAATGGAATTGCAACCCTCTGCATGCACAATGCACTCTTCCAAGATCTTGCACACTAATGAGATGCTATTGATCCCACACTACTATACTGTCTGAGCCAAGGGCTACATGCTTTCTGGTAAGTTTTGATTACAATACTGGGTGGGGTGAATACATGACAAATAATTTTTTGTTAATATGACATATTTGGTTATGACAACCGCACTTCCTACGGCTTCCACTAGATGTCAACAGTCTGTAGAACCTTGTCTGATGCCTCTACTGTGGAGTGGGGCCGAAGGAGACAGGAAATAGTCAGGTCTACCATGACCTGGACATGCTCTGACCATGCGCGTTCACATGAGAGGGAGCTATGTTCCATCGCACATCTGAAGTCAATGTAATTCTCCGGTTGGAACGTTATTCAAGATTTATGTTAAAACATTCTAAAGATTGATTCAATACATCGTTTGACATGTTTCTACTGACTGTTACGGAACTTTTGGACATTTCGTCTGCTTTTAGTGAACGCGCTTCCTGACGTTGGATTTGTTTATCAAACACGCTAACAAAAATAGCTATTTGGACATAAATGATGGACATTACCGAACATTTCTTGTGGAAGTGGGAGTCCTGGGAGTACATTCCGACGAAGATCAGCAAAGGTAAGTGAAGATTTATAATGCTTTTTATGAGTTTTGTTTACTGCACAATTTGGCGGGTAACTGTATGGCTTCCTTTTGTGGCTGAACGCTCTTCTCAGATTATTGAATATTGTGCTTTTGCCGTAAAGCTTTTTGAAATCTGACACAGCGGTTGCATTAAGAACAAGTGTATCTTTAATTCTATGTAAAACATGTATCTTTCATCAAAGTTTATGATGAGTATTTCTGTTATTTGACGTGGCTCTCTGCAATTTCTCCGGATATTTTGGAGGCATTTCTGAACATGGCGCCAATGTAAACTGGGGTTTTTGGATATAAATATGAACTTTATCGAACAAAACATATGTATTGTGTAACATGAAGTCCTATGAGTGTCATCTGATGAAGATCATCAAAGGTTAGTGATTCATTTTATCTCTAATTCTGCTTTTTGTGACTCCTGTCTTTGGATGGAAAAATGACGGTCTGATTTTGCGGTGACCTAACATAATCGGACACTTTGGTGGGATTAACAACAAGATTACCTTTAAAATAGTATAAGATACATGTATGTTTGAGGAATTTTAATTATGAGATTTCTGTTGTTTCTGCACTTTCACTGGCTGTTGTCATATCATCCCGTTAACGGGATTGCAGCCATAAGAAGTTCATTCACCTGTTTCCATACACGTTTCATTTTAAAACATTTATCTTACAAATGAGTTGTTTAATCTAACTGCTTAACTATTTATCTGTACACAGATTTTTTTTATTTTTTTATTATTAACAATTTTTTTCCTAATCTTTACAGGAAAATGCCATGGGCACCATCTGGTGTGTGGAGACATTTCACTGCAGCTAATGTATAAGGAAAAGCTGTGTACATTTGCAAATACTGTGCCAAATCTTATGTGAAAAACGCAACAAAAATGCAGAATCATCTGACCAAGTGCATAAAGTTCCCTCAGCGCTCACAACAAGCAACCTCTGACAAAAGTCCCTCTGCTTCTAGTCGAGGTGACAATTATGAATCAGACACATTAGCGATAGCAACAGCTCATGGTCCTCCTGGAATCAGAAGTTTTTTTTGACTCAATGGAGGAACGCAGTCAGAAATGCTGATGAATGTCTTGCTCGAGCTGTGTATGCAACTGGTTCACCTCTGATGCTCACAGGCAATGTGTATTGGAAGAGATTTCTGGATGTTCTTCGCCCAGCATACACCCCTCCAACCAGACATGCTTTATCTACTCATTTGCTGGATGCAGAGTTCAACAGAGTCCAAGTGCAGGTCAAGCAAATCATAGCGAAAACCGACTGTATTGCAATCATCTCTGATGGGTGGTTGAATGTTTGTGGGCAAGGAATAATTAACTACATCATCTCCACCCCTCAACCAGTATTCTACAAGAGCACAGACACAAGGAACAACAGACACACCGGTCTCCACATTGCAGATGAGCTGAAGGCTGTCATCAATGACCTTGGACCAAATAAGGTATTTACACTGGTGACAGACAAAGCTGTGAACATGAAGGCTGCTTGGTCTAAAGTGGAGGAGTCCTACCCTCACATCACACCCATTAGCTGTGCTGCTCATGCATTGAATCTGCTCCTCAAGGACATCATGGCACTGAAAACAATGGATACACTCTACAAGAGCCAAGGAAATGGTTAGGTATGTGAAGGGTCATCAAGTTATAGCAGCAATCTACCTCACCAAGCAATGTGAGAAGAGCACCACATTGAAGCTGCCCAGCAACACCCGTTGAGGTGGTGTTGTCATCATGTTTGACAGTCTCCTGGTGGGGAAGGAGTCTCTCCAAGAAATGGCCATATCAGTCTGCCGATATGGCCAGCCCAATCAAGAGGATCCTCCTGGATGATGTATTTTGGGAGAGTGGTAAGCAGCCTGAAGCTCCTGAAACCTATAGCAGTAACCATTGCGCAGATTGAGGGAGACAATGCCATCCTGTCTGATGTTCAGACTGCTTGCAGATGTAAGAGAAGAAATCCATACTGCACTGCCCACTTCAATGTTGCGCCAAGCAGAGGAAACTGCAGTTCTGAAATACATCAAAAAGCTTGAAGACTTCTGCATGAAGCCCATACACGCCACAGCGTACGTTGGACCCCAAGTATGTTGGCAAGAGCATCCTGTCTGATGCAGAGATCAACAAGGACTATGGTGTCATCACTACCGTGTCTCGCCACCGTGGCCAGGATGAGGGCAAGGTTCTTGGCAGTCTGGCAAAGTACACTTCCAAGCAAGGGCTTTGGGATGGAGATACAATATGGCAGTCGTGCTAACATATCAGCCACCTGGTGGAAGGGACTTTGTGGATCTGAGGCTTTTTCCCGTTGCCTCCAACATCCTCCAAATCCCACCAACATAAGCCACCTCAGAGCGCAACTAGTCCTTGTTTGGGAACACACACACCAAAGCACGCAACTGGCTGACCAATACAAGGGTTGACAAATTGGTGGCTATCTGGGAAAATTTTAGGCTTTAGAGCCTGACAATGAGCCATCCTCAACAAGGTTGGACAGTGACAGTGAAGATGAGGCCTCAGAGTCTGATATTCAAGAGGTGGACATTGAGGTGGTCCAGAAAGAAGACATGGAAGCCTGAGAGGAATACAACCAAAGCTTTAGTTTCTAGACTATCATTTTACAGATGTATGTTGAAAATGTTGTGGGAGATGCGAAGGATCATTGGGGATCATTCAATATTTCCTTTCTTTTGTTGTTCTGTGAAATCATCCCATGTGAAGAGTCAACTCATATAATTAAAGTTCAAATTGTTTTTTTTATTTCTATTGGAAGGGTTGAATCATTTGCAATTATGCCTAGGTAAAAGGTTTATGTTTCTGTCTCCGTATGATATGGTAAACAAAATGAGTGAAAGGATCAGTCACATCTTTCGAAGACTTCGGCCACAAAACTGTTACCTCCCGAAAGGTGCATGATGAAATAGTTGAGACGCATAGTGCCTTCTGTGAGGCTTTAACCAAAACACTGAAACCCTAAAAGCAACATTTCACTACTCAAAGTGGACAGCAGAGAAAATACTGATAGGGTTTCAGGACTTGGGATCAATCAAATGCTTGTCATTTTGTCAAAATGGAGTGGGGGAAAAATTATCAGGGTCGAGTTCAATAGGCACGTAACACAAAACATATTCAGAACGTATGAAAGAGAGAACATTTAAATTCAAATAACTGTCCATATTTGGAAGTTTAGGTAGATCCTCCTTCTAATGAGAAATGGAAGCTGACTGATGGGGACAAAAGTTCGACTTGCTTTGATAGATTTCTCGTCATTCCCTCACCTGCAGAGTAAGATTATTGCTCAGTTGGACTCTGCCTGAATTAATAAGACCATTGATCTTCACTGCAGATTTTAATGAAATAAACGCCCCCCAATCGCACCAATGCCTATTCCAGAGTTCTAATTCCTAATTATAAGCACATCCATTCTTTGGGGTGCAATGGGCTTTGCAGGGCAATTTGGGCTTTGCCCTATTTGTTTTGATTTAAGCGCTTCAGTAGTCGGTATTCAGACTTACCTTATGCCGGTGCGCAATGGGCTTTGCAGGTGTGGCTCCCACTGATTAAAATGTTATTCAACCGCAGAAAACTCTCCCACTTGCTAGCCCACAGATTTTTTTGTTAAGTTTCCATTTAAAAGGGGTTTCAGGACATTTATCTAAAGCCATCCATTCAAATACAATGTACCTTTAATTTGAATTTTCGCGACAGATTCACTAGAATATACGTTGAGAAAGAGCTCAGAATAGGGATCAATGAAAGAAAGCCATCTAAATACAGTCTCCTTTTCAGCTCTAATTGGTAGATCTAAAAATACTCAGATCTTTTAGACTATTTAGGGTGAAGAAAGTGTTCATGAATCATACATAAACAGGGTTGGAAAGCATTTACACACAAAATGTATTGGTGAATCATAAATACAGTGGTTTGATTCATCCTGAAAGGTACCGTATTCAATTGTTCAATTCATGAAATATTTGAAAGGGAGGAAAAGTGTACAATGGGGGATTGAACAATAGTCCGTTAAATCTACCCTAATCCTCATGGAACTGATGAAAACAATTCAGTTGTTGTGAACCATGCACTAGGCTCCAGGTTTGAACGGCTATGTATGGTCTATGTTCCATATAGCCTATTCTTGTGTGATGTTGCTATAGACCACCAAGTCCCAACAGTCAGATAATGTGGGAAAGACTTGATAATGTATGAGATCTCAACAGAGAGGTACAGTGCATTCAAAAGTATTTAGACCCCTTGACTTTTTCCACGTTGTTAAGTTAGACTTTTTCTAAAATTGAAAATATATATATTTCCTCAATCTACACACATTACCCCAAAATGACAAACATAAAAACAGGTTTTAAAAAAATGTTTGAAAATGTGTTTTTTTTTTTAAACACGAAGTCCTGAAGCAACTCCTGCCTTGTCCGTGTGCTTAGGGTCATTGTCTGGTTGGAAGGTGAACCTTCGCCCCAGTCTGAAGTCCTGAACGCCCTGGAGCAGGTTTTCAACAAGGATCTCTCTGTACTTTGGCCGTTCATCTTTCCCCTCCATCCTGACTAGTCTCCCAGTCCCTGCTGCTGAAAAACATCCCCACAGCATGATGCTGCCAGGTTTCCTACAGATGTGACGCTTGGCATTCAGGCTAAAGAGTTCAATCTTGGTTTCATCAGACCTGAGAATATTGTTTCTCATGGTCTGAAACTCTTTTAGGTGCCTTTTGGCAAACTCCAAGCGGGCTGTCATGTGCCTTTTACTGTGGAGTGGCTTCAGTCTGGCCACTCTACCATAAAGGCTGTGCTGCTGACATGGCGGTCCTTGTTCTCCACAGAAGAACTCTGGAGCTCTGTCAGAGTGACCATAGGGTTCTTGGTCACCTCCCTAACCAAGGCCCTTCTCCCCCAATTGCTCAGTTTGGCAGGGCGGCCAGCTCTAGGAAGTCTTGGTGGTTCCAAACTTCTTCCAGTTAAGAATTATGGAGGTTCTACGGACAATTCCTTCAACCTCATGGCTTGGTTTTTGCTCCGGCATGCAGTGTCAACTGTGGGATCTTATATTGACAGGTGTGTGCCTTTCCAAATCATGTCCAATCAATTGAATTTACCACAGGTGGACCCTAATCAAGTTGTAGAAACACTGAGGATGACCATGGTAATAGGATGCACCGGTTCTCAATTTCGAGTCATATAGCAAAGGTTCTGAATACTTTAGTAAATAAAAAAGTGCAAACATTTCTAAAAACCTGTTTTCGCTTTGTCATTATGTGGTATTGTATGTAGACTGATGAGGGAAAAATGAATTGCATCAATTTTAGAATAAGGTTGTAACGTTAAAAAAATGTGGGGAAAAGGGGTCTGAATACTTTCCGAATGCACTGTGTGTGTGTATGTACAATTGAAGTCGGAACTTTACATACACCTTAGCCAAATACATTTAAACTCAGGTTCACACAATTCCTGACATTTAATCCTAGTAAAAATCCCTGTCTTAGGCCAGTTAGGATCACCACTTTATTTTAAGAATGTGAAATGGCAGAATAATAGTAGAGAGAACAATATATTTCAGCTTCCCATCACATTCCCAATGGGTCACAAGTTTACATAGCTTTTTTTAATGGCGGTTTTGGAGCAGTGGCTTCTTCCTTGCTGAGCAGCCTTTCAGGTTATGTCGATATAGGACTTGTTTTACTGTGAATATAGATACTTTTGTACCTGTTTCCTCCAGCATCTTCACAAAATCCTTTGCTGTTCTGGGATTGATTTGCACTTTCGCACCAAAGTACGTTCATCTCTAGGAGACAGAACGTGTCTCCTTCTTGAGAGGTATGACGGCTGCGTGGTCCCATGGTGTTTATACTTGCGTACTATTGTTTGTACAGATGAACGTGGTACCTTCAGGCGTTTGGAAATTGCTCCCAAGGATGAACCAGACTTGTGGAGGTCTACACTTGTTTTTCTGAGGTCTTGGCTGATTTCTTTTCATTTTCCCATGATGTCAAGCAAAGATGCACTGAGTTTGAAGGTAGGCCTTGAAATACATCCACAGGTACACCTCCAATTGACTCAAATGATGTCAATTCGCCTATCAGAAGCTTCTAAAGCCATGACATAATTTTCTGGAATTTTCCAAGCCGTTTAAAGGCACAGTCAATTTAGTGTAAGTATAAACTTCTGACCCACTGGAATTGTGATACAGTGAATTATAAATGAAATAATCTGTCTGTAAACAATTGCTGGAAAAAGTTGTTGTGTCATGCACAAAGTAGATGTCCTAACAGACTTGCCAAAACTATAGTTTGTTAACTAGAGATGTGTGGAGTGGTTGAAAAACTAGTTTTAATGACTCCAACCTAAGTGTATGTAACCTTCCGACTTCAACTGTATCTCAAGCTTAAACGGAGAGATTGATGGGAATTTTTTGTATTATGTTACATAGATTGACGCACCGGAGCCTCAATAGACGCTAGGGGGTTTTAATTTTTTGGTTGACAAGAGTAGCAAAAACGTATGCATGACAAGCAAACAACAAATGCTGAGCCTTCATCTTCATGCATAACGGACTAAATAATGAAAGACTGTAGCAATAAATTCCGCAAAGCTAGTGTGGAAGAGTTGAAAAAAATATTGCCATCAATAAATAAAGGACAAACCACCTGGAACCAACAACCTGGATGGTAAATTACTGAGATTGTGGGAGCTGTTTTGTTAGATTTCAGTGGAGCCTTTGATATCATCGATCATAACATATTGCTGAAAAAACATAGGTGTTATGGATTAACATCCTCTGCTTTATCATGGATGGACAGTTACCTATTCAATAGAACAGAGGGTTTTCTTTAATGGAACCCTCTCTAATGCAAATTCGGTGGAGTGTGGTGTGCCACAGGGCAGCTGGCTTGGACCATTATTGTTTTGTGTTTACTAATAACCTTCCACTGACCCTGAATAAAGCCTGTGTCCATGTACGCTGACAACTTCACAGTATACACGTCAGCTGCAACAGTAAAAAAAGTAACTGACACTCTTAATATATATCTCCAGTCAGTTTTAGAATCTGTAACTAGCAATAGGCTGGTGCTAAATATCTAAAAAACTAAAAGCATAATTTTTAGGACAAATCACTCGCTCAACCCTAAACCTCATCTGGATCTAAACCTCATCTGGATCTAATCTTGAATTGAGCAAGTTGAAGAGACTAAACCGCTGGGTGTCACCCTAGATAGCACACCATCATGGTCAAAACATATAGACTCAATGGCTACTAAAATGGGAAGAGGTCTCTCCATGATAAGGTGTTGCTCTGCTTTCTTGATATTTCAGCTACAGGTCGTACAGGCCCTAGTTTTGTTGCACCTGGACTACTGTCCAAGTTGTGTGGTCAGGTACAGAAAGGACATATGCAGATTGTAGTTGGTACAAAACAAAGCAGCACATATTGCACTTAGATGTACACGGATGGGGAATGTCAATGACATGCATGTCAATCTCTCCTGGCTCAAAGTTGAGGAGAGATTGACTGTCACTATTGATCTTTGTGCGAGGTGTTGAAAGTACCGAACTGTCTGTTCAAGCAGTTGGCACTCATCAGTATCACACAAAACATACAATACAACCAGAGGTCTTTTCAGTCTCCAGGTCCAGAACAGAGGCTGAGAAACACACAGTATTAAATAGAGCCATGACTAAATGGAAAACTCTGCCATGCCATGTAACTCAAGCTAGCAATAAAGCAAGATAGAATGACACAAATATTAATTTCCACAAAGTTTGCTGCTTCAGTGTCTTTAGATATTTTTGTCAGATGTTACTATGGAATACTGAAGTATAATTACAAGCATTTCATAAGTGTCAAAGGCTTTTATTGACAATCACATGAAGTTGATGCAGAGAGTCAATATTTGCAGTATTGACCCTTCTTTTTCAAGATATCTGCAATCCGCCCTGGCATGCTGTCAATTAACTTCTGGGCCACATCCTGACTGATGGCAGCCCATTCTTGCATAATCAATGCTTGGAGTTTGTCAGAATTTGTGGGGTTTTGTTCGTCTACCCGCCTCTTGAGGATTGACCACAAGTTCTCAATGGGATTAAAGTCTGGGGAGTTTCCTGGCCATGGACCCAAAATATCGATGTTTTGTTCCCCGAGCAACTTAGTTATCACTTTTGCCTTATGGCAAGGTGCTTCATCATGCTGGAAAAGGCATTGTTCRTCACCAAACTGTTCCTGGATAGTTGGGAGAAGTTGGTCTCGGAGGATGTGTTGGTACCATTCTTTATTCATGGCTGTGTTCTTAGGCAAAATTGTGAGTGCGCCCACTCCCTTGGCTGAGAAGCAACCCCACACATGAATGGTCTCAGGATGCTTTACTGTTGGCATGACACAGGACTGATGGTAGCGCTCACCTTGTCTTCTCCGGACAAGCTTTTTTCCGGATGCACCAAACAATCGGAAAGAGGATTCGTCAGAGAAAATGACTTCACCCCATTCCTCAGCAGTCCAATCCCTGTACCTTTTGCAGAATATCAGTCTGTCCCTGATGTTTTTCCTGGAGAGAAGTGGCTTCTTTGCTGCCCTTCTTGACACCAGGCCATCCTCCAGAAGTCTTTGCCTCACTGTGCGTGCAGATGCACTCACACCTGCCTGCTGCCATTCCTGAGCAAGCTCTGTACTGGTGGTGCCACGATCCCGCAGCTGAATCAACTTTAGGAGACGGTCCTGGCGCTTGCTGGACTTTCTTGGGCGCCCTGAAGCCTTCTTCACAACAATTGAACCGCTCTCCTTGAAGTTCTTGATGATCCGATAAATGGTTGATTTAGGTGCAATCTTACTGGCAGCAATATCCTTGCCTGTGAAGCCCTTTTTGTGCAAAGCAATGATGACGGCATGTGTTTCCTTGCAGGTAACCATGGTTGACAGAGGAAGAACAATGATTCCAAGCACCCTCCTTTTGAAGCTTCCAGTCTGTTATTCAAACTCAATCAGCATGACAGAGTGATCTCCAGCTTTGTCCTCGTCAACACTCACACCTGTGTTAACGAGAGAATCACTGACATGATGTCAGCTGGTCCTTTTGTGACAGGGCTGAAATGCAGTGGAAATGTTTTTGGGGGATTCGGTTAATTTTCATGGCAAATAGGGACTTTGCAATTCATCTGATCACTCTTCATAACATTCTGGAGTATATGCAAATTGCCATCACACAAACTGAGGCAGCAGACTTTGTGAAAATTAATATTTGTGTCATTCTCAAAACTTTTGGCCACGACTGTAGTGCTATGTATAATTTATGTATATTATGTATTTTATTTGTTATGTTGTTTCCTGTTTGGACCCCAAGAAGAGTAGCCGCTGCCTTGGCTGCAGTTAATTGGGAATCCTAATAAAAAAATAAAAAATGATTCAAATAGGCTACATGTAATGATGCTTATATGATCCACTATTACTCGCAACCTTCAAAAATGACCACACGAACGTGACAGAGGAAAGAAAGGTAAACTAACGATGTAATGGAATGATACATTTAGGCTATAAATTTAAGGAAACTAACAATCGCTGCACTAAAGTGCCAGTTATTATGTACTGTATGTGGCTATTACTGACAGTGGCTACAGATAGTGGCTAATATTTAATACAATATGATAGAAATGTAAAAAAAATAATAATAATAAGTCTGGGTGGTAAGGGGGAAACTCACCTCATCCAC
Organism: Salvelinus sp. IW2-2015; assembly: GCF_002910315.2. Lineage (NCBI taxonomy): Eukaryota > Metazoa > Chordata > Actinopteri > Salmoniformes > Salmonidae > Salvelinus > Salvelinus sp. IW2-2015. The sequence continues at coordinate 38,115,218 of NC_036860.1, read as the reverse complement.
CACCAATGTGTGGCACACACCTGGGTTTTGCACGGCAACCTTTTTTTGTGCCAGAATGCTCACCACACAAAGTGGAGAGGAGTGATATATGCCAATTAGGAATTAGGGGGATGATTAGGTGGCCATGATGGAATAGGCCAGGTTGGGAATTTAGCCGTGACACCGGGGTTAACACCCCTACTCTTACGATAAGTGCCATGTGATATTTAGTGAAGTTACCCGTTTAACATCTCATCAGAAAAACAGCACCCTACGCAGAGCAATGTCCCCTTCACTGCCCTGGGATCTACTTAGACCAGAGGGAAGAATGCCCTTCCAGCAGCATCTGGTCTCCCATCCAAGGATCGGCCAGGACCGACCCTGCTTAGCTTCAGAGGCAAGCCAGCAGTGATATGCAGGGTGGTATGATGCTGGCACATGATGACATGCTTTTCAGTTTGCTGAAATATGTCTGGTTTCACATTTGTCTGCAGATGTTCATAAGGTAAAATAGATCTAAACAATTATCATTTATATTTTCAATCATCTTAGGGACAGGTTTAAATGTACAACTCGAGGTGTCATTAAAAAAAATCCACACCCCTCAATGTAAAAAAATATTTTCACACCACCCTTTCCTTGTATTGTAAAAACATGTACACACCCTAACCCTAATAATTAACTTGAAGACAATTAACACCATAAATAACAATTGTAAAAAATAAAATAAAAATTGTAGCAACCCTGTGTTTATAAACGTGGATATCGACTTAAAGTGGTTAACATGGTTTTGTGGCACAGTCGATGCCACGCAGGGCAAATGGCCAAGACGGTTGAGGGTTCGCCAACGGCGAAGGACGAGCTCACTTTCCCTGCCTGTATCGTTACACTACAATCAGAGCCGGCTGCAGTGATCAGCTAGGGAGAAAATCAGACCAACACTTCGATGCTAGATTTATAATTATGTAAAATATATGCAACAAATTTTCCACTAACAGGTTTCTGTTCCAACGCACCACATACACCCAATAAGCAACGCATAACTGCATACCGATTACCGACTTATCATCATGGTTTGCATTTTCAACACCACAATCAAGTAGAGCATGTCAAATCTCGACAAACAGAAAATACTCCCTACTCAGTATTAAAGGCTTGATTTGACAATCTCAGAATGTCATTAAACCTTTATGTTTTGTAACAGATGTCTCTTTCCATTAATAGAACGGCCGTTGCTCAGTTTGGATGATGAAATTATAAACGAGTGGAATGGATGAACGTGAGCAGATAGGCTACTTCAAAAGTCTCCTGTAGGCTAATCAGATTAAAACATTATGACTAGTTATGTTTATGGCTCACACAAAAAGGTAATACAGTCTAAAAGTTAAATGACAAATATTTAGGCTATATTGAAGCATGAGGTTCTAGGTCAAGGAATAGCCTCTCGGATCGGAAAGGAGGAAGAACAACGTGCATTAAGCTTTCCTGAATAACTGGGCTTGCTGGGAGCATAGGCCTATGTGGCCACAGGACGACTTTGGAGAAGGATGATCAGCAACAGACAGCGCATCAGTATCACAAGTAAAAATACAGCCAGACTGTCCTGCAACTGTAACTTTCTATAATCTGTCGACTCACAACTGATCCAAATGGAATGAAACATTCAAATAACAGGGCTTTTGGTAATTATTCAAATTACATTTTCACTGCAGTTTACAGGCTAGAGAATTGTACTCACTTGAAAACAATATTGCAATTTTTCATTGGATTTTGGTGTTGTAGGCTAGTCTAATTAGTATAATTGTATTGTCCCTAAACAAGAGCAATAGGGGAGCTTTTTAAACCACCCGTCTTCACTGTTCTTTCATGTGCAATGACGCACCCGGCCTCTCCGCTGCCTATTAGCTGTTCCTCCATCTTGTGGATTCGGAAAGTATTCAGACCCCTTCACATTTTGTTACATTACAGCATTATTCTAAAATTGATTAAATAAAAATCCTCCGCAATCGACACACAATACCCAATAATGGCAACGCAAAAACAAGTTTAGAAATGTTTGCAAATGTATAAAAACAGAAATAAATTATTTACATAAGTATTCAGAGCCTTTGCTATGAGACTCGAAATTGAGCTCAATTGCATCCTGTTTCCATTGAGTTTGCAAAAAGGCACCTAAAAGACTCTCAGACCATGAGAAACAAGATTCTCTGGTCTGATGAAACCAAGATTGAACTCTTTGGCCTGAATAACAAGCATCATGTCTGGAGGAAACCTGGCACCATCCCTACAGTGAAGCAGGGTGGTGGCAGCATCATGTTGTGGGGCCGTTTTTCAGCGGCAGGAAGTCGAAAGATGAATGGAGCAAAGTACAGAGAGATCCTTGATGAAAACCTGCTCCAGAGCGCTCCAGACCTCAGACTAGTGCGAAGGTTCACCTTCCAGCAGGATAACTGCCCTAAGCACACAGCCAAGACAATGCAGGAGTGGCTTCGGGACAAGTCTCTGAATGTCCTTGAGTGGCTCAGCCAGAGCCCGGACTTGAACACATCTAGAGAACTGAAAATAGCTGTGCAGCGACGCTCCCCATATAACCTGACAGAGATTGAGAGGATCTGCAGAGAAGAAGGGGAGAAACTCCCCAAATACAGGTGTGCTTGTAGCATCATACCCAAGAACACTCAAGGCTGTAATCGCTGCCAAAGGAGCTTTAACAAAGTACTGAGTTAAGGGTCTGAATACTTATGTAAATGTGATATCTGTTTATTTTTTTTCACAAAAAAAATCGAAAAAACAGTTTTTGCTTTGTCATTATGGGGTATTATATGTAGATTGAGGGGGAAAAAACTATGTAATACATTTTTAGAACAAGGCTATAAAGTAACAAAATGTGGAAAAAGTCAAGGGGTCTGAATACTTTCCAAATGCACTGTATGTTGAAAACTGTTGCAGATTTGTATGATTTTGTTTGTGGTATGACCGCTAGTAAACCTATTGCAGATCTGGACAAACGATCCACCTACCACTATTGTCACTATGGATAGAGAGCAGGCTAGACAGTTGACTGGTAGACTACAGTGCAGAAGGGAAGTACCAAAACACCTCGATAATGGAGGCGCATACAAGTGGATGAAAAGATTTGGCTATATGGAAGACATAATAGTAAAACCTGCAAAATGGCAAATGTAAATCAGGGGGAAAAACTAAAAACGCACTACCCTCCTTTGTCAATTTTTTTTGTAAACGGATTACCTAGGTCTCATCAATAGCTCTTATCAATTTATAAATGACAGTGCATAGAGATGATTTTTCCCCCGATAGAAATAACAGCAAAGCTGTTTTTTCACATGGAACTGACAGGTTGATCGACCTTATTCATGGTTTCCTTGCGTATTAAGGTCGTGGAATTAAGACAAGTTCAGAATATGGTGTTTCTGTGATCTCCACACTAAACGAATAACTGGCTGACACATGCGTTTTCCCATGCTTAAGTTCAAGGTCAGAATACGTGTACAGAGAAAAGGGAATAAAGTTCTATTTAAGCGAGTAACTCCAGTCTGAATCCCCCCCTTTGGTGAGGAGAGTGGCAGCTTTCGCCACTTTTTCCTACAGTTTTTGCAGCTTCCAAAAGTGGTCTTTGCTGCTTTCAGATGCTTTGACAATACTATTGCACTGCTAGCTGTCCAATACAGTAGTGCAATGAAGTCAGAGCACCTGCAAACAGCTTTGTTGAGCAAAGGTTCACACCTACACCTAACAAAACCTCCTTGGGAATAATCCCTGGCCAATGCCCTTTTAACATTGCACTGCTTTCATTAGAGGGTCACCAGTAGGACAATATAAAAGGGGCACTGGACAGACAGACACAACATAATGGATTCCTCTTTATTCTGTGTTATCAGTCTTGAAATAAAATTGGAGACATCCAACCTCATGTCAAACTAGAGAAATAATTAACTACATGACAGAAACTTTAATTGGATTGGCTGAGCCAGATCAAGAAAAAATATTAATGGGTGAATCAAAATGATCTAAACCTCAAGTAAAACCAGTTTTGAAATCCAGTGATCGTCAGCAGAGAGAAACAAGCAAGTGAAGCTACATGACTTTGGGGAGCTGAATAGATAGTGAATGCATCATATTTGAATAGTCTAGTTACTACCCACTGTGCACAAATTAATTATGCAAGTAATGGCAGTAGAAACGCCTTTAAGTGCAAGTATTGATATAAAAACAGTCATCTCGAAGTAAACTTGGAATCACGCAATGATAGTGTTATCCTCCCACTACGACTCGGGAAACGATGCAGTTTATTAGGTTACAGATGAAATCAATTATGCACTTCACAGGGTAGTGAAATGGCACGGTGATGAGCTTGATGCTCCTTTCCAATAAATATCGAGGGTCTTATTCTGGTGACGTAATGATCAATGGTTGACTGCAGTTTGAAAAATAAAAATGTTTTTGCTCGATCCATAGTAATCTAATCATGTAGACCAGCCTACCCGCACTGAATTTGCGAGCTGTTGGCTATAGTGCAACTGCCAAGACCAAAGCAGGCACATCTGCTACTTAACGCAAATGTTTGTGACAAAACTATCGGTGCAGTTGAAAATGTGATGTAAACACACTGAACTTTAGATTTCTATTCTGTACATGAAAACTAAAGTGAAAAATGTCCGTGTGCACTACTTCACACACTCATTTATATCTGCTACAAGTCAGTTTAAAATACACATTTTCTTTAATGCATATTTTAGAATATTCGCATGAAAGTCCTGTTTTTGCTTTTTCATTATGGGCTATTGTGTGTAGATTAATCAATTTTAGAATAATGCTGTAACATAACATGTGGAAAAAGTCAAGGGGTCTGAACACTTTCTGAATGCAATGTAGGCATTGGGTTTCAAAATTTGGCTGATTTCAAATGTAATCTTCAAGTTACTCATTAATATGTTGGATTCACATCTTCATCTCAACCAAAAACAAAGTTAAAGAACAGTGTTTTCCACAAGCACATGGAGTAGCCAGCCAAATAGAAAGAGTAGCCAGATCCCGCCCAGGTTAAGAATGTTTTGCTGAACAAGCTCTATTTTTTGGTGGCATCTGGTACATTCTAATGCCTTGATTCCATCTGAAATACACAGGAAAATTATAGTTGGTAGACTATTGTGCACCGGGGCCTCCCACTCTTTCTATTCTGGTTAGAGCCAGTTTGCGCTGTTCTGTGAAGGGAGTAGTACACAGCGTTGTATGAGATCTTCAGTTTCTTGGCAATTTCTCACATGGAATAGCCTTCATTTCTCAGAACAAGAATAGACTGACGAGTTTAAGAAAGTTATTTGTTTCTGGCCATTTTGAGCCTGTAATCGAACCCACAAATGCTGATGCTCCAGATACTCAACTAGTTTAAAGAAGGCCAGTTTTATTGCTTCTCTAATCAGAACAGTTTTCAGCTAACATAATTGCAAAAGGGTTTTCTAATGATCAATTAGCCTTTTAAAAATGATAAACTTGGATTAGCTAACTGGAACACCGGAGTGATGGTTGCTGATAATGGGCCTCTAAAAATACTTGTTTAACAACTGACCCACAAATTTCAAGATTCCGTTTAAGAGGTTCTCTCCGCTATCTCCAATAGAGCTATGATTGACCAATGAAGCAGGTGTTAATCATGGGCTTTGCTACACTGAAAGCAGCAGTTGACTACTCCATTGTCAAAACTTTAAGATCATTAGACCTATATAAATATCTTTGGAAATACCATATAAGTATCAAAATCTTTTTAAAACAATTCAATCGGTTTTCATTTACCATATCTTGGACCAGAGTGAGGCTATCGCTCAAGATCTTTAGTTTACTTGTCTCGATGCGATACCATGGACATACAGCGCATTCGGAAAGCATTCAGGCCCCTTGACTTTCCCCCCCATTGTAACGTAACAGACTTTCTAAATTGGATCAAAAAAAATGTTTTGCTAATTTATTACAAATTTAAAAAAATATTATCACATTTACATAAGTATTCAGACCCTTTACTAAATACTTGAAAAAAACATCTTTGGCAGTGATTTGAGTCTTCTTGGGTATGACGCTACAAGCTTGGCACACCTGTATTTGGGGAATTTCTCTCATTCTTCTCTGCAGATCCTCTCAAGCGCTGTCAGGTTGGATGGGAGCGTTGCAGCACAGCTATTTTCAGTACTTTCCAGAGATGTTCGATCGGGTTTAAGTCTGGGCTCTGGCTGGGCCACTCAAGGACAGAAGGTGAACCTTTGCCCTAGTCTGAGGTCCTGACCAGGTTTTCATCAAGTATCTCTGTACTTTGCTCCAGTCATCTTTCCCTCGATCCGGACTAGTCTCTCAGTCCCTGCTGCTGAAAAACATCCCCACAGCAGGATGCTGCCACCACCATGCTTCACCGTAGGGATGGTGACAGGTTTCATCCAGATGTGACGCTTGGCATTCAGGCGAAAGAGTTCAATCTTGGTTTCATCAGACCAGAGAATCTTATTTCTCATGGTCTGAGAGTCTTTAGGTGCCTTTTGGCAAACTCCACACGGGCTGTCATGTGCCTTTTACTGTGGAGTGGCTTCTGTCTAGCCACAAAGGCCTGATTGGTGGAGCACTGCAGAGATGGTTGTCCTTCTGGAAGGTTCTCCCATCTTCACAGTGGAACTCTGGAGCCCTCTCAGAGTGACCATCGGGTTCTTGGTCACATTGTCCCTCAATTTCTGTCTGGCTGGGTGGCCAGATCTAGGAAGAGTCTTGGTGGTTCCAAACTTTTTCATGTAAGAATGATGGAGGCCACTGTGTTCTTCGGGAACAGAATTGTTTTGGTACACTTCCCCAGATCTGTGCCTCGACACAATCCTGTCTCGGAGCTCTACGGACAATTCCTTCGACCTCATGGCTTGGTTTTTGCTCTGACATGCACGGTCAACTGTGGGACCTTGTATAGACAGGTTTGTGCCATTCCAAATCATGTCCAATCAATTGAATTTACCATAGGTGGACTCCAAACAAGTTGTAGATACATCTCGAGGATGATCAATGGAAACAGGATGGACTTGAGCTCAATTTCGAGTCTCATAGCAAAGGGTCTGAATACTTATGTAAATAAGATAAGGCTCAGTGGGGAAATCGGGGATGCCCTGCGTTGCTATCTATTGCCTAGAACAAAAACAGCCAGGGTTTCACTAAATAAGCTATAAGCACAATACTTTTTATTGCATATTTAGGCCTAATTAAATTGACACGTTTGTTCATTTTCAATTCACTGGCACAATGTAGAGTAGTTTAGCCATACTCATTGATAGCCTAATCTATACTTTAATATACGAGGCATTGCGAGATACAAATCTTCAAATATATAGGCCTAGCCTATGCGCACAGTTCCAACAGTCTGCCTTCCCCCACCTCTCTCCCTCGCTGGGTCGCCTGATCTTTCTCTTCACTATAAAAGATGCCAGTGTGTGTGTTCAGTCTTCAGTCTGTTGCATGTAGAATAGTTTACGGTAACCTAATCATAGATAGCCCCTACTTACTTTAGTGAACTTGCGAGACATTGCAAGCCAAGAAATTGCAAAATACAGCTTTTGATTACCGATGCACAGTTCTGACTGTCTGCCTGGTGGCTGACTTGCCTACCTATGTCTGGCTGTGCCCCTCCCCTCTCTCTCGCTAACCCGCGAGAGTGTGTTCTCGGAAGTAGCCTACGGCAACTACTCAGTATCTTTCATTCCAAAAATACTGAATCTTAGGAGCCGATTCCCAGCGGAATCGAATCTTGACACCACTAATAGTCTCTATAAGCCAGAATGTTGAATAAAATAACATTTGAGGTTACTTTACCTGTTGTACATGCTGGTCCTTTTGGTGGTAGGTGTAGATAGGGTCACAGGAAAGTGTTGTTAGCCCACCTTCTGAGGCACGGTGGGTTCTGTCGTTTGTATTATCAATCTCGACTCATTGCACGTGATGCACAATATGTAAACATAGTCGAATGTAACCGAAAGTAGTCCCCCGAAGCACGTTTCCTCACAACCAGCTGGAAGTGTTTGCCCAACCTCTCGGCCATACTGTGCGAATTGCATCAGTATTGAAAATAAAAACCTGGATGTACAAACCGATATACAGACCAGTGTACTGAAAGTCGGGTTAATAACACTTAGTGCTGAGCGCTTAGTTATTTTTGAAGTCGGTTTGGTTTGATTATTTAAAAAATGATCACGGTTTTCAATTTCGGTTTCCATTTCTTGGGTTGAATGCTGTAACACAGAATAAAGCAATTAATAAAAGTCCCATGATGGTACTGACTGCCCATGAATGCTTATCACTTATTAACCATATTTTATTCACAATACTTTAATAAAATATTTCAGTTGTGTATATTACATTTGTTTTACTTGATGGCTTTATTTCATGTCACCTTCTCATCTCTATTTTGTAGTTCTTCTAAGTAAATCAGGTCAACTTTTATGACTTCTGAACACTAACTATCAATCACTTAGAATGTGTATTTTCAGGTAGAGATACCTGGCGAAGCAATAGGTGCTCTCTATATCCCCTCATGATCACGCATTCTTCTCTTTCATAGCAGGCGTAAAAGAAACAGACCGGACAAGTAGATGCGCAATGGATTATGGTCAGTAACCATGTTTCCATCACAGTTTTCATGCGAGTAAAGTCATACTGTATTTTTTTTTTATCACAACAGATGTGATGAAAACCGGAAGTTTCAGTACAATTTTCTAAATGACAACAGATAATTTGTTCATTCGACATGGTGGGATCTTTGTGTCGGTAAAATGTATTATGTGAGAAATGGCAGTTGCCTTTATGCGCAAATACTGATATAATAACCATAATATCGAAGCAAACCTGGAGACATGCGATGATATAGTGTCTGGTCCTCCCACTACAACTCAGGAAACTATGCTGTTTATTAGGCTACAGATGAAGTAAGTTATGATGAACTTCACAGGGTGTTGAAAGTGCACACTATGAAGTTGATGCTCCTTTCCAATAAATATCAGTCTTATTCTGGTGACAGAACACCCATGCATACCCCACAAGACATGCCACCAGAGGTCTCTTCACAGTCCCCAAGTACGGTACAGACTATGGGAGGCGCAAAGTACTACATAGAGCCATGACTACATGGAACTCTATTCCACATCAGGTAACTGACGCAAGCAGTAGAATCAGATTCAGAAAGCAGGTAAAGAAATACACCTTATGGAATGGCGTGGACTGTGAAGTAACACAAACATAGGCACAGACACATGCATAAACACACACATGATAATATGCGCACTATACACACACACACGTACACGTATATATGGATTTTGCATTGTAGATATGTGGTAGTGGAGTATGGGCCTGAGGGCACACAGTGTGTTGTGAATTCTGTAATGAATATTGTAATGTTTTTAAAATTGTATAACTGCCTTCATTTTGCCGGACCCCAGGAAGAGTAGCTGTTGGCTAATGGGGATCGATAATAAATACATGACTGATGCTCTCGCTCTGTATCTGTGAGCTGTTGCCTAGAGTACATGTGCCAAGACCAGAGTAGGCACCTTTGCTATTCAACACAGTTTCTGACAAAACTATCGGTAGAGTTGAAAATGCGACGGAAACACATTGAACTTTAGATTTTTATTCGGTACATGAAAGTGCACACAAAATGTAAGTTATGTCATGCACTGAGTTCTCTGCAACAAGTCAGTTTGGTGGAAACACACCACTGGAGGGAAAACATGCATAGTTTCTTCAAGCAGTCTTTAGAATACTTGCATGAAAATCTGTAGCCAATTGGATGGAAACCTAGCTATTATAGTTAAATTACCACATTTTGTTGCACTAAACTATGTAGAATATTGGCCTGTTGGAAACTACAACTTTCTACTACATTGCACAGTTCAGGCTGGATCTGATTTATCTATAGAGAAACTGTTCAATGTGTGCATTAAGCTCACAGAAAAAAATTCAAATAATTGAACCGAAAATAAGACATTTTGGATAAATTGCTCAGCACTAATAACATTACTCTGTCGATATTGTCTCAATTTTCTAGCAGCAGAAGAACAAACTGCACAGACAACCGGTAGAGCAAGTTTAAATGTATTTGTATTAAACATTCTGGCTTTTATGGAACATTTACCCAATACTCTACATAAATGTCTCAGGACCTATATACCAATTTATTGTGTATTACAGCCTGATTAAATCAGACTAACTGATACCACATTGAGATTCAACAAACTTCTGGCTGACTTTGAGTGAGTGAATAAAAGATTGAAGTCTCATTGTTCAATGTCTCAACCAAATATTACCCAAATGTCCAATGGGTATCTGGCTAGTTTGTAACAGTTACATACTGTACGTTTGATAAGCGCCGTGGATGGAACACCCAGAAATGTTATTATCGTTGATCAGACATTGCAAACTCCCTCCTTTATCTTTCGATTGGCTAACAACGAATGTGTACAACTTTCATATGATCGCGTGAAATTTCGCTTTTAAACATTAACGACCACGTACAACATGAACGACCACGTAAGACGACGAGCGAGCGCGGGGACATCGACTAATGTATGTCCTCTTTGCAGGCGCAGTCTCTCGTACTCATTGTGAAACGTATGGCAAACAAGCCATCGAGATAGCTAACTACCTAAATAAACACTGAACATGGGCAACGTGACAGAAGCGAAAAAAAATAGCATGTTGGTTTTCATCGCAGAAAACACTTAGCTAGCACGGTATGTTTTCGTGGTTCTTTTCCTGGAAATATTTTTTTCCTACGAAAATGGCAGATTTTTTTTATTTAGATCCTCTCACTTTGCTAACGTTGCATTCCTATTTTTGACGCATTTCCTCAAATAGCTAATTGACCACAGAAAAGCCGCCTCGTATCTAAAGACTAGGATCATAGGTTTACTTTCGCTGGTTTAGAAATTAAAGTGGTTTGTAAAAGCTTACCATCGCCTCCAGTTTATCAACTGCTGTCTCCATGTTGAGTAGTTTACGTTCCGTCCTCTTCTTCTATGGTATTATGGCGGTCTTCAAACTAGCGATAGAGGTGCATGCCGCCACCTACCGTACGTTTGGTAAACTATAGCAAAAATATCCATTGTAGGAAAAACCGACATCATACAAAATAAAAACCAGACACATAAAACATCCCACTCCTTCAGTCATATTCCAATTCAAGTAACATCCCTACAGGCTCAGCGGCCTGTGAGGGCGAAACATCTTTTGACAGGATTTCTGGCAATGGCACGGCTGTAAACTCAGAATCCCAAAAAGCGTTCTGCTGCACTCACAATAATTTAATTGTTCTCTTATTTCTTCTTTCTTTGTGCTGTGCAGTTTATGACCATTGCAATAAATTCTACAACTGTAATATATCAGGATCACACATTTCTACAGGCCAAAAGGACCAACCGCACAGACAACCAGTAAAGTACGTTAAAATATAATTGTATCCAACGTTCTGGCTTGTAGAGGTCCTGAAAGGAAAATGTCCTGATTCAAACACTAATTTCTGCCTGACATAGAATTCAATGCAATTAAATGTTGGGTTTCCAAGCAAATCAGGATCCCTTGATTGCCGAGAAACATTCACTGGTGCAGTCTCAATTACCATTGCGTCTTCAACGCCACTTACTCCTTCCACTCTTCTCACCGCCTCCAGATAGGAGACATGTTGGACAGCCCTTATTCTCTCCACCTCTGTCTCCTTCAACCTAACAGGGAAATCCGGGGACTCAGGCGTATGTTCGCCACCACAGTTGCTGCATATAACCTCAGCTGGCATAGGATATTCTTCCTGTCTGCATACACTTGAGACATGCACAAATCTTTAGCATTTATAACACTGGAGTAGCTTGTCCACAAAAGCTCTTAGGGATGGATAGAAATTTCCAGATTGGGTACCTGGAGGAAAATGGTGGAGGGTCATGCTTTTTCAAATTCAGTCAAGGGGAGGGTTTGGTGGGTAGGTTTGGATGAGAGTAAGGGAAAGGGGGATACCTAGTCAGTTGTACAACTGAATGCATTCAACTGAAATGTGTCTTCTGGATTCAACCCAACCCCTCTGAATCAGAGAGGTGCAGGGGGCTGCCATAATCGACATCCACGTATTCGGCACCCGGGGAACAGTGCCTTATTTAGGGGCAGAATGACAGATTTTTACCTTGTCAGCTCAGGCATTCGTTTCAGCAACCTTTTTTGGATCAGGGATTCGTTCAAAGTCACGAGGAGTATCATGAAGGCGTCGGGTCAGGTGATGTTGGTCTTATTCTGCTTTTTTGTGTGTCCACCGAAAAGCGTGCACCTTGTGCTGGGGACAATAAAAGACCACTCTAAAATGTGCGGTTTTGTCACACAACACAATGCTTCAGATGTCTCAAGTTTTGAATGTTCATTTCTCTATCATAAGCCGCCTCCAACATAATTTTGAGAATACAGACAATGAACACAATTACATTTTATCGATGGCAATTTGAATCCACAGAGATATCATGAAATGATCCTGAGGCCTATTGTCATACCATTTCATCCGCCGCCATCACCTCATGTTTCAGCATGATAATGTCACAAGGATCTGTACATAATTCCTGGAAGCTGAACATGTCCCAGTTTTTCCATGGTCTGCATACTCACCAGACATGTCACACACGTCAGCATTATTGGGATGCTCTTGGTCGACGTGTTCCAGTTTCCAACAATCTCTAGCTAACCCCATCGCAGTTGCTGTCTCTGGCTCTGAATGCTCGGCTATGAAAAGCCAACTGACATTTACTCCTGAGGTGCTGACCGGTTGCACTCTCTACAATTACTGTGATTATTATTATTATTTGACCCTGTTGGTCATCTATGAACGTTTGAACATCTTGACCATGCACTGTTAAAATATAAACGCGGCACAGTCAGAAGAGGACTGGCCAGCCCTCAGAGCCTGGTTCCTCTCTAGGTTTCTTCCTAGGTTCCTGCCTTTCTAGGGAGTTTTTTCTAGCCACTGTGCATACACATCTGCATTGATTTCTGTTTGGGGTTTTAGGCTGGGTTTCTGTATAGCACTTTGTGACATCGGCTGATGTAAAAAGGGCTTTATAAATACATTTGATTGATTGATTGAAGAGGAGTGGGACAACATTCCACAATAAACAACCTGATCAACTCTATGCGAAGGAGATGTGTCACACTGCATGAGGCAAAGTCTTTGCTGATGACAAGCATACCCATAACATGATGCAGCCACTACCATGCTTGAAAAGAATGAAGAGTGGTACTTAGTGATGGATTTGCCCCAAACGTAACACTTTGTATTCAGGACACAGTTAATTTCTTTTCCACATTTTTTTGCAGTTTTACTTTAGTGCCTTATTGCAAACAGGATGCATGTTTTTGGAATAGTGTATTTTGCATGCTGTGGTATCTAGCAAAATACACTCAGGGGCCAGTTTATTAAGTACACCACCCCGTTCACGAAAATGGTTTGCTCCTACAGACAGTGAGTCACGTGGCCGTGGCTTGCTATATAAAGCAGGCATACAGGCATCAAAGCATTCAGTTACTGTTTGATTGAATGTTAAAATGGGCAGAACTTGTGACCTAAGTGACTTTGAGCGTGGTATCATTGTCAGTGACAGGTGCGCCGGTTCCAGTATCTTAGAAGCGGCTGGTCTCCTAGGCTTTTCAAGCACGACAGTGTCTAGGGTTTTCTGAAAATGGTGCAACAACCAAAGAACATCCAGTCAGCGGCAGTCCTGTGGGCGAAAACAGCTCGTTAATGAGAGGTCGAAAGAGAATGGCAAGAATCGTGCACGCTAACAGGCGGGCCACAAGCAGGCAAATAACAGCGCAGTACAACAGTGGTGTGCAGAATGGCATCTTGGAACGACGGTCCTTGTCACAGATGCACTATTGCAGCAGACGACCACACTGGGTTCCTCTCCTATCAGCTAAAAACAAGAAGAAGTGGCTCCAGTGGGCACACGATCACCAACATTGGACAATTTAGTAGTGGAAAAGCATTGCCTGGTCCAACGAATCCCAGTTTTTGAGTCAGAATTTGGTGTAAACAGCATGAGTCCATGGCCCCTTCCTGTCTGGTGTCAACGGTACAGGCTGGTGGCGGTGGTGTAATGCTGTGGGGAATGTTTTTATGGCACACGATAGGTCCCTTGATACCAACTGAGCAATGGCTCTTCTGGAGGCAAAGGGGGTTCCGACCCGGTACAAGATGGGTGTGCCTAATAAACTGGCTACTGAGTGTATATTCCAATATATATTTCATAAATACGTGTTGACATTTATTTTAATGAATGGAAGATTTAGCTATTTACCTAACATACAGTAGCTAGGCTACATTCACATGCAATGTATAAAACATCAAAGTGAAGCACTATTACACAATAGCATGCTGTAGTATACTTTGAAAAGTTATGAATTTGACAATTAAAGGAGTGCTTTAAATAATATTTAACTCTGCTCAAATAACTTGGTCCATTGTTGAATTGTGGCATAGGTTGCATCTGAAAACAAAACAGTGCACAAATTAACTCTGTGCACTTACATTTGAAGTCGCAAGTTTACATACACTTAGGTTGGAGTCATTAACTCGTTTTTCAACCACTCCACAAATTTATTGTTAACAAACTATACTTTTGGCAAGTCGGTTAGGACATCTACTTTGTGCATGACAGAAATAATTTTACCAACCCTTGTTTACAGACAGATTATTTATCCAGTGGGTCAGAAGTTTACATACACTAAGTTGACTGTGCCTTTAAACAGCTTGGAAAATTCCAGAAAATGATGTCATGGCTTTAGAAGCTTCTGATAGCATAATTGACATCATTTGAGTCAATTGGAGGTGTACCTGTGGATGTATTTCAAGGCCTACCTTCAAACTCAGTGCCTCTTTGCTTGACATCATGGGAAAATCAAAAGAAATCAGCCAAGACCTCAGAAAAACAAGTGTAGACCTCCACAAGTCTGCTTCATCATTGGGAGCAATTTCCAAATGCCTGAAGGTACCACGTTCATCTGTACAAACAATAGTATGCAAGTATTAACATCATGGGACCACGCAGCCATCATACTGCTCAGGAAGAAGACACGTTCTGTCTCCTAGAGATGAACGTACTTTGGTGTGAAAGTGCAAATCAATCCCAGAACAACAGCAAAGGATTTTGTGAAGATGCTGGAGGAAACAGGTACAAAAGTATCTATATCCACAGTAAAATGAGTCTTATATCGACAACCTGAAAGGCTGCTCAGCAAGGAAGAAGCCACTGCTCCAAAACCTTCATAAAAAAGCCAAACTATGGTTTGCAACTGCACATGGGGACAAAGATCATACCTTTTGGAGAAATGTCCTCTGGTCTGATGAAACAAAAATAGAATTGTTTGGCCATAATGACCATCATTATGTTTGGAGGAAAAAGGGGGAGGCTTGCAAGCCAAAGAACACCCTCCCAACCGTGAAGCACGGGGGTGGTAGCATCATGTTGTGGGGGTGCTTTGCTGCAGGAGGGACTGGTGCACTTCACAAAATAGATGGCATCATGAGGTAGGAAAATTATTTGGATATATTGAAGCAACATCTCAAGACATCAGTCAGGAAGTTAAAGCTTGGTCGCAAATGGGTCTTCCAAATGGACAATGACTCCAAACATACTTCCAAAATTGTGGCAAAATGGCATAAGGACAACAAAGTCAAGGTATTGGAGTGGCCATCACAAAGCCCTGACCTCAATCCTAAAGAAAATTTGTGGGCAGAACTGAAAAAGCATGTGCGAGCAAGGAGGCCTACAAAGCTGACTCAGTTACACCAGCTCTGTCAGGAGAAATGGGCCAAAATTCACCCAATTTATTGTGGGAAGCTTGTGGAAGGTGACCTGAAATGTTTGAAACAAGTTAAACAATTTAAAGGCAATGCTACCAAATACTAATTGAGTGTATGTAAACTTCTGACCCACTGGGAATGTGATGAAAGAAATAAAAGCTGAAAGAAATCATTCTCTCTACTATTATTCTGACATTTCACATTCTTAAAATAAAGTGGTGATCCTAACTGACATAAGAATGGGCATTTTTACTAGGATTAAATGTCAGGAATTGTGAAAAACGGAGTTTAAATGTATTTTGCTGAGGTGTATGTAAACTTTCAACTGTATCTGTATTTGAAAATAAGGTCTTTAAACATCAAATGGATACTTGCAATGCAGATTTGTTCACCTTGTCCAATTTCAGACTAAGTTGACAGTGGATAATGCAGAGACAGAGAGTCTGGGAACAAATTCCACACAAGATGAAGAATTAGGGATTGATGTTCATGAACACATTTTAATTTAATTGGGAACTAGATAGCTAAATGATACAAAATACAAACTTACATTGGCTGGGGTCTATCCATAGGAAGTTGAGGCTCCAAACTATAAGGATCCACTGCAGGGAAAAATAAAATAATTTTTTTGCTAGAAATAATCTAGCTAGCTATCTAGGCAGTTCTTGTTAGCTATATTGCTGTCAGAGAAACCACAGAACATGGACCTAGGGTAAGTGTTATTAATAATTTAACATATACAGTGCATTCGGAAAGTATTCAGACCCCTTGACTTTACACATTTTGTTATGTTACAGCTTTATTCTAAAATGTATTATAGTTTTTTCCCCCTCATCAATCTACACACAATATCCCATAATGACACTTAAAAAAAAACAGAAATATCACATTTACAAAAGTATTCAGACCCTTTACTCAGTACTTTCTTGAAGCACATTTGGCAGCCTCAAATCTTCTTGGGTATTGCGCGACAAGCTTTGCACACCTGTATTTGGGGAGTTTCTACCATTTTTCTCTGCAGATCCTCTCAAGCTCTGTCAGGTTGGATTCGGAGTGTCGCTGCACAGCTATTTTCAGGTCTCTCCATAGATGTTCGACCGGGTTCAAATCCGGGCTCTGGCTGGGCCACTCAAGGACATTCAGAGACTTGTTCCAAAGCCACTCCTGGATTGTCTTGGCTGTGT
This sequence comes from Salvelinus sp. IW2-2015, assembly GCF_002910315.2. Taxonomy (NCBI): domain Eukaryota; kingdom Metazoa; phylum Chordata; class Actinopteri; order Salmoniformes; family Salmonidae; genus Salvelinus; species Salvelinus sp. IW2-2015. Next base: position 38,098,193 of record NC_036860.1, on the reverse strand, counting down.
GCTTAGGGTCGTTGTCCTGTTGGAAGGTGAACCTTGGCCCCAGTCTGAGGTCCTGAGCGCTCTGGAGCAGGTTTTCATCAAGTCTCTCTGTACTTCACTCCGTTCATCTCTCCCTCGGTCCTGACTAGTCACAGAGGAAATCTGGAGCTCTGTCAGAGTGACAGGGAGTCACCTCCCTGACCAAGGCCCTTCTCCCTCGATTGCTCAGTTTGCCAGCTCTTGGAAGGGTCTTGGTGGTTCCAAACTTCTTCCATTTAAGAATGATGGAGGCCACTTTGTTCTAGGGAACCTTCAATGCTGCAGACATTTTTTGGTACCCTCCCTAAAGCTGTTCCTCTACATAATCCTGTCTCTGAGTTCTACGGGCAATTGCTTCAACCTCATCAAATCAAATTTTGTTTGTCGCATACACATGGTTAGCAAATGTTAATGCGAGTGTAGCGAAATGCTTGTGCTTCTAGTTCTGACAGTGCAATAATATCTAACAATTCCCCAACAACTACCTAATACACACAAATCTAAAGGGGTGAATGAGAATATGTACATGTAAGTATATGGATGAGCGATGTCCGAGCGGCATAGGCAAGGTGCAATAGATGGTATAAAATACAGTATATACATGTGATATGAGTAATGTAAGATATGTAAACATGATTAAAGTGGCATTATTTAGAGTCCATTGTATAAAGTGACTAGTGATCAATTTTTTAAAGTGGCCAGTGATTGGTTCTCAATGTAGGCAGCAGCCTCTCTGAGTTAGTGATTGCTGTTTAGCAGTCTGATGGCCTTGAGATAGAAGCTGTTTTTCTGTCTCTCTGTCCCAGCTCTGATGCACCTGTACTGACCTCGCCTTCTAGATGGTAGCGATGTGAACAGTCAGTGTCTCGGGTGGTTGATGTCCTTGATGATATTTTTGGCCTTCCTGTGACATCGGGTGCTGTAGGTGTCCTGGTGGGCAGGTAGTTTGCCCCCGGTGATGCGCTGTGCAGACCTCACTACCCTCTGGAGAGCCATACGGTTGTGGGCGGAGCAGTTGCCGTACCAGGCGGTGATACAGCCCGACAGGATGCTCTCGATTGTGCATCTGTAAAATTTTGTCAGGGTTTTGGGTGACAAGCCACATTTCTTCAGCCTCCTGAGGTTGAAGAGGCGCTGTTGCGCCTTCTTCACCACACTGGCTGTGTGAGTGGACCCTTTCAGTTTGTTTGTGATGTGTACGCCGTGGAGCTTGAAGCGTTTCACCTTCTGCACTGCTGTCCCTTCGATGTGGATAGGGGGGTGCTCCCTCTGCTGTTTCCTGAAGTCCCCGATCATCTCCTGTTTTGTTGAGGTTGAGTGAGGGTGTTTTCCTGACACCACACTCCAAGTGCCCTCACCTCCTCCCTGTAGGCTGTCTCGTTGTTGTTGGTAATCAAGCCCGCTACTGTTGTGTTGTCTGCAAACTTGATTGAGTTGGAGGCGTGCATGGCCATGCAGTCGTGGGTGAACAGGGAGTGCAGGAGGGGGCTGAGCACGCACCTTTGTGGGGCACCAGTGTTGAGGGTCAGCGAAGTGGAAATGTTGTTTCCTACCTTCACCACCTGGTCGAGGTTGAGACCCAGGGTCTCCAGCTTGATGATGAGCTTGGAGGGTATTATGGTGTTGAATGCTGAGCTGTAGTCAATGAACAGCATTCTTACATAGGGTATTCCTTCTGTCCAGATGGGAAAGGGCAGTGTGCAGTGGGATGGCGATTGCGTCGTCTGTGGACCTGGTGGGGCGGTATGCAAACTGAAGTGGGTCTAGAGTGGCCGGTAAGGGGGAGGTGATATGATCCTTGACTAGTCTCTCAAAGCACTTCATCATGACAGAAGTGAGTGCTACAGGGTGGTAGTCACTAAGTTCAGTTATCTTTGCCTTCTTGGGTACAGGAACAATGGTAGCCATCTTGAAGCATGTGGGGACAACATACTGGGACAGGGAGAGACTGAGTATGTCCGTAAACACCAGCTAGCTGGTCTGCGCATGCTTTGAGGATGCGGCTAGGGATGCCGTCTGGGCCAGCAGCCTTGTGAGGGTTAGCACGTTTAAAAGTTTTACTCACATCAGCCACGGAGAAGGAGAGGGGGAGTGCAGTCCTTGTTAGCGGGCTGCGATGGTGTCACTGTATTATCGTCTAAGCGTGCAAAGAAGGTGTTTAGTTTGTCTGGAAGCGTGACGTCGGTGTCCGTGACGTGGCTGGATTTATTTTTGTAGTCCGTGATTTCCTGTAGACCCTGCCACATACGTCTCGTGTCTGAGCCGTTGAATTGCGACTCCACCGTGTCCCTGTACTGGCATTGCACTTGTTTGATTGCCTTGCGGAAGGAATAGCTACACTGTTTATATTCAGACATATTCCCAGACCTTAAATGCGGTGGGTCGTACTTTCAGTTTTGCGCGAATTCCGCCATCCATCCATGGTTTCTGGTTAGGGGTAGGTTAATTGTCACAGTGGGTACAGCATCTCCAATGCACTTCTTTATAAACGCACTCATCAAGTCAGCGTATAGGTCGATGTTGTTCTCTGAGGCTGACCGGAACATATTCCAGTCCGCGTGATCAAAACAATCTTGAAGCGTGGCTTCCGGTTGGTCGGATCAGCATTGAATGGTTCTCGTCACTGGTACATCCTGTTTGAGTTTCTGCCTATCAGACGGAAGGAGCAAGATGGCGTTGTGGTTGGATTTGACTAAGGGAGGGTGTGGGAGGGCTTTGTATGCATCGCGGAAGTTAGAGTAGCAGTGGTCGAGGGTATTGCGCATGAACATAGCGCAATCAATATGCCGGTAGAATTTAGGTAGGCTTGTTCTCAAATTTGCTTTGTTAAAATCCCCAGCTACAATAAATGCAGCCTCAGGATGTATGGTTTCCAGTTTGCATAGAGTCCAGTGAAATTCCTTGATGGCCGTCTTGGTGTCTGCTTGAGGGGGAATGTACACAGCTGTGATTATAACTGACGAGAATTGTCTTGGTAGGTAAAATGGCCGGAACTTGATTGTAAGGATTTCTAGATCGGGTGAGCAGAAGGACTTGAGTTCCTGTATGTTGTTATGATTACACTATGAGTCGTTAATCATAAAGCATACACCCACGCCCTTCCTTTTCCCAGAGAGGTCAAATCTTCTCAAATCAAGTTGTATTGGTCACATACACATATTTATCAGAAGTTTTTTCAGGTGTAGCGAAATGCTTGTGTTTCTAGCTCCAACAGTGCAGTAGTATCTAACAATTCACAACAATACACACAAATCTAAAAGTAAAAGTAGGGAATTAACAAATATATAAATATTAGGACGAGCAATGTTGGAGTGGAATTGTCTAAAATACAGTAGAATACAATGCAGTATATACATACGAAATGAGTAAAGCAGTATGTAAACATTATTAGAGTGACTAGTGTACCATTACTAAAGTGACCAGTGAGGGATGCCGTCTGGGCCGGTAGCCTTGCGAGGGTTAACATGCTTAAATGTCTTACTCCCGTTGGCCACGGAGTACGAGAGCCCACAGTACTTGAGAGCGCGCTGCGTCGTTGGCACTGTGTTATCCTCAAAGCGGGTGAAGAAGGTGTTTAGCTTGTCCGGGAGCAAGATATCGGTGTCCGCGAGATGGCTGGTTTTCCCTTTGTAATCCATGATTGTCTGTGGACCCTGCCACATATGTCTTGTTTCTGAGTCGTTGAATTGCGACTCCACTTTGTCTCTGTACTGACGTTTTGCTTGTTTGGGAATAACCTTACGTGGGAATAACTACACTGTTTGTTTTCAACCATATTCCCAGTCACCTTGCCTGATCCAGTGTCATGGGATTACGCCCAGCCACCACCCACATCAACAAAACCCAAGCCTACTTGATGGAAATAGTGCTCACTGTTGCCCCCTAATGGCCTGTTTTGAAGGAATTTCCCGACGTCCTCCAGAAATGGATAGACATCCAATTTCAACATCAATCTTGAACGACATGGCTGTGGTAGGCATCCCCAGTTACTACTATCCTCCTGGCAGATCTAAACTTTGTGAGGCATGTCACTTTACCCATCTCTTTGCATAGCCCACCACATGCCCTGTTTTCTTAACCACAACTGGATGGATCCATAAAGAATTACAGTGTGAATAAATATCACTGAATTATGAAAATATTGGAACAAAGTAGGCTAATGAAATTGAAGGCATCACATTTTCATACTGAAAGTCATCCAATTGTTATAAATCATTTGAAGCAATAGCTTACGTGCTTGTGGTCAACTATTTCAGCGCCATTTCGTGCTGCTTTGAGACAAGTGTGGGGACTCGTCTTGATAAATCAATCAATTTCAGATTTTTCACTGAATCTCCATTTGGATATTGGTTAGGCTACAATTAGGGTATGGAAATGTTAGCTAAGCTCAGGTGAGGGCTGCTAATGATCATCTTGTCTAGTTGGCTCATTTATTAGCACTGATCAGAACATTTGACAGCATGTTATGTAGCTTAACATGTGGTTTATTTTGCTCTTCACTCGCAGTTGATTAGTAGCCTAGGCCTACTCCTGACCAAAAGCCTGTGACTGGTCTTAATCAATCAATGTGATTTTGTTTCACTGAATCTCCATCTGTATATTTGGTTAATTCTCTGGCTGGACAAATAAGTGGAGGTGGTATAGCTCATATATTCATTTGCAATCATCTATAACTGATCAGAAAATGTAGCATACAATAATGTAGCCTAAATCAAGTGTAGGCCTATTATTTTGCTCGATCGCGTACAGGCAACTCCAAAAGCCTGTGGAAGTTGTGAAAAATGAACATGATACTTACATGCTTTTGAAAATATAGATTGCTTTTATTTTCTATCTGTATCATGATGAAGATCTGAGACTCTACGCCTGCTCCCTAACAATGCGGAGTAAGGGTAGGAAAGAGATGAAACGTGGCTCAAAAAAGCATGGGTTTGCTTTGGGCTCTGTTTCAAAATTTAACTTTTTTATGACTGCGAATCCACAAGTTGCTGTGACGCAAGTTGTGTGGGTTATATTTCATTATATTCATAGCCTACTATAAAATATGTGTTTTGACTGTGATCAGGGTAGCCTACGTGTTTTTTCCGTTTTAATGAACAACCTAACTGTTGATTTCATGTGCATGGCAGCCATCCAGCCTATAGCCAGCACAGACCAGTAACATAATTAAACTCAAAATATGCCATTATATTCTTTTGAAAATAAATGTTATTAGTCTTATAATGTTTAGGACATGCCTAAAACAAATTAATAATGGATTTCTTTGTGATAAAAAAAAAATGACATCGGTTCACATCTACCACTCCTAACCTTTCTGGCATGTGCATGGGAGATATAAAACACTTATCTCGACAAGAATGTGGTAAAGATGGGACCGTATGAATTGGGTTCTAAAAAACATTGGCAGATTTTTTTTTTTACAGGCAACATACTCTGAAGTCTGTTTGCAAAGGGTTGAATATACACTCCAATAAATACAGCACTAAAGTGAAAGGACCACTTTTGACCTTCACGTTATGATGCATGATTGATATTGTTTTCGCCCAATCACAAATTGACATTTACATATCTTAACCAATCAAACTGCATATGGAGCAGGAAGTAGGCTGTCCCCGATAGTTACGGTAGGTAGCTCGCTTTTGAAAGCTTTCTGTCTCAACCCGGCACCGAGGTAGAGGACGTTGGAGTCACTGAGAGGATCAGCAAATTTTATTTTTGGTATAAAATTAGACAACATGTTTTCCCGCATTGCAAGACCCACACTTTGCATTGTTAACAGAAGCTTAACCACCTCCTCACAGGTAAATAATAAGATTAATATATATTTTAAAAATAAATATTTTTGTCAGCCAGAGAGATAGTAAACGTAACGTGACTAACGTTATCATTAGTTAGCATGGTTGCCATCTAGCTTGTCAGAATAGTTAGACAGCCAGCTAACTAGCTATGACTTGCAATGTCATAGATACACTTTGTACGAGTTGAGTCACCGCAGAATGGTTTATATTGTTTAAAACGAGTGATAGTTGCCGACCATATCGTATACGTTAGCTATAGCTTGCTGGCAAGGGTGTGTGTACACGGTTGAAAGCTGGTGCACTGTATAAGGTCAACAAAAGTTTCCTTCACTTTTAAGGTCCGCAAGGCATGTGCTTTGTCAGTTATCATCTCTAGTTGGTCCTTCATGTCATGATGGTAGTGAACCACCTCTGGTGGCCCATTTCAAGTTTTTATGAATGATATTAGGATTAGTTTGTTGGGCCTTTTTTTCATATCCAGGTTTCAGCTAATGTATCCATATTTAACACACATGAGGCACAACAGTAGCCTGGTATTTAAGTCATGGTTAGCCCAGGTGATTATAAACTAAAACTACTGATAATATGCAATACAATCGCATTAAAAATATTTCCATGTTTCCTTTCTACACACGTTTGAGCAAAACTGTGCAAGGTGTTTCATCAATCGTGTGTTTATTTTATCCTTGACACAATCTCAGTGTTAAATATGTTCCTTAAGGTTGGCATTGAAAAGGACACAATGGTATAATTCCAGAACCTTTTACATTGATCAAGAAGTAACCTTTTGAATATAATTCGTTACCATTATCTGTGAGCTTAAGTGTAAGGGTGGCTTACATTCTTTCTACAGCTTAATGAGCCTTGAATCGCCCACTCTGAAATACTGGCTTCTCAGGAAGTGGGTCTGAGTGGTTTATGGCCTACAAAATACAGATGTCATTTTCTGGTGAATGGTTCGTCTGTCCCCTCTTTGATATCAGCAAATGACAAGGATTTATTGTGCAAAGATACGTTGCAAAGTTCTACATGGAATTTGGACTATAACCCTTGATCTAATGGAACCCATCATACAAAACCAAGAATGAGTGTCTCTCATTTAATCTTATTGCTGGTAATAGATGCACATCTGTATTCTAAAATACAGTTTGTGCTGGAAATCTTCAAAAACACAGAAGATATGTTGGTTCTGTGTGATTTTATGTCAGAAATACAGTTAGTAGCCAGGATTTCTAAAATGTGCAGAACAGTATCATTAACATAGATAGACAGTCATTGAAATTGTCTCCTCTCCCCTCAGAACAATGCAAAGGTGGCAGTGCTGGGTGCGTCTGGCGGTATTGGCCAGCCTCTCTCACTGCTCCTAAAGAACAGTCCTCTGGTGGGCGAACTGTCTCTCTTTGACATTGCCCACACACCTGGAGTGGCAGCTGACCTCAGCCACATCGAGACCAGGGCCCACGTCACTGGTAAGACACCTTCCTGCTGGACATCAGCTAAGCTACTACAGTCTTGATGCTGTATAGTGAAATGAGTGTGAAAATGTCTGTTTGGTTGATGTCATTTAACTATCATGATTCCTTCACTAGGTTATATGGGTCCAGACCAGTTGAACGCTGCACTGAAAGGCTGTGATGTCGTTGTCATCCCCGCTGGTGTCCCAAGAAAACCTGGTGAGTTCACCCAAGTTGACAATGTGATTCATATTGAAGAACATCATGTAATGCTTTTCTTTCAATTGAGAAGTGCACACATTACATTTTAAAGTGAACTTCTTCCAGGCATGACCCGTGATGATCTGTTCAACACCAACGCCACCATCGTGGCCACACTGGCCGACGCCGTCGCCCGCAACTGCCCCGAGGCCATGATCTGCATCATCGCCAACCCTGTAAATACACCACTACCTCCTCTTCAGACACCTCACAGATTAACTCACCCTCCTGACGACTCACATTACTCTAGAGCAGCTCAGATGTCTAGAGTTAGAGGCCTTAGTGTTGGAGAAAAGCCATTTTGTGTTGTTGCCAAAGAGAATGTACTACTGACTTTCAGGAATAGAGGTCAAGGCTTTAATTTGGAAGGTAATTTATTTTCCATGCCAGCTATGTTTAGTTCAATGAATGTGTTTCGATGCTTCAGTCAATATGCCCTTTAATGATACAATATCTTGTTTGAATGCATTTTAAATGGTAAATTCTTAAGTATACCAGTGATTGTATAATGGTTGTGTACATAGGAACAGTTTTGTTTCCAATCCATAGGTCAACTCTACTATTCCCATCACATCAGAGGTCATGAAGAAGTATGGCGTCTACAACCCCAATAGAGTGTTTGGAGTCACAACATTGGACATCGTCAGAGCCAACGCTTTCGTTGCAGAGCTGAAAGTAATCCATCTTCAAGCTGCAGAGGATTGAGGACCTCACTCCTCATGCTCCCTATACACACACTCTATACCGTTGACACATCAGGAGTGATTTCAAAGTTCATAGGGATATCACCCTGAACGGAACAACGCTTGTTTTGTTTGTATCTTACAGATGTTTTTTGTTCAGAAGCAAATGCTTGTCACTCACTGTGGATGATTGGCAATGCTAGATGGCTGACTATTTGGTGTTTTGTGTTGTAGGGCCTTGACCCAGCACGTGTCAATGTACCAGTGATTGGAGGTCATGCAGGAAAGACTATTATTCCTCTCATCTCACAGGTAAGAATTAATGGCCTTTTCACAGAAATAAAAATCCAATACCTGAATGATTGTCTTGCAATGCCATCAGTAGGCCTACATCTTAATCTAATTACAAAGATGACACACTTTTGCAATTCTCTACTGTTTCATGTCATTTCATTCTGTTGGTATTTGAGCTATCAGATATGCCACCCCCCTTTTGGAGACAAATGTGTTTATGGCTCCCTCTAGTGTGTAACATTTTATAGTGTGGATCAAAGCGAATGAGGGTTGTTCTACAGTAGGAGGCCTTGATTAGGTATTAGTCAGTGGCTTTAAGAAATTCCTCATTCATGGTCATTTAAAAATTCAGTTGGAAAAGTAAAAGTGTAAGGTTCTCACTGAACAATGCTTTCCCTGTGAATAACTATACACATCACATTTTTTATTTATTTCACCTTTATTTAACCAGGTAGGCCAGTTGAGAACAAGTTCTCATTTACAACTGCGACCTGGCCAAGATAAAGCAAAGCAGTGCNTTTTATTTATTTCACCTTTATTTAACCAGGTAGGCCAGTTGAGAACAAGTTCTCATTTACAACTGCGACCTGGCCAAGATAAAGCAAAGCAGTGCAACACAAACAACAACAGAGTTACACATGGAATAAACAAACATACAGTCAATAATACAATAGAGAAAGTCTATATACAGTGTGTGCAAATGAGGTAGGATAAGGGGGGTGAGGCAATAAATAGGCCATAGTGGTGAAATTATTACAGTATGGCAAATTAAACACTGGGGTGATAGATGTGCAGAAGATGAGTGTGCAAGTAGCGATACTGGGGTGCAAAAGAGCAAAATAAATAACAATATGGTGATGAGGTAGTTGGATGGGCTATTTACAGATGAGCTATGTACAGGTGCAGTGATCTGTGAGCTGCCCTGACAGCTGGTGCTTAAGCTAGTGAGGGAGATATGAGTCTCCAGCTTCAGTGATTTTTGCAGTTCGTTCCAGTCATTGGCAGCAGAGAACTGGAAGGAAAGGTGGCCGAAGGAGGAATTGGCTTTGAGGGTGACCAGTGAAATATACCTGCTGGAGCACGTGCTGCGGGTGGGTGCTGCTATGGTGACCAGTGAGCTGAGATAAGGCGATGGCTTTACCTAGCAACGACGTATAGATGACCTGGAGCCAGTGGGTTTGGCGACGGATATGAAGTGAGGCCAGCCAATGAGAGCATACAGGTCGCAGTGGTATGGGGCTTTGGTGACAAAATGGATGGCACTGTGATAGATTGCATCCAATTTGCTGAGTTGAGTGTTGGAGGCTATTTTGTAAATGACATCGCCGAAGTCAAGGATCGGTAGGATAGTCAGTTTTACTAGGGTATGTTTGGCAGCATGAGTGAAGGATGCTTTTGTTGCAAAATAGGAAGCCGATTCTAGATTTAATTTTGGATTGGAGATGCTTAATGTGAGTCTGGAAGGAGAGTTTACAGTCTAACCAGACACCTAGGTATTTGTAGTTGTTCACATATTCTAAGTCAGAAACGTCCAGAGTAGTGATGCTGGATGTGTGGGCAGCGATCGGTTGAAGAGCATGCATTTAGTTTTGCTTGCATTTTTGCATTGAAGCTCGTCTGGAGGTTAGTTAACACAGTGTCCAAAGAAGGGACCGAAGTATACAGAATGGTGTCGTCTGCGTAGAGGTGGATCAGAGAATCACCAGCAGCAAGAGCTACATCATTGATGTATACAGAATTGAACCCTGTGGCACCCCCATAGAGACTGCCAGAGGTCCGGACAACAGGCCCTCCAATTTGACACACTGAACTCTGTATTGATTTGATTTGTCACATGTGCCGAATACAACAGGTGTAGACCTTACAGTGAAATGCTTACTTACAAGCCCTTAACCAACAATGCAGTTAAGAAAAATACCCCCAAAAATATGAAATATAAGTAACAATTAAAGAGCAGCAGCAAAATAACTAGCGAGGCTATATACAGGGGGTACCGGTACAGAGTCAATGTGCGGGGCCACCGGTAAGGTTATTGAGGTAATATGTACATGTAGGTAGAGTTATTATAACATCCACACGTCTCTCTGTAGGCAACACCCAAAGTGGAGTTCCCAGCCGACCAGCTGTCTGCTCTGACTGCTAGGATCCAGGATGCTGGCACTGAGGTTGTGAAGGCCAAGGCTGGAGCAGGTAGGCAGTGTTTATTACCCTGAGGACTGACCAATGACTGTCTATATAATATATATATAGAATGAATGAATCAACAAAGCCATCGATCATGTGACACCATTCATTCCTATTTGAAGACTCCATAGCGCATTGAAGTCGGTTAAGATGGCATCTCATGGAAACAACATGCGCAGTTTGAGCTACTCCAGGAAGTGACGTTGCAGGCTAGCTCAGAGCTGCCCCCTCATTGATTAAATGCCAATTTATTCTTGCTCCGGAAATGTGATCCAGAGGCTCCGTACGGAGGGTTTGACACCATTGCGGAGCTTCCGGAGGGCAAAATAAGCAATGTACCACATCGCCGTGCGCCTCCCAAATTTTGTAACAATGCGGAGGGCTCCGTATAGCTCTGCATTGACATGATTGGTTGGCGGTAGGTGGGGGCGGGAGGTCCTGTATAAACATACTCACTTCCTTGACAACTATCTTCACAACAGATCTGCTCTGCGAAGCGCAGGAAGTATGAATTCCCTGACTTCTGCAGAGGCATATCACAGTAAATGCTGTACAGCCACTGCAGATAATGGATTGACCATGCAGAGCCTTTAACTCAAGTTGAAGGTTGACCGGGCTACTTGTTGGCAACTAAATTATCTAAATTAACTTGTGTGATTCATAAAAATAAAATAAAAAAATCAGTTCAGGGACATATTAGAAGCAGTTATTGGTACCATAATTTGTTTAAAAAATAATAATTGCGAAGATTGAGCATACTTCATTTTTTAAATTCACTATAATGGGGGGGGGGGGGGGGATCCTGTGTTTGAACCACTCTGATTGAGCTCTAACTGGCTAACCTATTTGTGTTCAGGCTCTGCTACGTTGTCCATGGCCTACGCTGGGGCTAGGTTCACCTTCTCTGTCCTGGACGCCATGAACGGAAAGGAGGGAGTCGTAGAGTGCGCGTATGTAAGGTCAGAAGAGACCGAATGCAAATACTTCTCCACACCTCTCCTCCTTGGGGTAAGTCCTGCACCACCTTATTAACAGGTTTATAACTTGGAGACAGAAATTTAATATTTTGCTTATTAATGTATTAATGTTGTACTTAAAGCCCCATACTGTGTAATTTTATTTTAAATCAATGCCTAATCACTTTTATTTTGTGAAAATCATTTTTAAATATATTTTTAATGGTTTATATCCCTGAACCTCTTTTGGCCCTTAATGCTCAGTCTGATCGTGTGGGCGTTAGGAAACAAATTTGAAGATATTTACATACACTGCCCTGATTGGCTGTTAGATGGTCTAGACCCCACCCGCTTACCCAGATGAACAGACATTAGTCTATTATAATCAAATCACATTATGGCATCATGATGTGGGTCAAAAGTTCCATCCTACCTGAACCAGCAGAAATTCCTGGCATTTTCACAATTTCTGTGTTATTTTGACATCGTAGTGTGGAAATAAATATATTTGTTATCGGAACATCACGTTTAACTGCACTGCCCCTTTCAAGTTCCTATTTGAATGACGGACACTTCTTTCTTGAATACAGTTCATAATCTGAAGTTGTAACCAGTAGGAATATTTTTGTTCTTTTAGAAACACGGAATTGAGAAGAACCTTGGGCTGGGCAAGCTGTCAGCCTTTGAGGAGAATCTGGTGGCTGATGCCATTGGTGAGCTGAAGGGCTCCATCAAGAAGGGCGAGGATTTTGTTGCTAATATGAAGTGAACAGGGTTTGAAACTCTCAACCTGTGGTTATTTATATTGTCCAGTCACATAAATGGTGCCAGGCCTGTCCAAAATCAAAGTTTCATCATGCCTGACAAAGCAATAGTTTGTTACTGATCAGAAATATTTACTCAAACAAACAGTTGACCTCACCATCTTGAGCTGGATCAATGTAGGTTTGAGAGGGATCTCTGAGAGAATCATGACCGACAGTATATTTTGTATGGCACTTATGTTTGCAATTTGGAATGTCAAAGTAGGCTCCACGTAACTATGCATGGAATTATTTGTGTATTATTGTATTTTGTCTTAGCCCATCAACTCAACTATTGTGGCTTCTTTTAAATGTATAAAGAAATCTCAACCCCATTTGCGTTTTGTATTTTAATATTTTAGGGGAAGGGGTCCATGGAAATGTCAATCAGTATTCCAAATGTATTACCTTGAGTCTGTCAATGATATTCAGTTATACATTTTAATTTGGACATCAAATTGTGTAACAAGTGGCATCCAGCTGCAAAAAAAAATTCAAACGCCAAAGGACATTGAACATGTTTTAGAATTCATTTGCATCTTTTGAGCTATGGGGAAAGTGTGGTCGTGAAATGGAATATTTGGAATGAGCTCATTATTACCTTGTAACCAAGGAGTACCACAGCAAAATCACACTACAAAACAGACTCTTGCTAGCTAGAGCTAAAATATGCAGATATATTTCAGGTTAATTTTGACTAACCTTTGCATATCTATGGTTGGTTGCGGTAGCTGATTACCATCTGAGATCAATACCTTTTCAAGCATTTTACACAAAATTAAACTAGCTAACTACAGTTGAAGTCGGAAGTTTACATACACCTTAGCCAAATACATGTAAACCGTTTTTTACAATTCCTGACATTTTAATCCTAGTAAAAATTCCCTGTCTTAGGTCAGTTAGGATCACCACTTTATTTTAAGAATGTGAAATGTCAGAATAACAGTAGTGATTTATTTCAGCTTCTATTTCTTTCATCACATTCCAAGTGGGTCAGAAGTTTACATACTAATTGAGTGTATTTGGTAGCATTGCCTTTAAATAGTTTAACATGGGTCAAACGTTTTGTGTAGCTTCCCACAATAAGTTGGGTGAATTTTGGCACATTCCTCCTGACAGAGCTGGTGTAACTGAGTCAGGTTTGTAGGCCTTGCTCGCACACGCTTTTTCAGTTCTGCCCACAGATTTCTATAGGATTGAGGTCGGCTTTGTGATGGCCACTCCATTACCTTGACTTTGTTGTCCTTAAGCCATTTTGGCACAACTTTGGAAGTATGCTTTGGAACACCCATTTGCAACCAAGCTTTAACTTCCTGACTGATGTCTTGAGATGTTGCTTCAATATATCCACATAATTTTCCTGCCTCATGATGCCATCTATTTTGTGAAGTGCACCAGTCCCTACTGCAGCAAAGCACTCCCACAACATGACGCTGCCACCACGTGCTTCATAGTTGGGATGGTGTTCTTTGGCTTGCAAGCATCCCCCTTTTTCCTCCAAACATATTGATGGTCATTATAGCCAAACAGTTCTATTTTTGTTTCATCAGACCAGAGGACATTTCTCCAAGAAGTATGATCTTTGTCCTCATGTGCAGTTGCAAACCGTAGTCCGTGGCTTTTTTATGGCGGTTTTGGAGCAGTGGCTTCTTCCTTGCTGAGCGGCCTTTCAGGTTATGTCGATATAGGACTTGTTTTACTGTGGATATAGATACTTTTGTACCTGTTTCATCCAGCATCTTCACAAGGTCCTTTGCTGTTCTGGGATTGATTTGCACTTTTAGCACAAACGTTTGTTCATCTCTAGGAGACAGAATGCGTCTCCTTCCTGAGCAGTATGCCGGCTGCGTGGTCCCATGGTGTTTATACTTGCGTACTATTGTTTGTACAGATGATCGTGGTACCTTCAGGCGTTTGGAAATTGCTCCCAAGGATGAACCAGACTTGTCTACAATTTATTTGATTTTTTCTGAGGTCTTGGCTGATTTCTTTTGGATTTTCCCATGATGTCAGGCAAAGAGGCACTGAGTTAAAGGTAGGCCTTGAAATACATCCACAGGTACACCTCCAATTGACTCAAATGATGTAAATTAGCCTATCAGAAGTTTCTAAAGCCATGACATCATTCTCTGGAATTTTCCAAGCTGTTTAAAGGCACTGTCAACTTAGTGTATGTAAACTTCTGACCCACTAGAGTTGTGATACAGTGAATTATAAGTGAAATAATCTGTAAACAATTGTTGGAAAAATGACTTGTCATGCACAAAGTAGATGTCCTAACCGACTTCCCAAAACTATAGTTTGTTAACAAGAAATTTGTGGAGTGGTTGAAAAACAAGTTCTTATGACTCCAACCCAAGTGTATGTAAACTTCCAACTTCAACTGTATGTGTTCATTGCAGGTTCATTGTCATGATGTTACTTAAACAACATGAAATAAGTGGAACCAGGTGCAGGCTGAGGCAAAATATGGTATTTACTATAATACTTTCAAATGAATCTTTTACCTCATCATGACTACTCTGCTTGAAGTGTCCATTGTTATTGCTCAAAATAATGTCTACCTGGATTCATCATGCCAAGAATCAAAGCATCAAGCCCTTCAAGTCTAGCGAAGACGAGTACCTGTCAATAATTTATAAACTCAGCAAAAAAAGAAACGTCCTCGTACTGTCAACTGCCTTTATTTTCAGCAAACTTAACGTGTAAGTATTTGTATGAACATAAGATTCAACAACTGAGACATAAATTGAACAAGTTCCACAGACATGTGACTAACAGAAATGGAATAATGTGTGCCTGAACAAAGGGGAAGCTACAGAAATGCACTTATTAATGTCTACATTAGTTTTTGCCACGTTTATTATACACCTTAATGCATACTTTATATTATGTGAGCTAAACAAAGAAAACATATATACAAACATTTTCCTTCAAGTATAATTTTTTAGATTACTAATGTTACTGTCCTCACTCCTATGAAAAAATACTTAATGTAATTTTGAAACATTTAATGTAAATACTGGAGAATTCCATTCATTCCTATGGAGGACTGCTCCTACTAGGGAGTGCCAATAATGAAGACCTGCGGCTTCAAAGCCTTTCTATGGCCAATACATAGCATCAGCAATCCAGGGTTTATGTACAGCTTTGGTTTCTACCTGTGTGCGATGGAGGATTTAGCAGAATGGTTGAGAGACAATTTAGATTAGAAGGAATCCAAGAGAGTACATACATATTTAATGTATGTGTTATTTTATTTCGGTAGGATGGAGAAGAAATGGAATACCTGGAATATTACTCAAAGCTATTCTCAATATTGCTATACAGCATAGGGCATGCTGCACACTAGGCAGCAGTGCACACTTGTTATGTTTGGACAAATGAGCTGCTCATTGTGTATTACAGTGCATTGACAAAGTAGATGCATTAAAGTTGTCAAGAAAAAGAAGCATGGATAGATCATGCTGGTCCCCGTTGCTCTGCTGAGTCAGACTCTGTGACACAGCTTCTGTCACCTACGTCACTGCTCCATACTAGGTGCTGGTGTAATAAATGACTTATGCAACTGAATCATTGCTGGCCTGTCCTCTCCAAGGATGGCTTTTAACCAAAGGCATGTAACATCTCACTCTCCTGGCTCACCAGGTTTATACAATAAAGTCCCAAAGGGACAGAGTGGAAGTACAGGAAGAACGGTGGACTGTGGTTGTCGTTTTGTCATAGAATAGAGACACATATTTATATTGGGAGCAACCCCTAGCGTAACCTCTATGCTTTCTGCTGATGAGAGATGATCATTCATTCCCCAATGTTTTTATTTTTTTAAGTTGACTAAGAATATGAATTGTGACAGGCAATAACATGGCAAGCATAAACCTAATTGGTTTTTATTCATAAGATCTATCATAGATGTTAAATACTTCAGCTAAAAATGAAACACAGAAACCTTTTTTAAAAAGTATGGGGAGTGGTGTATCAGAAAACCAGTCAGTATCTGGTGTGACCACGATTTGCCTCATGCTGCACGACACATAGAGTTGATCAGGCTGTTGATTGTGGCCTGTGGAATGTTGTCCCAATCTTTTCAATGGTTGTGTGAAGTTGCTGGATATTGGCAAGAACTGGAACATGCAGTTGTACACGTTGATCTAGAGCATCCCAAACATCCTCAATGGGTGACATGTCTGGTGAGTATGCAGGCCATGGTAGAACTGGGACATTTTCAGCTTCCAGGAATTGTGCATAGATCCTTGCAACATGGGGCCATGCAACATGAAACATGAGGATCTCGTCACGGTATCTCTCTGCATTCAAATTGCCATCGATAAAATGCAATTGTGTTCGTTGTCTGTAGTTTATGCCTGCCAATAACATAACCCGACCGCCACCATGGGGCACTCTGTTCAGAGCGTTAACATCAGCAAACCGCTTGCTCATACAACACTATACATGCTGTCTGCCATCTACCCAGTACAGTTGAAACTGGGATTCATCTGTGAAGAGCACACTTCTCAGCATGCCAGTGGCCATCGAAGGTGAGCATTTTCCCACAAGTCGGTTACGACGCCGAATTGCAGCCAGGTCAAGACGCTGGTGAGTACGACGAGCATGCAGATGAGCTTTCCTGAGACAGTTTCTGACAGTGTGCAGAAATGATTTGGTTGTGCTAACCCACAGTTTCATCAGGTGTTTACACCTGGTCAGCGGTTGTGATGCTGATTGGACGTACTGCCAATGACAATGGGTGCAGCTTATGGTAGAGAAATTAACATACAATTCTCTGGCAACAGCTCTGGTGGACATTCCTGCAGTCAGCATGCCAATTGCATGCTCCCTCAAAACATCTATGGCATTGTGTTGTGTGACAAAACTGCACATTTTAGTGGCCTTTTATTTTGAAATATTTTTTTAACCTTTATTTAACTAGGCAAGTCAGTTAAGAACAAATTCTTATTTTCAATGACAGCCTAGGAACAGTGGGTTAACTGCCTTGTTCAGGGTCAGAACGGCAGATTTTTACCTTGTCAGCTCGGGGATTCGATCTTGCAACCTTTCAGTTACTAGTCCAACGCTCTAACCACTAGGTTACCTGCCGCCCCAGGACAAGGTGCACCTGTGTAATGATCATGCTGTTTAATCAGCTTCTTGATATGCCATACCTGGATGGATTATCTTGGCAAAGGAGAAATGCACACTAACAGGGATGTAAACAAATTTGTGCACAAAATTTGAGAGAAATAAACTTTCTGTGCATATGGAAGTTTTCTGGGATCTTTTATTTCAGCTCATGAAACATGCGACCAAAACTTTACATGTTGAGTTTTATATTTTTGTTCAGTTTATATAAATTGTGCTTCATTCCTATAGTTGAAACCAGGAGTAATCCGTGAAGGGCAGATTTCTCCAGCATGCCAGAGCCGTCGAAGGTGAGCATTTGCCCACTGAAGTCAGTTACGACGCCGAATTTCAGCCAGGTCAAGACCCTGGTGAGGACAACGAGCATGCAGATGAGCTTCCATGAGACGGTTTCTGACAGTTTGTGCAGAAATTCTTTGGTTGTGCAAACCCACAGTTTCATCAGCTGTCCAGGTGGCTGGTCTCAGACAATCACGCAGGTGAAGAACTGCACATTTTAGAGTGACCTATTTTTGTCCCCAGCACAAGGTGCACCTGTGTAATGATCATGCTGTTTAATCAGCTTCCTGATATGCCACACCTTTTAGGGGGATCAATTATTTTGGCAAAGGAGAAATGCTCACTAACAGCGATGTAAACAAATGTGTGCACAAAATTTGAGAGAAATTCGTTTTTTTGTGCATATGGGAGATTTCTGGGATTTTTTATTTCAGCTCATGAAACATGGGAGTAAAACTTTACATGTTGCATTTATGTTTTTGTTCAGTACATATAAATTGTGCTTAATTCCTATAAAGATCACCATAATGGAATTAAGTGCTTTATGTAACGATTAACATTTAAATGAGTGCTGCTGAATCCTGTCAATTGTACCTTACATTTTATTTTCACCTCGGTCAGATACTGGGATATTAACAGCTTTGCTGTAGCACTGGTGCCAGATGATGACCTTGTTTTCTTCTCGCGTTTTTAATCCCTCTCCCATCCATCCATCCATCCATTCTCAGCCCATAAGCTGGCCCAGTGCCTGGGCACGCCAGTCCACGAGATCAAAGACAGGTTGCCGGGGCGCCCAGGTGGCCAGGGTACAACCATGACCACCATGCTGCTCCTGAGTCGTCACGCCCAGACCCCCCTCCAGCCCGTCCTCTGGACCCTGTCCGCGGCCACCTCCACTTGCTCCCCCAGGGGCCTAAAGTCAGCCAGGACCAGGGTTTCCCTATCACTAGACCCAGGACTCAGAGCTTTTTTCTCCCCCAACCGCAGTATCAGATCCTCCCTCTCTCCTGATCCAGGCCCCCCGGGTCCTGAAGACTCCTTCTCCCAACAGGTAAGAGAATGATGGTGACGGTGTGATGAAGATTTTAGTAATATTGATGATGATGCTATTAAAGATGATGATACTATAAAAGACAAGATGTAAACAATAATCTTGAACGCTCTGCACAACACGTAACTTCCTGTTAAAAGCGGAACAAGGGAGAACTCGGTTTGTTGTTTTGGAACGTTTATTGTTTTGGAAAGTTTTGAAAGTCTATTGAAAAAGTTTGGTTACTAGCTAGATACCTTTTGAGTTTGGATCCCGCAACGCGGTTGGCATCAGTTGCTGGGACCGCTACTATCTGTCTAGTGATCCTGCCAACCAAGACCGGGTCTGAGGAGCTGCTTGGCATAGCAGCTAGCCTAGCTGCTAGCTAGCTGCCTATCAAGCTAGCAGGGTTTTCTTGAGGGCTTGAACACAGATGCAACGCAGTTAGCCATTGTGGCTGGGACCGGGGATTGTCCTGGGCTTGTGGCTGTCTAGATCCCTGCTGTTTGTTGTTGTTCTTTTCCAATCTTCCCTGTGACCTGCTCTGTCTGGAACTGTGAGGAGCAACAGCATAACCTGCGTTGCAACCATGACAAAGACCAAAGCTGGTGGGAGTACCGTTGAGGACAGTGCTGTCTCTCTATCACAGGTGAAGGGTCTTTTAAACTAACAAAAATAGTTCTACAAGCACTTGTTACAATAACCAGAAAATAGCTTCAAGTGTTGTGTCCAAATACTGGTGTAGTCAACTAATAAAAAAATGGACGACCTGACCAGAGAGATCCAAGACCTGAAGAACAGTTAGCAGTTCTCCCAGGGTCAGCTCGATGTGTTTAAACAGGAGAACGGCAAGCTGACAGCAATCTGTAAATCATTGAAAGAGGACATCAGTTGTGTATGTGAATCCATGATAACAATGACAGAGAAATCAGATTATCTCAAGGGACAATCAAGGCGGAACAACATGGTTGTGGACAGAATTGCAGAATCTCCACATGAGACCTGGACAGAGTCTGAGGACAAAGTGAGGGAAATGATCTTGGAGAAACTGAAAATGGACCACAGGAAGATTGAGGTGGAGCGCGCCCACAGGACTGGACATTGCTTACATCCGCTATGACAGGCTCTTTGTCCATCCTCCCTCCCAAAAGCCTGGAAGAGAAGAGAGAGTCAAGCCTATGGGTTTGTAACTTCAACCCCGCATCACACACACACACTTCCACAAACCAACTGATTAATGGACTGCTGAATGTATATATATATTTTTTTATATATATTTTTCTTGCTTTGTTTGCTCTTTTCCATATTATGTCTATCTCTGATAAACAACCCAGGAAAGGGCAGAAAATAGCCCATATTAATATATGTAGCCTTAGAAATAAGGTTAATGAAATCAAAAAATTGCTAACATCAGGTAACATTCATATATTAGCCATTTCTAATTAATTTGATGATACAGCAGTAGCAATATAAGGATATTACATCTATCAAAGGTACAGGAATGCTTATGGGGGAGGTGTTGCTGTATATATTCAGAGCCATATCCCTGTAATGCTTAGAGAATATCGTATGTCAAGTGTTATTGAAGTGTTGTGGTTGCATGTTCACCTAAAGCCTATTCTTTTGGTGTGTTGCTATAGGCCAACAAGTGCTAACAGTCAGTATCTAAATAATATGTGTGAAATGCTCGATAGTGTATGTGATATAAACAGCGAGGTCTACTTTTTTGGGGGCCTGAAAATTGACTGTTTTTTATCGGAAAAAAGATAGTGCAGACGTGCTTCTAGCTCCTAGGCAAATTTGCAGTATTTGTTTTGTGTGCTATTGTTTTTAACATTATTAGCCCAGTACATTTTTTTGTGTTAATACATAGTGCCGGGAAGAACTTTTGGATATCAGAGCGGCAGTAACTCACCAGCATTACGACCAGGAATACGACTTTCCTGAAGCGGATCCTTTGTTTGTTCATACCCCCCAGGGCAATTGAACTGATTCCAGAGACTGATCCAAAACACCGCTGGCGGAGAAGAGGTATTCGGAGTGGACTTCAAGTCCGACTCACACCCACCGCTTCTGAGTCTCTGGATAATGAAGTTGACGAGCTTAGGGCAAGGATTTCCTTCCAGAGACACATTAGGGAATGTAACATACTCTGTTTCACAGAAACATGGCTCTCTCTGGATATACTGTCTGAGTCCGTACAGCCAGTTGGGTTCTCAGTTCATCGTGCAGACAGGAATAAATATCTCTCCGGGAAGAAGAAGGGCAGGGGTGTATGTTTCATGATTAACTACTCATGGTGTGATTGTGATAACATACAGGAACTCAAGTCATTTTGTTCACCCAACCTAGAACACCTCACAATCAAATGCCGACTGTATTACCTCCCAAGATAGTTTTCTTTGGTTACAGTCACAGCCGTGTATATTCCCCCTCAAGCCAATACCACAATGGCCCTCAAAGAACTTCACTGGACTTTATGCAAACTGGAAACCACATATCCTGAGGCCGCATTTATTGTAGCTCGGGATTTTAACAAATTTGAGGAAAACGCCACCGAAGTTCTATCAACACATTGACTGTATTACTCCCTTCGCCAAATCTGATCATGACTCCATTTTGCTCCTCCCTTCCTATAGGCAGAAACTCAAACAGGAAGTACCCGTGCTAAGGACTATTCAACGCTGGTCTGACCAATCGGAATCCACGCTTCAAGATTGTTTTGATCACTCGGATTGGGAAATATGTTCTGGGTAGTCTCCGAGAATAACATTGATGAATACACTGATACGGTAACTGAGTTTATCCGGAAGTGTATAGGAGATGTTGTACCCACTGTAACTATTAATACCTACATTAAGCAGAAACTGTGAATAGATGGCAGCATTCGCGCAAAACTGAAAGCACGAACCACCGCATTTCACCATGGCAAGGTCACTGGGAATATGGCCAAATACAACCAGTGTAGTTATTCCCTCCGTAAGGCAATCAAACATGCAAAACGTTGATATAGAGACAAAGTGGAGTCACAATTCAACGGCTCAGACACAAGACGTATGTGGCAGGGTCTACAGACAATCACGGATTATAAAGGGAAAACCAGCCACGTCACAGACACCGGCGTCTTGCTTCCATCCTCAGAGCATGAGCAGACCAGCTGGCTGTAGTGTTTACAGACATATTCAATCTCTCCATATCCCAGTCTGCTGTCCCCACATGCTTCAAGATGTCCACCATTGTTCCTGTACCCAAGAAATCAAAGGTAACTGAACTAAATGAATATTGCCCCGTAGCACTCACTTCTGTCATCATAAAGTGCTTTGAGAGACTAGTCAAGGATCATATCACCTCTACCTTACCTGACACCCTAGACTCACTTCAGTGTGCTTACCACCCCAATAGATCCACAGACGATGGAAATGCCATCGCACTGCAGACTGCCCTATCCCATCTGGCCAAGAGGAATACCTATGTAAGAATGCTGTTCATAGCTCAGCATTAAACACCATAGTACCCTCTAAGCTCATCATTAAGCTCGAGGCCTTGGGTCTGAACCCCGACCCTGTGTAACTGGGTCCTGGATTTCCCGACGGGCCACCCACTGGTGGTGAAGGTAGGAAACAAAACCTCCACTTCGCTGATCCTCAACACTATGGCCCCACTAGGGTGTGTGCTTAGCCCCCTCCTGTACACCCTGTTGACGACACAACAGTAGTAGGCCGGATTACCAACAATGACGAGACAGCCTACAGGGAGGAGGAGAGGGCCCTGGGAGTGTGGTGCCAGGAAAATAATCTCTCTCAACACCAAAAAAACAAAGGAGTTGATCGCTTGGCACCTAAAACCCTCAAACTTTTACAGATGCACAATTGAGAGCATCCTGTCGGGCTGTATCACCGCCTGGTACGGCAACTGCACCGCCCGCAACCGCAAGGCTCTGCAGAGGGTGGTGCGGTCTGCCCAACACATCACTGGGGGCAAACTACTTGCCCTCCAGGACACCTACGGCACCCGATATCACAGGAAGGCCAAAAAGATAATCAAGGACAACCAACGCTGGGACTGAGAGACTGAAAAACAGCTTCTATCTCAAGGCCATCAGACTGTTAAATAGCCATCACTAGCACATTAGAGGCTGCTGCCCTATATACATAGACTTGAAATCACTGGCCACTTTAATAATGGAACATTAGTCACTTTAATGTTTACATATTTTGCAATACTCATCTCATATGTATATACTGTATTCTATTCTACTGTATCTTAGTCTATGCCGCTCTGACATTGCTCGTCTAAATATTTTAATATTCTTAATTCCATTCCTTTACTTTAGATTTGTGTGTATTGTTGTGAAATTGTTAGATATTACTTGTTAGATATTACTGCACTGTTGGCGCTAGAAACACAAGCATTTCGCTACACCCACAATAATATCTGCTAAACACGTCTATGTGACCAATACAATTTGATTCGATCAAGCTGTCCGCTCAAGAGAAAGCTTCTTACTGCATCCAGACACTGCACTTGATGAATTTATGAAATTGCTTATTGTAACGGCGTTCCTCCTCCTCTTCATCCGAAGAGGATTGAACCAAACTGCAGCGTTGTATTTAGACATAATGAATTTATTTAAGTGTAAACGAAAAACACGAACTTCACTTGAATACTTACAAAATAACAAAACGAATGTAGACAAACCTGAACCTACGAACTTACATATAACACGAAGAACGCACGAACAGGAAAAATGACTACATAAAACAATGAACGAACGAAACAGTCCCGTATGGTGCAAACAAACACAGACACGGAAGACAATCACCCACCAACAAACAATGTGACACCACCTACCTTAATATGATTCTCAATCAGAGGAGATGAAAACCACCTGCCTCTAATTGAGAACCATATTAGGTACCCATTAACCAACATAGAAACAGAAAACATAGACTGCCCACCCAAACTCACGTCCTGACCAACTAACACATACAAAAACTAACAGAAAACAGGTCAGGAACGTGACACTTATTCCAATTATTGATAAATATACGCCTGTTATGAAACTGACTGTTAGAACTGTTAAGGCGCCATGGATTGATGAGGAACTGAAAAAACGTATGGTTAAAAGAGATGGGGCAGAAGGAGTGGCTAATAAGTCTGGCTGCACATCTGACTTACTGCAAATTGAGAAATTATGTCACTAAACTCAACAAAACGAAGAAGAAACTGTATTATGAAGCCAAGATCAATGATATAAAGAATAATGGAAAAAAACTTTGGAGTACTTTAAATGAAATTATGGGCAGAAAGACAAATTCAGCTCCATCCTTCATTGAATCAGATGCCTTATTTTAATGATTACTTAATTGGCAAAGTGGGCAAACTTAGGCAGGAAATGCGAACAACGAACGGTGAGCCATCGTACTTATGCATAAAAAAACTAATAATGAAAGAACAGCATTGTAAGTTTTTAATTTTGTAAAGTTAGTGTGGGAGAGGTAGAATTGGTTTTGTTTTTTATAAATCAATAATGACAAACCTGGCATTGACAACTTAGATGGAAAGCTACTGAGGATGGAAGCTTACTCTATAGCCACTCCTATTTGTCAAATCTTTAATATGAGTCTAGTGGAAAGTCTTTGTCCTCAGGCCTGGAGGGAAGCCAGTCATTCCGCTACCCAAGTGGTAAAGCGGTCTTTACTGGTTCTAACAGCAGACTTATCAGCTTGCTGCCAGCTCTTAGAAAACTGTTGGAAAAAATTGTGTTTGATCAAATACAATGCTATTGCTCTGTAAACAAATTAACAACAGACTTTCAGCAGGCTTATAGAGAAGAGCATTGACACAAATGACCGATGCTTGGTTGAAAGAAATTGATAATAAAAAGATTGTGGGAGCTGTACTGTTAGATTTCAGTGGAGTTTTTGAAATTGTTATTATTTTTAAATGTAACCTTTATTTAACTATGCAAGTCAATTAATAACAAATTCTTATTTACAATTACGGCCTACAATGACGGCCTACATTATTGACCATAACTTGATGAGAAAACGTGTGTTATGGCTTTTCAACCTGTGCCATATCATGGATTCAGCTATCTAAGAGAACTCAGAGGGTTTTCTTTAGTGGAAGCTTCTCTAATGTCCAACATGTAGGGTGTGCTGTACTGCAGGGCAGCTCTCTAGGCCCTCTACTCTTTTCTATTTTTACCAATGACCTGCCACTGGCATTAAACAAAGCATGTGTGTCTATGTATGCTGATGATTCAACCATATACACATCAGCAACCACAGCTAATTAAGTCACTGAAACCCTTAACAAAGAGTTGCAGTCTGTTTTGGAATGGGTGGCCAGTAATAAACTGGTCCTGAACATCTCTAAAACTAAGAGCATTGTATTTGGTACAAATCATTCTCTATGTTCTAGACCTCAGCTGAATCTGGTAATGAATGGTGTGGCTTTGAACAAGTTGAGGAGACTAAATTACTTGGATTGGATTACTTGGATTACTTGGATCTAATTACCTTAGATTGTAAACTGTCATGGTCAAAACATATAGATTCAATGGTTGTAAAGATGGGGAGAGGTCTGTCCGTAATAAAGAAATGCTCCACAAAGCAAGTCCTGCAGGCTCTAGTTTTATCTAATCTTGATTATTGTCTAGTCATATAGTAAAGTGCTGCAAAGAAAGACCTAGTTAAGCTCTAGCTGGCCCAGAACAGAGCCGCGCATCTTGCTCATTGTAATCAGAGGGCTGATATTAATACTATGCATGCCACTCCTTCAGCCAAGAGTTGAGGAAAGACTGACTGCGTCACTACTTTAAAAAAATGTATTATGTATTTTACTCCCTTTTTCACACCAATTTCGTGATTGCGATCTTCTCTCATTGCTGCAACTCCCCAACGGGCTCGGGAGAGGCGAAGGTCGAGTCATGCGTCCTCCGAAACATGAACCGCCAAACCGCACTTCTTAACACCCGAATGCTTAACCCGGAAGCCAGCTGCACCAATGTATCAGAGGAAACACCATTCAACTGACGACCGAAGTCAGTCTGCAGGCGCCTGGCCTGCCACAAGGAGTCGCTAGAGCGCGATGAGCCAAGTAAAGCCCTCCTGGCCAAACCCTCCCCTAACGCGCACGACGCTGGGCCAATGTGCGCCGCCCTATGGAACTCCCGGTCACGGCCGGTTGTGAGACAGCCTGGGATCGAACCCGGCTCTGTAGTGACGCCTCAAGCCCACTCTGGAAATTTGACGTGTTTGAAGACTATATTGTTCCAAACAAAATGTTGAAAAAATAAGCTAAATCAAAAAGAGTAGTTTTGAGATGTTCATATAATTTTTTTTAATGTTGAGTACATTTATGTAGTAATGTGTATTTCAGAATCTAGACATACTCCAAATTTGAGAGCACACTATAACGAGTATAATGATACCAAGATGTTGTCTGTATCATGTACTGTTCACAGATCATAGGGTCTTACAGGAGGCATGTATAGGTATAAAAAGGGCCTAAAATGGCCACTTTCATCATGATTTTCTCAAAAATGTTTAGTGATTCAAATTTAAAAAGCTTGTTAGACATCCTTCCTGTCAATGAAGTTACTATGTGAGAATTGCCAGAAAAATCTGACATACCTCCCAAAAATTCTGCGATCCATATAGTATATTATCTACATTAACTATAACCACTATAGTATAATAAAGTTAGTAGATGTAGATTAATTCACTCTGATTTATTTTTAATTTAACCAGGCAAGTCAGTTAAGAACAAATTCTTATTTACAATGACGGCCTACACCGGCCAAACCTGGACGACGCTGTGCACCGTCCTATGGGACTCCCAATCACGGCCAGTTGTGATACAGCCTGGAATCAAACCAGAGTGTCTGTAGTGACGCCTCAAGCACTGAGATGCAGTGCCTTAGACCGCTGCGCCACTCAGGAACTCACTTGGGAGCCAACTCGGAAGCCCCGATGATCACTGCTATTGGCAGCATTGCCTTGGCTGGGTTGCTGGGTGAGCTTCTTCCTTTTGTTCCTCTTGGGAATCTAAAATATTGGAAAAAATGAACCATGATTTAAATCAAAGGTCCCCGGTGAGAAATCCTCCAAATTAAGCAACCATCGCAATTAAGAGAAAGTCCATGTACTGTATTTAGCTACTGACGATTGGCAAACCCATTAGTAATAACGTTATACTGCAAAATATCTAGTCTGTATTTGAAAGTCTTCTATACCATAATGCAGATCTTCAGGAAACTGATTTTTGGCTTAGGTGTGTCTCCAGTAGCTTTGCTGTTAGTTGGTGAAGTGGTGGGGGGCACTGTCAACTGGCCAATGCTAGAAACATCCTGCTTCTGAACCAGCTGAGTGACCATAACCAGAACAGGTTCACTGCATCACCTTTGTTGACAGGGGAGGAGCTCAGAGAGGGAAAATCAGTGACTGTATTTTGGTACTGGTCTGTCATCTGGTCCTTCAGAAAGCACTTCACTGCCTCTTACATATAGAAATACACCAGATCAGAGGCAAATTCACCAGACCTTTCTACACTATGTATTTTGCCTGCATCCAAACATTTGTAGAACTGAGTCAGAGGCAGCTCTGTCGGCTGGAGCTTTAAACTGGGAGTTGATGTCCATTCCCCGGTGGACGTTGTCTGTGAGCTCATATGCCAATGCTGTACGCTCCCTCCAGAGATGAGGTTCTATAATCTTATTTCAGCAGAGGTAACCTTGCCTCCCTCCTGCTGTGCTATTCCTCTTCTCACAATGGTGTCGTGTATGACAGAGATTACTTTTTTGACTTTGTTACCAGATTATTCCACAGCTACAGCATCACTCATATCTATCATGGAACATCTTACAATGGGGAGATGTTCAACAGGCAACTCTGTAGGAACAGTAGTGCCAGGCAGAGGTAGAGCTTCAGACAAATCTACATGACTGGCTTTTAATTATGTGGATTGAGTTCACACCAAGCCTGCAGATAGTGAGCAGGTTGTGGTGAGGCTAGAACATCTTGAAATGGGGAGCTGTTCAATGGGCAGCTCTGTAGAACCAGAAGTGCAGAGGTAGATGTCCAGCCAAATCTACATGACTGTCTTTTGATTTTGTGGATAGAGGGCGTACAGAGCTGCATGTGGGTTTGGTGAGCCTACTATAGGAACAGTATCCACTGATTCAACTGTCTTTATTTCAGCTGTGGATGTTGGTCTCATCATGACATGTGACTTCCGGTCACAACCTGTGGACTTGTTTACGTGATGCTGTGTGGTTTGTTGCTACTTTGCTACCTGCAAACTTTACGGTTTTTACTTTCTAAATTTTTAATAACCGTTTTTATATTTCTATTTTTCCCTCAAACAACTTTTTTCATTCAACTTTTTCACCTCGGACTCTTTATCTGGACATGGTTCTCAGTTCTCAGACCCAGTAGGTCCTATGATTGAGTGCAGTTTGGCCCAGGGGTGTGAAGGTGAACGGAAAGGCACTGGAGCAACAAAGCGCCCTTGCTGTCTCTGCCTGGCCGGTTCCCCTCTCTCCACCGGGATTCTCTGCCTCTAAACCTATTACGGGAGCTGAGTCACTAGCTTACTTGTACTCTTCCATCCCATCCCTAGGAGGGCTGCGTCACTTGAGTGGGTTGAGTCACTGACGTAGTCTTCCTGTCCAGGTTTGGCACGAACCCCCCCTCGGGTTCGTGCCATGGGGGAGATCTTCGTGGGCTTTACTCAGCCTTGTCTCAGGATAGTAAGTTGGTGGTTGAAGATATCCCTCTAGTGGTGTGGGGACCGTGCTTTGGCAAAGTGGGTGGGGTTATATCCTGCCTGGTTGGCCCTGTGGGGTTATATCCTGCCTGTATCGTCGGACGGGGCCACAGTGTCTCCTGACCCCTCCTGTCTCAGCCTCCAATATTTATGCTGCAATAGTTTGTGTCGGGAAGCTAGGGTCAGTCAGTTATGTCTGGAGTATTTCTACTGTCTTATCAGGTGTCCTGTGTGAATTTAAGTATGCTCCATCTAATTCTCTCTCTCCCTCTCCATCCCTTCCCGGAGGACCTGAGCTCTGGGACCATGCATTAGGACTACCTGGCCTGATGACTCCTTGCTGTCCCCAGTCCACCTGGGCGTGCTGCTGTTCCAGTTTCAAGTGTTCTGCCTGCGGCTATAGAACCCTGACCTGTTCACCGGACGTGCTACCTTGTCCTGGATCTGCTGTTTTCGACTCTCTCTCTACCGCACCTGCTGTCTCTAACTCTGAATGCTTGGCTATGAAAAGCCAACTGACATTTACTCCTGAGGTGCTGACCTGTTGCACCCTCTACAACAACTGTGATTATTATTATTTTCTGACCCTGCTGGTCATCTATGAACATTTGAACATCTTGGCCATGTACTCTTATAATCTCAACCCGGCACAGCCAGAAGAGGACTGGCCACCCCTCAGAGCCTGGTTCCTCTCTAGGTTTCTTCCTAGGTTCCTGCTTCCTAGGTTCCTGCCTTTCTAGGGAGTTTTTCTTAGCCATCGTGCTTCTACATCTGCATTGCTTGCTGTTTGTGGTTTTACGCTGGGTTTCTGTACAGCACTTTGTGACATTGGCTGATGTAAAAAGGGCTTTATAAATAACATTTGATTGACGTGTCAACAAGTTGCTAATTCCTAATGAAAAAATCCCAAACGTTTCCTCTCACCATTAGTCAGTCTCCTCAAGAGCAGATCAGGCCCAACCTGGGGATATCGCATGTGGCGGATGAATCAGAATTAGTTGGGTAACATAGATAAATAAGATGTTTTATTTATATAATATGCTTATGTGAGATACTTGTCATTAGAATGTATCCCTTTGCACTTTTCCCTTCTCAGCTAGGGCTCAGTCACTTGGGGCCCAGAGAGGGGAGAGGTCAGAATGGAACATTGTCTTCGTATGTGAATGTATCTGTTAAACCATGTGAAGGGATGGTGTAATTAAGGGGGAACCAATTATCTCTTGGCTCCACAATGTCTGTGCGCAAGTCACTCCCCTCAGAGAGCTTGTCCAGGAGTGTGGAGAAGAGGGGGTTTACTTGAGATAGGAGTATATAAGAGTTGACAATTGAGTTATGCCTTGGATGAGGTAATGTTTTGGCACTATGAAGTACCAGGAACGAGATTAGAACCTCGTTTTAGAGACCAAACTGAGCGATAATTTATAGCTAATGCTATCTGGCTATGGGATACTCCTTTCTCAAGTAAAAGGCCCTTTGTGAAGAGTTCCTAAAGATCTGTGGTTCGTCATGTAAGTTGGGAGGGGTGTATCTTTGCTATAAAAGATCTCAGTTGCCATTATGTTGGGACTCTCAACAATTCATTATAGATAGTGAATTGTTGAAAGTCACAGGGCTATGGTGAAGCTCATATTATTATTAAAGATGACATTTAAGTATAACTCTGACTGGTGTGTGGTTTGAAACTCTCCTCATTTGGTAATACAGGAAATTGCCACGACACGCATCATATTCAAAAACAAATCTCTTCACAATACACCCAGCTGCACACTCAGCGTACTGAGAGGACCTCCCCCCTGACTTTGCTGATAAATACATTTTTATACTTTTTTTACCCCTTTTTCCTGATATCCAATTTTTAGTTACAGTCTTGTCCCATCGCAACAACTTCCCTACGGACTCGGGAGAGGCGATGGTCGAGAGCCATGCGTCCTCCGAAACACGACCCTGCTAAGCCAAGCTTCTTGACACTCTGCTCGCTTAACCCGGAAGCCAACCGTCCAGCTGGCGACCGAAGTCAGCTTGTAGGCACCCGGCATGCCACAAGGAGTTGCTATAGCGCGATGGGACAAGGAAATCCCAGCCAGCCAAAACCTCCCCTAACCCAGACAACGCTGGGCTAATTGTGCGCCGCTTCATGGGTCTCCCGGTCACTATGATAGATATCACAATCATACAAGGGGCCCATAACTAAGATCTGTGATATTTTTTCTGTTGAGCGTTCATGTCCAATCTATTTCCTCTATATCTGTGCTGTATAGCTAGCAATGTATGATATCATGCATGACCTGTGTTCAATCTTCCATTGCCTGAAAAACACAATAACACCCAGTGAGCACCGTCCAACTCCAACGTCCATGGATCTTGAAATCTGGTCCGTCTGCCCTGACCTTAATTTCAATGTCCACAAAATCGTTTTCTGGTCCCCTCCGGACCACCTTATAGATGTCTGTTTGGTTCAAATGTGGTTTGGTTCGGACCAGCCTTGATATCAACATCCACAGACGTCTGTACCTGCCTCGATTTGGCCCAAAAATAGATGTTTATGATTGATTCAGATTTGATCCGGTCCGGACTGTCTGTCTATTCTCATATTTTCAGTGATATCATAGACATCTTATTTTCACTACTCCTATTTTTGTATTGCATGACATCACATCAACATGCAGACCCAAGGCATACATACATGAGTCCAAATGTCCACTTCACATTTCCATATCATAAAACTCATGTCATATACCAGGGTTCCCCGACTGGCGGTCCGCGGATGATTTTGTATATATTTTTTTGATTTAGTCCTATTCTTTAACTTTGATTATTTGTCCATATCACCATATGTTGACAAATTACATTGAAACAACATTGATTTAACCAGTTGGTGCATAGTGGGATGACTCCTTTCTATGCGCGCTCAAATTATGATCTGTTTCTCTGAATTGCCTAACACTAAGGTTGTTTTTTGTATCTTAACTACTAGTCATGTTGGCAATAGAACAAGCTTTCAAATTATGCCCACCCGACCCAGATTGCGATTTATAATGCTAGGAGAGCTCAAAAATGCACCTTAGAGATGAAGACTATTTGAGTCATAAAAGTGCATTGAATGAGGTGTGGCCACTTGGAGACACCAGTAAGTCCTTTCACTCAAATCCTTGTCATTTTTGTCTTATGTTTCACCTTCTTACTCCAACCTGGACCTAGTCTCAGTTTGCCTCTAAGCTCAGGTAGAGCTCCATATTGGGCGGCAACAGCACAGAACCCCTAACCAGTTCTGCCCCACAGATGCATGGAGAACCCAACACGGCAAGGTTCGCTACACCAGTCAGAGGCTACAGCCCGCCAGATGTACCCCTGTCGGCCCCAAACAACCCACCATCACTATCCAGCAGCCTGAAGAAAGTGATACTCCTCAAAAGAGCTCAGATATAAATTGCACGTTCTGTCCAGTCAAAACATGCTGTGAACAATCTTATGGGGAACCCAGTCAGGCCCTTCACACCCATTGGGGGAAACTTGAGGAGGGATCAAAATAAGAAACCCACCCCTTATGACATCACAACCAACCCTTCACAACAGCTCTATAAACAGCAACTCCAACCACAAGAGAATACAGAACCTGATGAGACCGAATGCATTTGGCTTTCCGGTCAAGGCTTCTCACAAAAGCACTGAGGCAAAACTTGAAGAGCCTGAGTATCCATAACTATGTGGCAAAATCTTTAGGGCAGGAGATGGAGCGATAGACAGTGTTTACCTCTTCACCCCTCCCCCATCAGCCCGGGAAGCCAGTCTGTACCAGTGTCTGGAGCACGAGATCCTGTCCAACCTCTAGCAGCTCAGCGTCGACTCAGAATACAGGCACAACCTCCCAGACGACAGCAAGGAAAACGGTCAATACGAACCTACTCAGAATGTCCCTGAGAGTGACCATGGTAGATTCGCTACTGTTCCAGCTGGGTCCAAACCATCTCCACATACCTCAGCCTCTAATGTCACACATCCAAGTGAGGCCAGCTTCGATGTAGTCATCGCTGAACTCTCCAAAGGGAAGAGGCTGCTGGAGAAGGTGTGTGTGGAGAGCTGGGTGAACACACTGTGGCAGCCCTAGAGCCAGTAGAGAGACATGCAGCAGCGCAGAGGTGGTGGACTCAAACTTAAACCTCAATGTGGCAAAAGCTTGTGTGACCAGCTCCTGGTCCTCTCTGGACTCCCGTGTAGAGTCCAAAGAGCTGCCCACTGATTCTACAACATCTCCTGACTCTGGGAATGGAGTTAGCATTAGCAGCAGGCGAAGGGTGACAGAAGCCACTTCACCTGCAAGGAACTCCAGAGCCACTATCGCAACAGGCTCAAATACCCTTTCTTGGTTTCAACAGGCTATTTCAGGCAGAAGAGGACCTTGAAGAAACCAGAGAGGGAGCCCTCCATCTACAAGCTGAAGCTTCGGCCCAGAGTCCATCCCAGGCACAACTACAGATTAGGCAGGAAGCCCACGTGGATCCCCACCCCAATCTCCTACAGAGGGTCCAGAAGGGACACACACATAGACAAGCAACACACACAACTCACCACTACAGGCAGACAGACAGGGCTCCACAGAAAGGTATCAGAGCTACAGGCGGCATGGCTACGAGGCCACGGTGAGGCTAAGGCAGTGCCAAACGCCTAAACAGGAGACAGCAGTGGACCCGGAGCAGGAGCCCTGGGTCTAACCCCTTACATTTCACTTCCATAGCCAATTGCAATACTCAAGGAAAATTACTCGTTTTGGATGGTAATGTACAGTCGTGGCCAAAAGTTTTGAGAATGGCACAAATATGAATTTTCACAAAGTCTGCTGCCTCTGTTTGTATGATGGCAGTTTGCATATACTCCAGAATGTTAATAAGAGTGATCAGATGAACTGCAATTAATTGCAAAGTCCCTCTTTGCCATGCAAATTAACTGAATCCCCAAAAAACATTTCCACTGCATTTCAGCCCTGCCACAAAAGGACCAGCTGACATCATGTCAGTGATTCTCTCGTTAACACAGGTGTGAGTGTTGACGAGGACAAGGCTGGAGATCACTCTGTCATGCTGATTGAGTTCGAATAACAGACTGGAAGCTTCAAAAGGAGGGTGGTGCTTGGAATCATTGTTCTTCCTCTGTCAGCCATGGTTCCCTGCAAGGAAACACGTGCCGTCATCATTGCTTCGCACAAAAAGGGCTTCACAGGCAAGGATATTGCTGCCAGTAAGATTGCACCTAAATCAACCATTTATCGGGTCATCAAGAACTTCAAGGAGAGCGGTTCAATTGTTGTGAAGAAGGCTTCAGGGCGCCCAAGAAAGTCCAGCAAGCGCCAGGACCGTCTCCTAAAGTTGATTCAGCTGCGGGATCGGGGCACCACTGCTCAGGAATGGCAGCAGGCAGGTGTGAGTGCATCTGCACGCACAGTGAGGCGAAGACGTTTGGAGGATGGCCTGGTGTCAAGAAGGGCAGCAAAGAAGCCACTTCTCTCCAGGAAAAACATCAGGGACAGACTGATATTCTGCAAAAGGTACAGGGATTGGACTGCTGAGGACTGGGGTAAAGTCATTTTCTCTGATGAATCCCCTTTCCGATTGTTTGGGGCATTCGGAAAAAAGCTTGTCCGGAGAAGACAAGGTGAGCGCTACCATCAGTCCTGTGTCATGCCAACAGTAAAGCATCCTGAGATCATTCATGTGTGGGGTTGCTTCTCAGCCAAGGGAGTGGGCGCACTCACAATTTTGCCTAAGAACACAGACATGAATAAAGAATGGTACCAACACATCCTCCGAGAGCAACTTCTCCCAACCATCCATGAACAGTTTGGTGACGAACAATGCCTTTTCCAGCATGATGAAGGCAAAAGTGATAACTAAGTTGCTCGGGGAACAAAATATTGATATTTTGGGTCCATGGCCAGGAAACTCCCCAGACCTTAATCCCATTGAGAACTTGTGGTCAATCCTCTAGAGCCGGGTGGACAAACAAAAACGCACAAATTATGACAAACTCCAAGCATTGATTATGCAAGAATGGGCTGCCATCAGTCAGGATGTGTCCCAGAAGTTAATTGACAGCATGCCAGGGTGGATTGCAGAGGTCTAGAAAAAGAAGGGTCAACACTGCAAATATTGATTCTTTGCATCAACTTCATGTTGTCAATAAAAGCCTTTGACACTTATGAAATGCTTGCAATTATACTTCAGTATTCCATAGTAACATCTGACAAAAATATCTAAAGACACTGAAGCAGCAAACTTTGTGGAAATTAATATTTGTGTCATTCTCAAAACTTTTGGCCACGACTGTACAGGTACTATAGTATACTACATCATTTTTGATGCATCAGACCACACAGAGTGGTGGTGAAAGATGATCAGCATTCAGTGGATCATTCACCTCAACAAATAGAAATGTTTTCAATTATAATACTCAGTTTCAGTTCAAAATGTTTCACTTATCCTGTGTGCACTGCACTCCATTGCGTGATAAAAATATTTTAACCCAAAACACAACACTATTTCTTCAATGCTCTGGTAATCATATTTGCCTTTATTCCAAAAGAAAATAGCAATTTTCCCCCACCATTCTCCTCTATTCTCCAAAAGCTGAATGTATTAAATTCCCTGTGATTTTATATGTAAGGGAAATTTGGAGGTCAGATTTCCACTTCAATGTTGACTCCCAGTAGCTCTCCGCTCACAAAGGAACACAAACAGAGGCAGCGGGCAGACAGTCAGGCGTCTCACAGCTGCTGCCCACATTACACCAGGATCCGTTCTATCAGAGCACAGAAGATAAGCAGAGAATCTCACCAAGACCCACAGACCCAGTATTGATACAAGGCTGAAAACACACATCCACACACATTCTCAAAAACACAGATAGACATTAACACCCTCGCACACAGTCACGCAGCATGAGATCGGACACCTTTGGTGGCTGAAGCCACAAACTCTTTTGCTAATGTATTTTTTATGTAAGATTTGAAAGTTTTAGATTCATGATGTATGTGTGTCTTAAGAGCTGAATCACAGATAATTAACTTTGAATAGATTTTTGAAAATGTAATTGTTTTTGATCAACGTTCAAGGCATTATTCTTTTAATTGACCTCTGCCTCCCAGGAGTGACCCTCTCATTAAACAGTTCTGCGGGTCGCTACTTTAGCATCCTCTGATTGCTCCACTTCACCTCAGATGCTGTCCTCGTCACCTTGTGTGTATTGAGTTTTGTGGCTGCAGACTTATAAATAACCCTCTGGCGAAATGCTGCTCGGAAGATCAAGTCTGGAGCTATTAATATCCCTGTCAAAGCTGAAGCCCGTAGCACTAAAGCAGCTGTGCTTGTTCCTCATCCGCTCGCTCTTGCGTCACGCTCCTCGCCTCTGAGTTGACTAGGAATACTCCTTCAATTACCGCCACTGTCTGTGGGGCCAGCCAGCGAAACACACACACACACCTCCCAGATGAACTGTACTAAGGAAGAACAATACATACTGGGACATACCAGGGATCAGCATCCAGTAGCCTTGAACTCAAATTCAGTCGTTTTTTCAGCAACTTCATTTCTCAAAACAGGCACGTGTTGAGTTTGTTGAACAATTGATTAGTTTGAATACAGCATTTAAACATCTTCTAATTCACAACTGCTGGTTATTTCCTTGTGACGCCCCCAGGTTCAATATACCCCTCCAGTAGATCACAATACTCCAGGGCTCCCTAGTGGCACAGCGTTCTAAGACACCGCATCTCAGTGATAGAGACATCACTACAGACCCTGGTTCGATTCCAGGTTGTACCACAACCGGCCATGATTAGGAGTCCCATAGGCCGTCATTGTAAATAAGAATTTACTTACCTAGTTAATTAAATAAAAGGTTAAATAAAAATACTGATATTTTAGACACCACTTCGCAATACCAGCATAATGGTTGTCATGGGAAGGGGCATTCATTGAGACCTTGGGAAATTCAACAGGTATCCTGAAAATAAATGATTTTATTGGAATGGTAAGATATGATACAGGCAGTGGAGGAGGGAAAAGTATCTAAGTCAATATGACCCGTGGGGTAAATTCAAGGCAGTGGTCTTTATGAGACTTATAGAGTCGGTTGAGTTTGTCTAGCATGTATTATAAACCAGACAGACCTACCTGTAGAGTATCAAATTATTAAGACGTAATCATGAAACAGACCAAAATCAAATCAAATCAAGTTTATTTTATATAGCCCTTCGTACATCAGCTAATATCTCGAAATGCTGTACAGAAACCCAGCCTAAAACCCCAAACAGCAAGCAATGCAGGTGTAGAAGCACGGTGGCTAGGAAAAACTCCCTAGAAAGGCCAAAACCTAGGAAGAAACCTAGAGAGCAACCAGGCTATGAGGGGTGGCCAGTCCTCTTCTGGCTGTGCCGGGTGGAGATTATAAACAGAACATGGCCAAGATGTTCAAATGTTCATAAATGACCAGCATGGTCAAATAATAATCAGGAGTAAATGTCAGTTGGCTTTTCATAGCCGATCATTAAGAGTATCTCTACCGCTCCTGCGGTCTCAGAGAGTTGAAAACAGCAGGTCTGGACAGGTAGCACGTCCGGTGGACAGGTCGAGTTCCATAGTCGCAGGCAGAACAGTTGAAACTGGAACAGCAGCAAGGCCAGGTGGACTGGGGACAGCAAGGAGTCATCATGCCCGGTAGTCCTGACGCATGGTCCTAGGGCCAGGTCCTCCGAGAGAGAGAAGAAAGAGAGGAGAGAATTAGAGAGAGCATACTTAATTCACACAGGACACACGGATAAGACAGGAGAAGTACTCCAGATATAACCAACTGACCCCAGCCCCCCGACACATAAACTACTGCAGCATAAATACTGGAGGCTGAGACAGGAGGGGTCAGGAGACACTGTGGCCCCATCCGATGATACCCCCAGACAGGGCCAAACAGGAAGGATATAACACCACCCACTTTGCC
Source organism: Salvelinus sp. IW2-2015 (assembly GCF_002910315.2). NCBI lineage: Eukaryota > Metazoa > Chordata > Actinopteri > Salmoniformes > Salmonidae > Salvelinus > Salvelinus sp. IW2-2015. The sequence continues at coordinate 38,060,538 of NC_036860.1, read as the reverse complement.
AAAGCACAGCCCCCGCACCACTAGAGGGATATCTTCAACCACCAACTTACAATCCTGAGACAAGCCCGAGTATAGCCCACAAAGATCTCCACCACAGCACAAACCAAGGGGGGGCGCCAACCCAGACAGGAAGATCACGTCAGTAACTCAACCCACTCAAGTGACGCACCCCTCCTAGGGACGGCATGAAAGAGCACCAGTAAGCCAGTGACTCAGCCCCTGTAATAGGGTTAGAGGCAGAGAATCCCAGTGGAGAGAGGGGAACCGGCCAGGCAGAGACAGCAAGGGCGGCGAATAGGATGTCTGTGCACTTCGTAATTATAGCTTCACATCAACACAGTGCTATCTCACATTCATCTTTGTAATCATACACAGTCAGGTAGCTCATCAGCATACAGTATATAAAGTTATTTTATATTTAGGAAGAGGATCGTTAAAATCACAGGACATGACAGTAGTTCAGTGCTGTTCTGATTTCGAGGGCTGTTACAGACATTTGAGGCTCTCCTTATGCAATGTGATTGCCCAGACACAGATCAAATACTTATGCCACCTGGCAGTTTGGCAGTTTGTCAATATCATGAAGCAATCTTCTTATAGTATTACACAAATCTTGTTCCACTCAAACGCTCTCTGTCTTACACACAAGTGGTTCTAGTCAGGTAGGCTAGTATCTGCATTGTATTCTTCATAATAGTATTCTCCTTTCATTGAATGCAACCTTCTAGGAACAAGTGTATCCTATATTTCCCCCTTATTCCAAAACAAATTCTAGCTTACTTTTTTATCAAAGGTTGCCAGGATTCAAGCAGGGAATGTGTATTTATTGCTGTATTTAGCAGTTTAGAGAACCTGAACAGGCCGATATGTTGGCAACAACTGTCTAAAGTATTTAATTACATTTTGTCACGCCCTGACCTTAGTTATCTTTGTTTTCTTTATTATTTTGGTTAGGTCAGGGTGTGACGAGGGTGGTATGTGTGTTTTTGTCTTGTCTAGGGTTTTGGGTATGTCTAGGTGTGTGTGTGTGTAGTCTAGGCATTATGTAGGTCTATGGTGGCCTAGATTGGTTCCCAATCAGAGGCAGCTGTTTATCGTTGTCTCTGATTGGGGATCCTATTTAGGTTGCCATTTCCAGTTTGTTTTGTGGGTGATTGTCTATGTGATGTTGCATGTTTGCGCTCAGTGTTATAGCGGTCATTTTGTATTGTTTGTTAAGTGTTCTTCATTATTAAAAAGAAGATGTATTCACATCACGCTGTGCTTTGGTCTCCTCACTATGACGTTCGTGACAGATTTAGACCTCTTTTTACAATATCTCATTATTAACAGGCTGGTATCAGGGGTTTGGTTTGACTTGTGTTTGTAGGTACAAAGTGCCTTGCAAAAGTATTCAGACTGCATTCCTTCACATTTTATTGTGTTACAAAGTGGCATTAAAATGTATTTATAAAAATGTAATAACTAAAATATAGTCGTTGCATAAGTATTCAACTCCCTAATTCATTACATGTTAGAAACACCTTTGGCATTGATTACAGCTGTGAGGCTCCTTGGGTAATTCTATAAGAACTTTGCACACCTGGATTGTGCAATATTTGCCCATTATTCTTTTCAAAATTCTGTCTAGACTGCAATTTTCAAGTCTTGCCATAGATTTTCAAGCCGATTCAGGGCTCTATTCAATCAGATCCGCTTTAGCCGACATCCACATAGCGGTTGTTTTGACGGTGTTGGCGGTGGAACTGCGTTAGAGATGTCAGATCCACAAGTGGCTCTGCATTATACCTAAAGCGGACATTGCCATTGGCTGCATGGAGTGGTATTAACAGAAATCCCATGCAGCCTTGTTGTTACGGATACAAGTATTCTGTGTGTATCCTGTGTATTCTTTTCTCTCCTTCTCCCCTACTCACAGGTGACCATCATCATTCCCCAATCAGTCATCAATCAGTCGCTAATCAGAAGACACCTGCTCCTTTTCTCCTACCCAATCACAGTCCCTTTCCCTTGGTTTAAAAACCCTGTCAGTTGTGTTCTTTAGAGCTCAATCTCTCTGTAAATGCCATATGTTTGTAGATCTCTTGTGTGGTTTAGGATACATGTCACTTTGTCCCCACCTGTGAGTATTGTTTTTGGTTATGGTGTTTGTTTGATGGTGGGAAAAGGGGGTAACCAGACAGGTCGCCCATGGGCATACGCTACCCGTAGGTAAACTTTGTTAAATACACTAGTTAGAACTGGGCGGACCACCCACTTTTTGGTTAGTTAGCTGTTGTTGAAATAGGCTAGTCTAGCTTAGCGGTGTTTTTGGATGCTTATTGTTTCATTCCCTGGGTCCAGCTCAGCCCCTTTTTCCTGCTCGCCCCATTACCGTGTGTTTGTAAATAAACCCTGAGTGTTTGACGGTAGATATTAGTTGTCGTGGTTATTTTGTTCTCACTCTTACTTTGTCACTACTATAATTTGCATGAGTTATGTTACGGGTCCCATTACCATCCCCCCCCTAGATTGTCGGGCCAAAGGGATTCGTAACACTTGTTTACAAGTTGGAACACTGGTATGTGAGATGTAATCTACACCTCAATTAGGATAATAGAAATCCTCATTATTTTGTTTAATAATTTTTCAATTTGAGCATAACATTTTCTATATAGCCTACACTTTCTCGGAGGATATATCTTCAGTGACAATGATTGCAAGAGCAGCTACTCAGATTTGAATGCTCCAAAGTAGTTCCACCTCTGACATCGCCAAAACATCTGCTATGCAGGTGTCTGCTATCACCGGTTAACGCTTGATCTGATTGAATCTAGGCCCTAAATTAAAACTGAAACTTGGCCACTCAGGAATATTCACTGTCTTCTTGGTAAGCAACTCCAGTGTAGATTTGGCCCTGTGTTGTAGGTTATTGTCCCACTGGAAGGGGAATTCCTCTCCTAATGTCTGGTGTAAAGCAGACTGAAGCAGGTAGAATTTTTTTATCTATTTTTAGTTTTTGTAATTTTTACTACCTTTTCTCCCCACTTTTGTGATTACGATCTTATCTCAATACGTCAACTCCCCAACGGGCTCGGAGGAGGCGAAGGTCGAGTCATGCGTCCTCCGGAACATGATCCGCCAAGCTGCACTTCTTTGCACCCGTTCGCTTAACCCGGAAGCCAGCTGCACCAATGTGTCGGAGGAAACACTGTTCAACTGACGACCAAAGTCAGCCTGCAGCTGCCAGGCCTGCCAACAAGGAGTCGCTAGAGCATGATGAACGATGAATAAAGCCCCCCTAGCCAAACCCTCCCCTAACCCGGACGACACTAGGCCAATTGTGAGCCGCCCTATTGGACTCCCAGTCACGGCCGGTTGTGACAGCCTGGGATCGAACCCCAGGCTGTAGTGACGCCGCAACATTCCAATGCAGTGCCTTAGACCGCTGCGCCACTTGTGAGGCCCCGAAGCAGGTTTTTGTCTAGGATTTTGCCTGTCCAAACACACTCCATCCCGTTTATTTTTATCCTGAAAAACTCCCCAGTATTTGCCGATGTTAAGCATACCCATACAATGTTGCAGCCACCACCATGCTTGAAAATAAGGAGGGAGTTACTTAGTGATGTGTTGTGATGGATTTGACCCAAACGTAAAGCTTTGCATTTAGGGAAAAAAGTGTATTCCTTTCCTGTTTGTTCCAGTATTGCTTTAGTGCATTGTTGCATGTTTTGGAATATTTTTATTCTGTATATTTGAATTCTTCTTTTCACTGTCATTTAGGTCATGTTGTTGAGCCATCCTCAGTGTTCTCCCATGACAGCCATTGATCTCTGTAGCGGTTTTAAAATCCCCAATGGCCTCATGGTGACATCCCTGAGCAGTTTCATTCCTGTCCTGTGGCCCAGTTCAGAAGGATAACTGTGTCTTTGATGAGTCTGGGTGGTTTAATACATAATCCACAGCATAATTATTAACTTGACCATGCTTAAAGAGATATTCAATGTCTGATTTGTTATTGTTACCCATTTGACTGAGGGACCTTACAGATGTTGTATATATGGAGGACAGACGAAGGGTTAGTCATTAAAAATTCTTATGTGATTTGTTAAGCCAAATGTTACTCCTGAACTAATTTAGGCTTGCCTAAACAAAGGGGCTGAACACTTATGCAATGACTATTTTAGTCATACATTTTTATTTATCTTCTTCCACTTTGACAATAGAGTATGTTGTGTTGAGAACAATTAATACCACTTTATATACAATACATCCAGTGCCTTACAAAAGTATTTTGTCACATTATATTGTGTTAAACACCCTTATGTGCATCTACAATTGTAGATTTACGATGTACAAGGTTGTGTTTGCGGTTGGAGCGTAAAAGTTTAATTGGATTTGGTGATATTACTCGAAATAACATATCACCATCCTCTTTGAAATTCACTAGGCTTGTTTATACCTTCGCCAAGGACTAGAAACCCTGAGGTAAAAAGTGATGTGTCCTCAGTAAATGAAACAGACAGTTCTCTGGTAAGGACGGTCAGTGTTTAGTAAGCTATTAGAAGATTAAACACTGTGGGACACTGTGTCCCTATGGTTGTTTGTTTTGGTTTCCGAAGGCGTGAAGGAGAGGGTCTTTTGCGATTGGCTTAAATTGAATGACAGTTGGGTTCTTTGTTTGTGCTTGTTTTGTTTGAGTGGTTGGGTATGGAATTCGTAATGCTACCTTTAAGGACTTTACATTCAGTGTGCACCTTCAAGACATTTCAGTGCAGAGAAAGAGAATGCACTGAGCCCCAGGAACGGAAGGATCCGTCTGCCTGCCCCCGCATCAGCAGATGCCAGCCTCAGTCCCACTCCAAAGGGGGCTTTGACATTAGCAATGTCATACATTGATCAACGCCCAGGTTAGTCAAACAACAGATGCTGGAAAGTTTCTTTAGTGCACTTGGATGGGTTCAAAATTGTACAGCCACGGGTTTATGTTGGTTTAACTGCCTCCAATTCAAGAAAAGATCAAAGACACTTTACAAAGATGGATAGGGTAGTACTCTCCATCTGATCAAGTATGTCATATATCAGCAGCAAAACAGAGGGGTGTTTAATACTGTAGTTTCACATTGGGCAGAAATGTGGTCAGTCATGGTAGTCAGTCACAGTGATCATCAATAGTTCTCAGCTGTTCCTAAGGAGGTTTATTGTACCAATGGCCCTCAATGCCACTCCGGTGCCCATCCACCATCACTGAGTAAATCACATGAGGGTGCAGCGTTCGTTCCTCAGTGCCCGTTGAAAGCGAATGGTGGCATGGACGTGTTTGCAGTGGGCACAGACCACACTGCGCATAGCCTCCCCAAACAGCAGCAGCACGTGCCAGTTGTACTTAGCTGAACACTCCACGTAGCCGCACTTCCAGTTCTTCCTAACCAGGTCGGACACGTTATGGCGGGGGATGACACGCCCCCACTGCAGGTCCCGTTTGTTTCCCACAATCAGGATGGGCGTGTCGCCTGTGCCCACCACCCTGGAGAAATGAAAAGAGAGACAAAAACAGTGAGAATGAGAGGTTAAACACCTGTGGTCAGCTAAAGACAGGCACACACACTGGGTCCTTTTCTGTAGACATTTAAACAAAAAAACAGCATAACATAAAAGCAAGGCTTAGCTATGACTGACACAGGTTTGTACCCCAAGATTTTAACCTTCACACCCAGTCAAGATAAATCGGAGAAAAATATCCTGAGGGGTTTTTATGATGTTATAGTTGATGCTATTAAAGCAGAGTTATCAAATCCCCTGCCCTGTTAACCCTGGCCAAAATTGACTCTTCGTAAGGAGAGGATAAAGGGCTGTTTCTGTTTGGACATATTCATGACTAAAAACCCAGAAATTTTCAACAAGGGCTTTTCTTAATTCTGCAAATTTACTAATGAAAGTACACCTTGACAGAAACCTTGAGTTATAGTCGAGGGAAGGTTTAAAATCCCACAGATCCCCATCTTGTCAAAGTAATATGCTGGTAGCTCCTACAGAGGAAGTTTGAAACCTTGGGTTTCTGAGGTGAGTGTTCATTGTGTGTGTTTTTCTCTATTCTCTGTTGTGGCTGACTGTAATTCCCCGTCTCTCCTTCACTGCTCCACTGGGCTTGGTTAATGCATTTGTTCTGTCTACAGCGCCTGGCTTTGTCTGGAATCTTACTGACAAGCTGTCACCGGGCTCTCCCTGCTATCCCAGGGTGTCACTCCTCTCCCCATCCCCAAGACTCTGCATTCAGCTTTTCTCTTCCATATGATGATAGTTCCCTCTTTTCTAGGAAATAAATACCTTTTCCTAAGCTGTCAGTTCCTTAAAAGCAAAAGGTGCAATTTTAACAGTATGAACAACATGATGGTGTGGGACAACAATATGTGCAAAGGACAATGGAGGGAGATTGTCCACTCTGCTTCTCGTATTGATTTCAAAAGAATGTAGCCTACTGCTCCAAACGTTGATTTTACAAGCATGCACTGCTAAACCTTTAGCAAATCAAATGATTTGTGCATAATAATAATAACTGGGTGACCCCACGTCATAAATGGATGACTGGGAGATGAATGGCTGTGACAGGAGCTGTCACTGACACCATTAGCCTCTGTGTAGCCTTGGCAACGTGGCGCTGTCAGAGTGGGCGCTAACTGAAGGCCTCATGCTCACACACCATGTGACAGCAGGCAACAAGGCTGATGGGACAACTACACCTCATATCCATCACTGCTGCCAATGACAGGTAACCGTCACCCTGACCCTACGGTCACCTCTGGAACAGCTGTGACGTCCACTTTGACATCCCAGTGCCACGAAGGTGATACGATTTGCAAATTCAAAAGGAAGCGTTATTGACTTTCCAATAACTGAGGCCGAGAGGATTGGTTAGGCCAAATCTACAATAACTCATATTCCTTGATACATTTTCACCATGGTGTGTTATGAAGAATTACAACTAATTTATACTACGTTAGATATTACAAGGTCTTTATTACAATAGCAGTTTGAATTCCAAGATGGCGTAGCAGTCAGGCGTCTTTGTTTTCATCTTGTCATGTCCCGTGTATATATCTTTATATATCTGTTTTCTTCGCATACATTTTTTATATTTTTCTTAACCCCAACTTCAACATACTCTCCTGCAACCCGCCTCACCCAATGTGGTATGGTTTTGCTATTTTCTTTACTTTATAACCGGAACCCCCAACAGCAGCTAGCCAGCTTACTAGCTAGTAGTCAGCTAGCCACTGCTAGCGATCATCAGCTAACCTTTAGCCCGGACAACTCCTGCCAGTCTGCACAGCACGATTCAACCCAGAGCTTATCGGACTTCTTTTTCTCCAGATTCCTACCGCAAGCTCTGAACCTCTTCACCTGGATCATTGCACCTAGCTAGCTGCTATCCGATTGGCTTCTCCTGGCTAACATCTCTGTCCCGAAGCAAGCACCAATTAGCCTGGAGCTAGCCTATGCTAGGCCCATCTCCCGGCTAGCTGAAGAGGTCCATCAGCCACTCCTTGGGCTACAAAACTTATTTTGCCAATTGGCCTTGACCCCTTTTATTGCCGATACGGAGCCTCGCCGATCCATCACGACTGGACTACCGACGTAATCCGCCCGAGGTTTTTTTTCAACAGGCTCCTCCGTCGCGACGTCCCCTGAATGCCCATCTGCTAGCCTGCTAGCCGCGGCCCGCTAGCTGTCTAAAGCATCCCGGACTGTTAGCTGAAGAGGTCCATCAGCAAATTTCTTGGCTACTATACCTATTTTTCCAATTGGACTGGACCCTTTTTACTACACGGACCCCTGCTGATCCATCACGACTGGTCTGCCGACGTAACCGCACGAGGGGGCTACAACAGACTTCTTCTGTCGCGACGTCCCTCTAAAGCCCTTCTGCTATACCTCTCTCATCGTTACTCAATGCCTAGGTTTACCTCCACTGTATTTACATCCTACCATACCTTTGTCTGTACATTATGCATTGAATCTATTCTACGGCGCCCAGAAACCTGCTCCTTTTACTCTCTGTTCCGAACATACTAGACGACCAGTTCTTATAGCGTTTAGCCGTACCCTTATCCTACTCCTCCTCTGGTGATGTGGAGGTTAATCCAGGCCCTGTAGTGCCTAGCTCCACTCCCATTCCCCAGGCGCTCTCATTTGTTGACTTCTGTAACCGTAAAAGCCTTGGTTTCATGCATGTTAACATTAAAAGCCTCCCCCCTAAGTTTGTTTTATTCACTGCTTTAGCACACTCTGCCAACCCTGGTGTCCTAGCCATGTCTGAATCCTGGCTTAGGAAGGACACCAAAAACCCTGAAATTTCCATCTCTAACTATAACATTTTCCGACAAGATAGAACTTTTAAAAATCCACCTTTCCAGAAACAAGTCTCTCACCGTTGCCGTTTGCTATAGACCACCTTCTGCCCCCAGCTGTGCCCTCGACACCATATGTGACTTGATTGCCGCCCATCTACCTTCAAAGTTTGTGCTGTTAGGTGACCTAAACTGGGACATGCTTAACACCCTGGCCATCCTACAATCTAAGCTTGATGTCCTCGATCTCACACAAATGATCAATGAACCTACCAGGTACAACCCCAAATCCATAAACACAGGCAACCTCATAGATATCATCCTAACCAACCTGCCCTACAAATACACCTCTGCTGTCTTCAACCAGGATCTCAGCGATCACTGCCTCATTGCTTGCGTCCGTAATGTGTCTGCGGTCAAATGACCACCCCTCATCACTGTCAAACGCTCCCTAAAACACTTCAGCGAGCAGGCCTTTCTAATCGACCTGGCCCGGGTAACCTGGAAGGATATTGACCTCATTCCGTCAGAAGATGCCTGGTTATTCTATAAAAAGTGCTTTCCTCACAATCTTAAATAAGCATGCCCCATTCAAAAAATGTAGATCCAGGAACAAATATAGCCCGTGGTTCACTCCAGACCTGACTGCCCTTGACCAGCACAAAACATCCTGTGGCTTACTGCATTAGCATCGAATAGCCCCCGCGATATGCAACTTTTCATGGAAGTTAGGAACCAATATACACAGGCAGTTAGGAAAGCAAAGGCTAGCTTTTTCAAACAGAAATTTGCATCCCGCAGCACAAACTCCAAAAGGTTCTGGGACACTGTAAAGTCCATGGAGAATAAGAGCACCTCCTCCCAGCTGCCCACTGCACTGAGGCTAGGAAACACTGTCACCACCGATAAATCCACGATAATTGAGAATGTCAATAAGTATTTATCTACGGCTGGCCATGCTTCCCACCTGGCCACCCCTACCCTGGTCAACAGCCCTGCACCCCCCCACAGCAACTTGCCCAAGCCTCCACCATTTCTCCTTCACCCAAATCCAAATAGCTGATGTTCTGAAAGAGCTGCAAAATCTGGACCCCTACAAATCCGCAGGGCTAGACAATCTGGACCCTTTCTTTCTAAAATTATCAGCCGAAATTGTTGCAACCCCTATTACTAGCCTATTCAACGTCTCTTTCGTATCGTCTGAGATCCCCAAAGATTGGAAAGCTGCCACGGTCATCCCCCTCTTCAAAGGGGGAGACACTCTAGACCCAAACTGCTACAGACCTATATCTATCCTACCCTGCCTTTCTAAGGTCTTCGAAAGCCAAGTTAACAAACAGATCACCAACCATTTCGAATCCCACCGTACCTTCTCTGCTACGCAATCTGGTTTCCGAGCTGGTCATGGGTGCACCTCAGCCACGCTCAAGGTCCTAAACGATATCATAACCTCCATCGATAAGAGACAATACTGTGCAGCTGTATTCATAGACCGGGCCAAGGCTTTCGACTCTGTCAATCACCACATTCTTATCGGCAGACTCAACAGCCTTGGTTTCTCAATTGACTGCCTCACCTGGTTCACCAACTACTTCTCTGATAGAGTTCCGTGTGTCAAATCGGACGGCCTGTTGTCCGGTCCTCTGGCAGTCTCTATGGGGGTGCCACAAGGTTCAATTCTCGCGCCGACTCTTTTCTCTGTATACATCAATGATGTCGCTCTTGCTGCTGGTGATTCTCTGATCCACCTCTACGCAGACGAAACCATTCTGTATACTTCTGGCCCTTCTTTGGCCACTGTGTTAACTAACCTTCAGGCGAGCTTCAATGCCATACAACTCCTTCCGTGGCCTCCAACTGCTCTTAAATGCAAGTAAAACTAAATGCATGCTCTTCAACCGATCGCTACCAGCACCTGCCCGCCAATCCAGCATCACTACTCTGGATGGTTCTGAATATGTGGACATCAAATCAAATTTTATTGGTCACATACACATGGTTAGCAGATGTTAATGCGAGTGTAGCGAAATGCATGTGATTCTAGTTCCGACCATGCAGTAATAACTAACAAGTATTCTAACAATTTCACAACTACCTTAAACACAAGTGTAAAGGATTGAATAAGAATATGTACATATAAATATATGGATGAGCGATGGCCGAACTGCGTAGGCAAGATGCAGTAGATGGTATAGAGTACAGTATATACATATGAGATGAGTAATGTAGGGTATGTAAACATAATAGAAAGTGGCATTGTTTAAATTGACTAGTGATACATTTATTACATCCAATTTTTAATTATTAAAGTGGCTAGAGATTTGAGTCAGTATGTTGGCAGCAGCCACTCAATGTTAGTGATGGCTGTTTAACAGTCTGATGGCCTTGAGATAGAAGCTGATTTTCAGTCTCTTGGTCCCAGCTTTGATGCACCTTTACTGACGTCGCCTTTTGGATGAGGGGTGAACAGGCAGTGGCTCGGGTGGTTGTTGTCCTTGATGATCTTTTTGGCCTTCCTGTGACATCGGGTGGTGTAGGTGTCCTGGAGGGCAGGTAATTTGCCCCCGATGATGCGTTGTGCAGACCTCACTACCCTCTGGAGAGCCTTGCGGTTGTAGGCGGAGCAGTTGCCGTACCAGGCGGTGATACAGCCCAACAGGATACTCTCGATTGTGCATCTGTAAATGTTTGTGTGTTTTTGGTGACAAGCCAAATTTCTTCAGCTTCCTGAGGTTGAAGAGGCGCTGTTGCGCCTTCTTCACCACGCTGTCTGTGTGGGTGGACCATTTCAGTTTGTCCGTGATGTGTACGCCGAGGAACTTTCCACCTACTCCACTACTGTCCCGTCGATGTGGATGGGGGGTGCTCCCTCTGCTGTTTCCTGAAGTCCACGATCATCTCCTTTGTTTTGTTGACGTTGAGTGTGAGGTTATTTTCCTGACACCACACTCCGAGGGCCCTCACCCTTGTTGGACCTCAGTGTTGAGGATCAGAGGGTGGAGATGTTGTTTCCTACCCTCACCACCTGGGGGGCGGCCCGTCAGAAAATCCAGGACCCAGTTGCACAGGACGGGGTCGAGACACAGGGTCTCGAGCTTAATGACGAGTTTGGAGGGTACTATGGTGTTAAATGCTGAGCTGTAGTCAATGAACAGCATTATTATATAGGTATTCCTCTTGTCCAGATGGGTTAGGGCAGTGTGCAATGTGATTGCGATTGCGTCGTCTGTTGACCTATTGGGGCGGTACGCAAATTGAAGTGGGTCTAGGGTGTCAGGTAGGGTGGAGGTGATATGATCCTTGACTAGTCTCTCAAAGCACTTCATGATGACGGAAGTGAGTGCTACGGGGCGATAGTCGTTTAGCTCAGTTACCTTAGCTTTCTTGGGAACAGGAACAATGGTGGCCCTCTTGAAGCATGTGGGAACAGCAGACTGGGATAGGGATTGATTGAATATGTCCGTAAACACACCAGCCAGCTTGTCTGCGCATGCTCTGAGGACGCGGCTAGGGATGCCATCTGGGCCGGCAGCCTTGCGAGGGTTAACACGTTTAAATGTTTTACTCACGTTGGCTGCGGTGAAGGAGAGTCCGCAGGTTTTGGTAGCGGCCCGTGTCGGTGGCACTGTATTGTCCTCAAAGTGAGCAAAGAAGTTGTTTAGTTTGTCTGGGAGCAAGACATCGGGGTCCGCAACAAGGCTGGTTTTCTTTTTGTAGTCCGTGATTGACTGTAGACCCTGCCACATACCTCTCGTGTCTGAGCCGTTAAATTGCGACTCTACTTTGTCTCTATACTGACACGCGGAGGGAATAGCTACACTGTTTGTATTCGGTCACGTTTCCGGTCGCCTTGCCCTGATTAAAAGCAGTGGTTCGCGCTTTCAGTTTTGCACGAATGCTGCCATCAATCCACAGTTTCTGGTTGGGGAAGGTTTTAATTGTCGCTGTGGGTACAACATCACCGATGCACTTGCTAATAAACTCGCTCACCGAATCAGCGTATACATCAATGTTGTTGTTCGACGCTATCCGGAACTACTACAAATACCTAGGGGTCTGGTTAGACTAAACTCTCCTTCCAGACTCACATTAGGCATCTCCAATCGAAAATTAAATCTAGAATCGGCTTCCTATTTCGCAGCAAAGCATCCTTCACTCATGCTGCCAAACATACCCTCATAAAACGGACTATCCTACTGATCCTTGACTTCGGCGATGTCATTTACAAAATAGCCTCCAACACTCTACTCAGCAAATTGGATGCAGTCTATCACAGTGCCATCCGTTTTGTCACCAAAGCCTCATATACTACCCACCACTGCGACCTGTATGCTCTCGTTGGCTGGCTCTCGCTTCATATTCATCGCCAAACCCACTGGCTCCAGGTCATCTATAAGTCGTTGCTAGGTAAAGCCCCGCCTTATCTCAGCTCACTGGTCACCATAGCAGCACCCACCCGTAGCACGCGCTCCAGCAGGTATATGTCACTGGTCACCCCCAAAGCCAATTCCTACTTTGGCCACATTTCCTTCCAGTTCTCTGCTGCCAATGACTGGAACGAACTGCAAAAATCTCTGAAGCTGGAGACTCATATCTCCCTCACTAACTTTAAGCACCAGCTGTCAGGGCAGCTCACAGATCACTGCACCTGTACATAGCCCATCTGTAAATAGTCCATCCAACTACCTCATCCCCATAGTGTTATTTATTTGATTTATTTTGCTCCTTTGCACACCAGTATCTCTACTTGCACACTCATCTTCTGCACATCTATCACTCCAGTGTTTAATTGCTATATTGTAATTATTTCGCCACTTTGGCCTATTTATTGCCTTACCTTCCTTATCCTACCTCATTTGCGCACACTGTATATAGACTTTTTCTATTGTATTATTGACTGTATGTTTATTTATTCCATGAGTAACTCTGTTGTCTGTGTTGCACTGCTTTGCTTTAGGTCGCAGTTGTATATGAGAACTTGTTCTCAACTAACCTACCTCGTTAAATAAAGGTGAAATAAAATGGTTCTTTCAGACTGTGACTCAACTTATTTTATTATGGTAAGATAACCACTGTGAAAGACTATTGTTGTAACAAGTGAGTGAATGTCTGCTGAGTGTCTAGTGTATATTGTGAGTGTCTGTATAGTGGGTGTTGTTAAAACTGTTTTCATCACACCACTCCACACTGCCATTCGCTTCCAGCAACATCCATAGGATACCGAATTCAAAAGAACACGCAAAAAGACAATAGAGGAATTGTGAAGAGAAGCCAAAGTGATTATGAAGACACTTGACCATGGCAGTCTGAGCCACTCATGTTGATTTCAGTCCAAATGTTAAACAAATGTTCTCTGTGCGTGTGGCGGTGGGGGCTCCTGATTGCATAGCGAGCCGTAATTACGTCTGTTCAAAGAACCGGTGCCAGCTGGAGCTGGTCCCTATTTGTCATGCAGGCCGTGTCCTCACCTGGTCTCTAGGATCTGCTGGCGCATAGTCTTGACGTATTCGAAGCTATCGAAGCAGCAGATGTCATAGACCAGGATGTAGACGTGAGCGCTGCGGATTCCTCTGCAGCAGGTGTCTGTCCACTCCTGGAGGAGGGAGGGAAGAAAATAGAAAAGTGAAGAAAGGAGAAAAATTGCTAAAATAACATTTTAGCAAGAATAGAAAGGGGAGGAGAGAAGACATAGGGAGATCTCTCATTACGAAGCAACACAAATTAACCTTCCTTTTGTCTAGTAAAAGTCTGATAGCACTGTTTTATAAATGTTTAATTTGGCTGAGAATTTTATTTTAAATAGATGCATGGAGACCAATAGTTTTCACCTATTCTGTACACACTCATGCACGCACACACACACACAGCTTTTGAGAATGATATTAGTCTAGTTCATTTGTTTAAATGACTTGCAACATAGCTTACTGTCTGATCAATATGACCAGAACACAATCTGCTCTCTTATTGAATTCAAACTTTTTGTAATTTAATTTCTGCTTTATTATTGGCTCCTCGCTGTGAGAAATATTGTTTGCAAGCTAGGGCTTGCCTTGGATAGCTTTTCAAAAACACATCAAGCACCTCCACAGTGCAAATGAAACACTGATTACTATATAAATCAACCTGGTCTCAGAGCATTTCATATTATTCTGTACGTAAATCCGGGTCACTCCATTTCGTATGATATGTTTACGAATTACAATTCATATTATATGTTACGAAATTGCAAAACATACAATAAGTTACACATTTTCAAAATGTGTTATAAGTTACGAATTTGGCGAATTTGCGAAGCATACAATCTGTAACAAATGTGCTAAACGTATGATATGTTACAAATTATAGCTATGTAACTAATGTTAGCTAGCTTGCTAATGTTAGCTGTATGTGCGTGTTGATCAGGCTGTTGATTGTGGCCTGTGGAATGTTGTCCCACTCCTCAATGGCTGTGCAAAGTTGCTGGATATTGGAACACGCCATCATACATGTCAATCCAGAGCATCCCATAAATGCTCAATTGGTGACATGTCTAATGAGTATGCAGGCCAAGGAAGAACTGAGATATTTTCCGCTTTCAGGAATTGTGTACAGATCATTGTGACATGGGGCCGTGCATTATCATGCTGAAATATGAGGTGGTGGTGGTGGATGAATGGCACGACAGTGGGCCTCAGGATCTCATCACGGTTTATCTGGGCATTCAAATTGCCATCGATAAAATGCAATTGTGTTCATTGTCCGTAGCTTATGTCTGCCCACACCATAACCCCACCGCCAACAAGGGGCACTCTGTTTGCTCGCCCACACGACTCCGTACACGCTGTCTGCCATCTGCCCGGTACAGTTGAAACCGGGATTCATCGGTGAAGAGCACACTTCGCCAGCATATCAGTGGCCATCCAAGGTGAGTATTTGCCCGCTGAAGTCGGTTACGACGCCAAACTGCAGTCAGTTTGTGCAGAGATTCTTTGGTCGTGCAAATCCACAGTTTCATCATCTGTCTGGGTGGCTAGTCTCAGACGATCCCGCAGGTGAAGAAGCCGGACGTGGAGGACCTGGCTGGCGTGGTTACACGTGGTCTGCGCTTGTGAGGCTTGTTGGATGTACTATGTTTATATTTTTGTTCGCTGTAAATGGAGTGTATCGGATTTACGTACAGAATAATGCGAAATGCTCCGAGACGAGGTTGTATAAATTAGCAGTAGAGTGTAAAATGTGAAGTGATTGAAGTTTTACCCCAAACAGCAGTTCTCTTTGAATTATTTGTTTCAATATCTCACAGTGGGATTCACCAGAAACTCTAAGTAGCGCGAAGAACCAATCATACACATCTGTCTGACCCAGACAGGTCGAGTGGCGAATGAGGTAGCTCCTCCCCTAATACTAAAGAGCCACTCGCCCGCCCTCTGATCATTCTCTTTTCACGGAAGAGTTATACTCTAGCTTGCTCTCCTCTTCTGTGTTGGGTGACTTTACAGAAAGGAAAGTTTTCACTTCGGGTAACAATTAGCTTTGTTGATTTTTCTTCCTTTGTCTCCTTAGGTAGCTACTGCAGCATCACACAGCTAGTTGCTGAGACTTGGCTAACTTAGCTGCATGGCTTAGCTAACCTGGATAGCTAGCCTACCGACTAGCTTTTTTACCTGTAAGGGTAGACTTACTAGCTCGCTCTCTGCTTACCGAATGAGAGCCACGCTTTTGTTCGTCTCAAGATCAACATAGAGCTAGCTTTCTTTGGCTAACACGAGGCGAAAGCTAGCTACGTTCACATTGTAAAAGGAATACTTTGTGATTTTGGCAATGATTTTATCTACTTCCACAGAGTCAGATGAACTCGTGGATCAAAAAATTTATGTCTGTGTGCAGTTTAAAGCAAGTTGCTAACTATCATTAGCGCAATAACTGGAAGCTTGTGGGAATGCTAGCTGTTCCTGTAGACTTCCAATCATTACGCTAACGCTAGTTGGCATTGGCATGTGAAACTATCGCTAACTTCCTTTATACTGGATGCAGAGACATAAACATGGAATCCACAAGTTCATCTTAGTCTGGGGAAGTAGATCAAGGGCTTTAGTGATAAAATCCTGAAGTATCCCTTTAAAGAATTAAATTATCTGGTTAGCACTATGGTAATTAGCTATGCTACTAGCCCAAGTGGCGAACGTGAGTGACGTTTCCCTTTGTTCTACGTTTCCCTTTGATAGACGTTTTTTGGAGCCATGGAGCCTGCTAGCTCAGCCCAATGGGTACCGAGCAAGACCCCGGCCCCTGCCCCAGCACAACCGTGCCCATACGGAGCAACCATAGCTGGCAAGGACACTCACCCCTGTGTGTCGTCTGCCTAGGTCTCGAACACGCAGAAGCAGTGTTCAATAATCCCCAGTCATGCATCCATTGTGTTTTTTTCTGCCGGAGAGTGTGCTGAGCAGCACTATGTGGCTCATCTCACACACTGCCTTCGAGTAGGGAGACTACTTCACAGACCCATGGCGATGGCGAGGGTATGACCAACCTCCTCCAAACAGCAGAGGAAGAAGAGCACGAAGAGGTGCAAGCTGTTACCTCTAGTCCCTATTTCATCCTTAGCGGAGCATCGATGGCGGATGATAGATATTCGCTCCTTGATGTCTGCAAACGGGCAGTGACCAGACTCAGTATTGAGTGGCCCAAACCCATGGGGAGTGGCAGCGCAGAGATGGACTGGTACGATGGACGGAAACTCCCCTCTCGCATCGACCCAAGCAACTAACTCCTACCAGCTATCCCAGCTTGAATAGCGGAAGCCAAATGCAATTGGGACAAACCCTCGACCGACAAGGTCCAAACCAGACTTTTTGCCAGCATGAATGTAAAGGACATGGAGGAGCTGGGCCTCGGCAAGCCACCGGTGGTCGAGCCATCACTGGCCAACCACCTCAAACACAGTTCCTCGTCACTAACAGGCACTTCTCTCCCTGGTAAGACGGAACACTTCTTCATGTCCATCTACCGAAAGGTTTACATGTCTGCAGCACGTCCTATATGGGAGTTGAATGTTACAACCATACTGCTGGTTTATCAGACCGATTTGATGCTAGAGATGCATAATCTCCCAGCTATCAGCAAGCCTAACCCAGACAAATTCGCTGGTACCAGTGCTTTCCGCAGGAGGCTTCCAGCGACACAGCATGCACCAACCCCACAGTTCGGATTCCCAAACAGGCACCGCCAATGGGGAAAACTGTCCTTTTCTGCAGCCGCATCTAGGTCCCACCCATTTGATTCCCCTGCAGGGAAGAAGGGGTGCCCGACCTAGGGGTACGCACCCTGATGCAGAGAAGGGCAGCCAACAGTTCACTCCAAGTTCTGGCCTGCCACCTCTCGGGTGGAGCACAGACTCTTGGGTAGAACCTTTCACTTTGTGCCGCGACCCATTCTAATGTGTTCACTCTCAAGGAAGACGGAGGGAATCTACTCTACCCCCGAGTGCCCGCCATGCCACGGCTCTCCCCCCGGCTCAAGTTCAAGCCGAATATTGGACTCGGGCACACATACTAAAGCAGAAAATCTCCTCTTGATTATGCAAAGAAACGATCGGCTATACAAGTGGAAGAGAGCCACCCTGGCTTCTACACCCGGTACTTCCTTGTTCATAAAAAAAGGGGAGTGGTTCGCCCCTGTTCTGGGGCGATGGGTACTAAACAGCTATCTGACAAAGTTGCGTATGCTTACATTCAACATGCTGTCTCTGTCTTTTCATCGAGGTGACTGGTTCACCTCAGTCGACCTGCAGGACAGGAGGTTTTTAAGGTTTTCTTTTGAAGGCACAGTCTATGAATACCATTTGGGCTTGCGCCAGCTCCCTGAACGTTCAGAAAGTGTGTAGAGGCAACATTCACACCACTGAGAATCAAGCCGGCTGAGGTGTCCTATACAGATGATTACCTGCTTTGCAAGTGGTGCCAAACACGACGTATATGGTTCAAGATCAATCAGAAAAGGAGCTATTTGGTGCCAACTCAGATAGTACCAAGGCGTAATGCTGGATTGTCTCTCGGACACCCTCGGAGGACTGCATCATGCCGTTCTGAGAGTGCCTCTCCTTGTTCAACAGGAGGCGCTCGGTCACGTTCAAGACATGCCTCCGAGTGCTGGGGTTGATGGCATCCACTATCTCAGCAGTACCTCTTGGCCTACTGAGGATGAGAAACTTCCAGGGCTGGGTTTTTGCCCAACCTCTGTGTACAGGGTGTCACCAAACTACCAGATTCATCCGTGGGACTGCCAGATGGTGAAGCGTGATTCATCACTCCAGAGAACGCGTGTCCACTGCTCTAGAATCCAATGGCGGCAAGCTTTATACCACTCCAGCCGATGCTTGGCATTGTGTATGGTGATCTTAGGCTTATGTAAGGCTGTTTGGCCATGGAAACTAATTTCATGAAGCTCCCAACGAACAGTTATTGTGCTGACGTTGCTTCCAGAGGCAGTTTGGAACTCGGTAATGAGTGTTGCAACCAAGGACAGACGATTTTTATGCGCTTCGCTCTTCAGCGCTTGGCCGTCCCATTCTGTGAGTTTGTGTGGCCTACCACTTCGCGGCCGTTGTTGCTCCTAGACATTTCCACTTCCCAATAACAGCACTTACAGTTGACCGGGGCAGCTCTAGCAGGGCAGAAATTTGACGAACTGACTTGTTGGAAAGGTGGCATCCTATTAAAGTGCCATGTTGAAAGTCACTGAGCTCTTCAGTAAGGCCATTCTACTGCCAATGTTTGTCTATGGAGATTGCATGGCTGTGTGCTTGATTTTATACACATGTCAGCAACGGGTGTGGCTGAAATAGCTGAATCCACTCATTTAAAGAGGTGTCCACATACTGTTGTATATATAGTGTATTTGAACTTGAGGAGAAATGACATTCCAGGTGAATACAGAGAGCATGTTGTCCTCTTATCTACCCCTGTCAGATCTATGTGTGTGTGTGTATGTTATGCCAATGTAGATACATTTAGATAGCAGGGCACAGATAGCATCAAAGCAGAAGGAAACCACTCTATTAAGATGAACCCACTGACAGTGGCTTCCTCTCCTCGTCTCCTCATGTCCTGACATTAAACTGGACCTTTCACCTTGCTACAATGTCTAACCTGCCACACACATCAGTTCCCATCACTATTGTGCTTCAGTGGGACAGTACCTGCAGTGAGCTGCAGGGGAAGCTGGTGATTGCAGGATAGTCGGTGATCTGCAAGTTGTGCACGTGGCCATTGAGCACGGCAGCCGACAGGTGGACCTGGCGGGCACGGCTGGTTGCCGGGACAGGCGCCTCGCTGTAGTCATCGTGGAGGAAGCGCTGCACGATGGCAGTCTTGCCCACGCCCTGCGCCCCCAGCACAGCGATGCGGAAGGGAGGGGGCATGCTGCGCCCCCCTTGACCCCCTGCCGACGTTCCACCCCCTTCCCTGTTCTCGCAAACCACTGGCTAGTGCATTCAGGGTTGTGCAACGCATAGTCCCCACGGGTGCAGAGGCAGCTGTGGTGGTGGGGGGCACGCTCAGCCCCATTCATAGGCCACCAACACCCCCTATCACACTAGAGGATTGGGAGAGGAGAGAAGGTAGAAAAGGGAATTGGGGAGTGAGAGGTAAAGAGAGCGAGGGGGAGGGAGCGGGATTGAAGAGATTGGAAGAGCGAGATTGGAGAGAGAGAGTAGGAGGAAGACAGAAAAGGGGAACACACCAAACAGGTATGGGTTATTTAGTTCAGTTGGAGCTTAAAGATGCACTATGCAGAAATCGCTCCACCATTTCCTGGATCACTCTGTACTTGTACATGAAAGTAGAGGTTCTTTTGGAAAGTGCATTATTTTTACCACTGCATGCCTTTCATTCATCTACAAAAGGAAACAAAAGCACTATGCTGCTAAGCAACCAACTAAAAATAGAAATCCTATACACAAGGACACTCTGGGTAGATTAAATAAAATATTCTGTGAAAACCAAAGACGTCACTGTGCAGTCTAAATGAGATTGACAAAAATTGTAAGCTCGAATGAAATGTGACAAAATATTTATTTAGTCACTTAAATCACTGTATTGTTTTCCAGATGGTTTATTGGAGATGCTACAACTCTCCCTTGCAGTTTTGGAGCCAGTAGAGCGTTAAGAGACTAGACTAAGATTTATTTTAGAACAGCTACATGTACTGATCCCATTAATGACAGATGCAGTATTAATAAAGCATCACATCATTACCACTTGAAAAAACGTTGAATGATTAATCTACGAAATGAGCACAACTACAATAATCTCTCTATGCTTCATAAAATTACCACCAATACTATATCTGAAGCTGCACCATCATCATTAACTTAATTTTTTAGAAGACAACAATCACCATCCAAACAAGTTGCCATTCCAACAAATTAAATGGAGAATCTACATTTGCTACATCCATTCTTAGATTTTTTTATTAATGATATATAACCATTGATTCTTGAAGAATTACACTTAGTGTACTCTATGCCTCGCGAGTTTAGTTCAACTGTCTTACACCATCAGAACCCAAATATATAGGCCTACCCGAATTAGTAGAATAATATCTAATAACACTATCATTCAAAAACTACACGGAACCGACATGAGTAACTGCGCAAAGACATACTCACCAACGTAGAAACTAAATGCACAAAATTAATAAATATTGGGTGAAAGAATTCCAGTAGCCTAGTATGCTATTTGATCAGGCAAAATAGCACAATCACATAATAAAAAACAAAAACATGTTGACACCATCTTTTGATAGGCTTTATGGTTAGCTAACAGGTTTTCATGAAATGCAAAATTAAACTTAGGCATCAGAATTACATCCCAACTTTGTGAGAATAAAAGCAGGTATATCTGTAAAAATTAAGGATAAAATTTATCTAAATAGACCACCTTAGCTGCATCTCTAAACTAAATTATTAGAAATAATAGGCTACTACAATCTTACCGTGCGCACAACTATGGTGCCGATGCGGAGAAATGTGTAGATTCCAAAGTGCTGCTGCGGATACACCTGCGGTGATGCTGATGTGTGTATAACCTCATTCGTTGGCTTCCCACTGAAAGATAAGTGGCTCAGGTGGATACAGTGAAGAGTCCTAAAGATAAAACCTCCTCTCTCGATAGTGGAGAGGCGGCACGCGGTCGAAACGCCTGTCAGATATTGCAGGCAGCAAAAAGGGGTGAGACCTTAAAGTGTGTAGGCTAATGTAGGCTATCACATCACGTCTGCTGTAGCTTAATTGTCAGATGAGGTGTTAACAACCAACAGCCGATATGTAGTGAATAATCAAGCCTTTTAGGGAAAGGTCGGTCCGCACGAGAATGAAAAGGGTTGCCACTGCCAGAGATGTGTCAGATAATAACTCAAGTGTGTTGAGAAACATGTGAACCCGATGGGCAGTAAGTAGGCTGTTTCTTAGCAACAGTGTCAAAATATACTGTTGCTAAGTAACCACGTGCCACATACCTGTCTGGCCCAAGTCACCTTTCACAATCTTTTACTTAGTGGTGCACAACTCCTGGATTTTGGAGTCGAAAAAAGTAGACTCTTGCTCGACTCAGACTCCTGTGGTTGGAGTCATATGAGTCGACTCTTGCTCGATTCCTAAAACAGATGCGCACACACATACACACCACCTGATTATTGCAGTCCTACTAGGAAGACTACATTTACATTCTAGAGGGCTGACATGCGCATGATGCTGCCCATTTGTCTATAAAATGTCTACTTTGTTTGAATATAGAAGGTGATGTGTAGGTACTATAATATTTCAGGGATATTTCTGCTGTGTGCAGCCTTGACGGATTCCATGGGATGATGCCGCGCACTCTACGCTGATAACCGTATTCTTTGCCATGTTTTAGCCCTATTCGGACGGGTATTAGGGTTTTGTAGCCTAACTATTATCAAGCATGTTCATTATTCCAGAGGACGATTCAAACAAGATTCGTTTTTCCAAACTGCCCCCTGTAATTATTTTTTAAAATGTTTTATTAAATGTACTCTTATTACGGAAGCCTGGAGGTTTTTGTAGGCCTGAAGATATTTCAACGTAACGTCTAGATGATATTTTTTTTATTTCACCTTTATTTAACCAGGTAGGCTAGTTGAGAACAAGTTCTCATTTGCAACTGCGACCTGGGCAAGATAAAGCAAAGCAGTTTGACACATACAACACAGAGTTACACATGGAATAAGCAAACATACAATCAATAATACAGTAGAAAAATCTAAATACAGCATGTGCAAATGAGGTAGGATAAGAGAGGTAAGGCAATAAATAGGCCATGGTGGCGAAGAAATTACAATATAGCAATTAAACACTGGAATGGTAGGATGTGCAGAAGATGAGTGTGCAAGTAGAGATACTGGGGTGCAAAGAAGCAAGATAAATAAATACAGTATGGGGATGAGGTAGATTGGATGGGCTATTTACAGATGAGCTATGTACAGGTGCAGTGATCTGTGAGCTGCTCTGACAGCTGGTGCTTAAAGCTAGTGAAGGAGGTAAGAGTCTCCAGCTTCAGAGATTTTTGCAGTTCGTTCCAGTCATTGGCAGCAGAGAACTGGAAGGAGAGGCGGCCAAAGGAAGAATTGGCTTTGGGGGTGACCAGTGAAATATACCTGCTGGAGCGCGTGCTACGGGTGGGTGCTGCTATGGTGACCAGTGAGCTGAGATAAGGCGGGGCTTTACCTAGCAAAGACTTATAGATGACCTGGAGCCAGTGGGTTTGGCGACGAATATGAAGCGAGGGCCAGCCAACGAGAGCATACAGGTCGCAGTGGTGGGTAGTATATGGGGCTTTGGTGACAAAACDGATGGCACTRTGATAGACTGCATCCAATTTGYTGAGTAGAGTGTTGGAGGCTATTTTGTAAATGACATCGCCGAAGTCGAGGATCGGTAGGATGGTCAGTTTTACGAGGGTATGTTTGGCAGCATGAGTGAAGGATGTTTTGTTGCGAAATAGGAAGCCGATTTATAGATTTAATTTTGGATTGGAGATGTTTAATGTGAGTCTGGAAGGAGAGTTTACAGTCTAACCAGACACCTAGGTATTTGTAGTTGTCCACATATTCTAAGTCAGAACCGTACAGAGTAGTGATGCTGGACGGGCGGACAGGTGTGGGCAGCGATCGGTTGAAGAGCATGCATTTAGTTTTACTTGCGTTTTAGAGCAATTGGAGGCTACGGAAGGAGAGTTGTATGGCATTGAAGCTCGTCTGGAGGTTAGTTAACACAGTGTCCAAAGAAGGGCCAGAGGTATACAGAATAATAGGCTACACTGATAACTTGTGCTTGGCTGCCAAATGCTTAGGTCTCCCCATAATAGTTAAATGGATCATTATTTTAGCGATCCATCCATGTTAGACGTCACTCCTAATAACAATGCCCCTCATCCTGCTGATTTGAGCTGCTGAACTTGACTGTGTTTATGGATGAGAAAGTGAATTAGCCATTTCCAAAAAATGTAGTGGGGATTATCTATTGCCTAGGACAGGGCTCTCCAACCCTGTTCGCGGAGATTAACCATCATGTAGGTTTTGACTCCAATCCTAATCTAGTGTATCTGATTCAACAATTAGCTGGTTGATAAACTGAATCAGGTTAGTTACAACTGGGGTTGGAGAGAGAACCTACAGGAAGGTAGCTCTCCAGGAACAGGGTAGGAGAGTTCTGACCTAGGACATCAACAGCCACCCATTAAATAAGCTTTAGGCAATACTTTGTAAATGCACATTTAGGCCTAATTAAACAGATGCATTTTGCGATGTTCAACTTCAATTCACTGGCACTATGAAGAATAGCTTAGTCATACTCATTGATAACCTAATATATACTTTAATATACTTTTGGTGAATGTACGAGGCATTGCTAGATACAGATGACCAATATATAGCCTATGCGCACGGTTGACTGTCTCTCTGCCTGCCCCGATCCTCTCTTTCTCTTCGCTATGAAAAACGCTTGTGTGTGTTTGGTCTTCTGTCTGTTGTGTTGAATAGCTCCGCCTACTCACTGATAGCCCCTACTTTAGTGAACTGGCGCTAGACATTGCAAGCCAATAAATTGCGATAGCCTATAGCCTATATATTTTGATGACCGATGCACAGTTCTGAGTGCCTGTCTGGTGGCCGACATGCCTTGCTGTGCCCCTCCCATCTTTCTCTCTCTCTCCCTCGCTAGCTCGCTCTTTCTTTACTGTGAAAGATGCGACAGTTTGTGTTCTCCAAGTTGACTACGGAAAATAGTTTCATCAGTTGCAGAAATACTGAACCGTAGGACTCGATTCCCTTGACACCCAGAAATGGGAGTCCACGGGTAAGGACTCAAGGAATCGATTATTTTGGAGTCGACTCCCCACCACACTACGCAGTGAGCACGCAGGTGCAATTTCATGCGATATAGCCAGACAGTTAATATGAACCAAAGATCGTCTATTATATTGACAAGATGGTCAAGTGACCGCTCTAACAATTGAATGACATGTCCTCAAAGATGGAAAGCAGGCTGAAGGAGGCGAGATCAAGTGGAACATTCTAGCTAATGAGAGGGGAGATATGCTTGTAAACAACAGGCCATGGGTAGGCCCTAACGGATAATCAACAAGGGGCTATGCGTTCATATGGAAAATAATGAACGATGTGGAAGGTGTGTTCCACGATGCGCTAATAAACATTTATGTTGATAAAATTCGACTCACTAACCACGTTTCCATCCACAGTTTTTATGCGAGTAAAGTCATACCTTATTAAAATAAATCATGACAGCTGTGATGGAAACAGGTAGTTTCAGTAAACTTTTATAAATGCAGACATATCATTTGTTTGTTCGACATGGTGGGATATTTGTGTCAGTAAAATGAATTATGCAAGAAATGGTGGTGGAAATGCCTTAATGCGCAAATATTGATATAATAACCATCAAATCGAAGTAAACTTGGAGTCACACAATGATATGGTCTGGTCCTCATACTTTTATGAGGTTCTACTGACTAGATGTCACTGCACCTTCATTAGCACATACTGTCCTCAGTGTTGGGGAATCTGAGAATTGATATGTGGGACTGCCTGGCTTCGGAGAGCATGTGGGAGTTGGCCATATCCCACTGTGAGATATCAAACTAATAATTGAAAGAGAACTTAAGGTTACATGCGTAACCCCGGTTCTCTGATATTATGAGTGAGATATCTTACATCATTCCCCTACTCGCAAGAGTATGAGGAAGTTCGGCATGCTCGAGAAAGATCAGAGGGTGGGAGAGTGGCTCTTTAGTATGAGGGGAAGGGCTCCCTCATTCGCCACTATTATTGGTTCTTCGAGTTACTGAGAGATTCTGGATGAATACCATAGTGAGATATCTCACTGATAATATTAGAGAACCGGGGTTACGCAAGAAACCTTAAATTAATCTGTTGACTTCAAAACAATATTACATTTCTGTAAACGAGTAAGTCAAACTAGTAATACATTTTTTTTAAAGTCTCAGCTCCATTGAACAGTTTCAGTTTATGTGACCATAAAATCGTGCCGAGATGTGATGAGAAATCTCTGGTGCATTGAAAGGTCAATTTTCACTCGACTTGATATGGTGTGTGTGTCACGTCTTCCACCGAAGTCGGCTCCTCTCCTTGTTCGGGCGGCGTTCGGCGATTGACGTCACCTGCTTTCTGCCATCGCCGCTCCATTTCTCATATATCCATTTGTTTTATCTTGTTCCATTACACACCTGGTTTTCATTCCATAATTACTGTATGTATTTAGTCCTCTGTTCCCCACCATGTCTTTGTGTGTAATTGTTTATTGTTATGTGGATTTTGTCAGGCGCTATACTTTTGCTATGTTCCGTGTTTTTGGCACGTTATTGTTCTTATGTGCTGTCATTTTTGGTGCGCCTGTTTATTACACTCTGCTCTCCTGCATCTGACTTCGCCTCCCGTACACACCCCTGACAGTGTGGTCCTCCCACTATGACTCTTCAAACCATGCAGTTTATTAGGCTACAGATTAAATCAATTATGATGAACTTCACAGTAAATATCAAGGGTCTTATTCTGGTGGCATGATGATCGATGCTTGACTGCCGTTTGACAAAACAAATACTCTCGCTTATCCATAATAGTCTCATAATGTAAACTAGCCTACAAGCACAGCCTACCAGGACCGAGTTTGGGAAACCCTCGGCTAGAGCGCATGTGCCAAGACCAGAGTAGGCACATTTGTTATTCAACGCAACAGTTTTTGTGACAAAACTATAGGTAGAGTTGAACTTTAGATTTTAATTCAGAACATGAAAACGTATGTGAAAAAGTACATTTTGTGTGCTTTTCATCATGCACTGATTTTTATCTGCAGCAAGTCCATTGGATGGAAACACACCACTGGTGGGAAAATTAATATATTATCTTTATGCAGATTTTTGTATATTCACATGAAAATCTGTCACCAATTGGATGGAAACCTAGCTATTAACCAGGTTTCCATACAAACTTTTTATGCAAGTGTATTTAACCTTTATTTAACTAGGAAAGTCAGTTAAAACCTTTACTTAATACCCATCCCGGATCCGGGAGCATCCTCATCAAAAAAGCTGATTTGCATAGCCTAGCCTAACGGGACAGGGATATCATATAATATAATTTTCATGAAATCACAAGTCCAATACAGCAAATGAAAGATAAACATCTTGTGAATCCAGCCATCATTTCCAATTTTTAAAATGTTTTACAGCGAAAACACAATATGTATTTATATTAGCTAACCACAATAGCCAAACACACAACGGCATATTTTCACCATGTTTCCACCGCATAGGTAGCCTTCACAAAACCCACAAATAGAGATAAAATTAATCACTAACCTAGAACAACTTCATCAGATGACAGTCTTATAACATCATGTTATACAATACATTTATGTTTTGTTCGAAAATGTGCATATTTATAGCTACAAATCCTGGTTTTACATTGCAGCCACCATCACAAATAGCACCAAAGCAGCCAGAATAATTACAGAGAGCAACGTGAAATACATAAATACTCATCATAAAACATTTATGAAAAATACATGGTGTACAGCAAATGAAAGATAAACATCAGCCAATATTTCCGATTTTTTAAGTGTTTTACAGCGAAAACACAATATATATTTCTATTAGCTCACTACAATAGCCAAACACACAATGCCATTTACTCCCCGCCAAAATAGCTTTCACAAAACTGACAAAATAGAGATAAAATTAATCACTAACCTTGAACAACTTCATCAGATGACAGTCTTATAACATCATGTCATACAATACATTTATGTTTTGTTCGAAAATGTGCATATTTAGAGCTGCAAATCGTGGTTATACATTGAATACGTAGCAACAATTCACCAAAATCTCCGGAGATATTTTGGACAGTCACCTAATCTAATCAAAGAACTCATCATAAACTTTACTAAAAAATACATGTTGTACAGCAAATGAAAGATACACTGGTTCTTAATGCAACCGCTGTGTTAGATTTAAAAAAAATAACTTTACTACAACATACAAAATGCATTATTGTGAGACAGCGCTCACCTATTCTCCGCCGAGTTGGAGTCAACATATTACACAGAAATACGAAATAACATCATAAATTGTGTCTTACTTTTGCTGAGCTTCCATCAGAATGTTGTSCAAGGAGTCCTATTTCCAGAATAAATCGTTGTTTGGTTTTAGAATGTCCATTTCTTCTGTCGAATTAGCAACYTTGGCTAGCMWTGTGGTGCGAACATGCCCATCATCTCTTGGCGCAAAGAACGGAAAATTCCAAAAGTCCCAATAAACGTTGAATAAACTGATCAAACTCGGTTGAAAAATCCTACTTTATGATGTTTTTCTCATATGTATCAAATAAAATCAGAGCCGGAGCAATTCGCCGTGTATACCTAACGCTTTTCAGAAGACAATGTCGAGGTCCCCAGCGCGCCGTCGAAAACAAACAAAATTCCGGACCTGCCACTCCAAAAGCTCTTATTCGGCCTCAGATCAAGCTAGACACCCCATTCAACCTTCTACTGCCTGTTGACATCTAGTGGAAGGCGTATGAAGTGCATACATATCGATAAATAAAAGCCAGTTGAATAGGCAGGCCCTGGAACAGAGCCTCGTTTTCAGATTTTTCACTTCCTGTATGGAAGTTTGCTGCCAAATGAGTTCTGTTTTACTCACAGATATAATTCAAACAGTTTTAGAAACTTCTGATTGTTTTCTATCCAATAGTAATAATAATATGCATATTGTATGATCTAGAACAGAGTACGAGGCCGTTTAATTTGGGCACGATTTTTTCCAAAGTGAAAACAGCGCCCACCTATTCACAAGAGGTTTTTAACAAACTCTTATTTACAATGATGGCCTACCCCGGCCAAACCCTAATCCGGACGACGCTGGGCCAATTGTGCGCCGCCCTATGGGATTCCCAATCACGGCCGGTTGTGATACAGCTTGGAATCGAACCAGGGTCTGTAGTGACATCTCTCGCACTGAGATGCAGTGCCTTAGACCGCTGCGCCACTCGGGAGACCCGAGTGCCTGCTAAAAAGGTTTTCGCCTGTGTTGCAGACGGCTATATCGGTCTGCTAATATAGGACTATTAAAGGCCCAGTGCACTACTTTTGTTTAAAAAATGTATTTACATTTTTTAAAATATAAATATATACAGTACCATTCAAAAGTTTGGACACATCGTGAAGACATCAAAACTATGAAATAACACATATGGAATCATGTAGTAATCAAAAAAAGGTTAAACAAATTGAAAGATATTTTAGATTTTAGATTCTTCAAAGTAGCCACCTTTTGCCTTGATGACAGCTTTGCACACTCTTGGCATTCTCTCAACCAGCTTCATGAGGAATGTTTTTCCGGCAGTCTTGAAGGAGTTCCCACATATGCTGAGCACTTGTTGGCTGCTTTTCCTTCATTCTGCGGTCCAACTCATCCCAAACCATCTCAATTGGGTTGAGGTTGGGTGATTGTGGAGGCCAGGTCATCTGATGCAGCACTCCTTCACTCTCCTTCTTGGTCAAATAGCCCTTACACAGCCTGGAGGTGTGTTTTGGGTCATTGTCCTGTTGAAAAACAAATAGTAGTCCCAGTAAGCGCAAACCAGATGGGATATCACTGCAGAATGCTGTGGTAGCCATGCTGGTTAAGTGTGCCTTGAATTCTAAATAAAGCACAGACAGTGTCACCAGCAAAGCACCATCACACCTCCTCCTCCATGCTTCACGTTGGGAACCACACATGCGGAGGTCATCCGTTCACCTACTCTGCGTCTCACAAAGACACGGTGGTTGGAACCAAAAATCTCAAATTTTGACTCATCAGACTTCCACATGTCTAATGTCCATTGCTTGTGTTTCTTGGCCCAAGCAAGTCTCTTCTTCTTCTGGTGTCCTTTAGTTATGGTTTCTTTGCAGCAATTCGACCATGAAGGCCTGATTCATGCAGTCTCTTCTGAACAGTTGATGGTGAGATGTGTCTGTTACTTAAACTCTGTGAAGCATTTATTTGGGCTGCAATCTGAGGTGCAGTAATCTCTGCAGCAGAGGTAACTTTGGGTCTTCCTTTCCTGTGGCGGTCCTCATGAGAGCCAGTTTCATCATAGTGCTTGATGGTTTTTGCGACTTGATTTGTTTAACACTTTTTTGGTTACTACATGATTCTGTATGTGTTATATACTTTTTTTGGTGTCTTCACATTATTCTACAATGTAGAAAATAGTAAAATAAAGAAAAAAACCTTGAATGAGTAGGTGTGTCCAAACCTTTGACTGGTACTGTATATTAATACTTTTTTAAAATATTTTTTTTTCTGTGGGTGCTAGCACCCTTACTTCCCGCGGCTATGGCTATATTCACACTGTATCTGTAAGCTGTTGGCTAAGGCGCATATGCCAGTATCAGAGTGGGCAGATTCGCTATATAATGTAGATTTTTTGGGACAAAACCATCAGCAGGGTTGAAAATGCGATGGAAACCCATTTAACTTGTATTGTTTTATCCTGTACATGGGAATTTACTGCAATTTGTTTGTTGGTGTGCACTACCTCATCACGCACAGCCATTTATCCGCAACAAGTACATTTGATGGAAACAAATCTCTGGTGGGAAAGTGTACATATTGTTTTTATGAGGATTTTAGAATATTCACATTAAAATCTGTCGCCAATTGGATAGAAACCTAGCAACTGACCTCCATACAAAAATTCCTCACTTCGTGTGCTTATTTTCCTGGACAGATTTTGGGCAGAGTTAAACCTTTCGCTTCACCTCTTCCTCTAATAAAATCAAATGTTATTTGTCACATGCTTTGTAAACAACAGGAGTAGACTAACAGTGAAATGCTTATGTACCCGCCCTTCCCAACAATGCAGAGAGAAAGAAAAGATAAATAATCTAAAAGTAAAACAAGTAACAAAAGTAATAAATAAATACACAATGCGTAACGATAACTTGACACAGCTCAGACACCGATGCACGCATACCCCACAAGACATGCCACCAGAGGTCTATTAATTAATTATTAACAGTCCCCAAGTCCAGAACAGACTATGAGAGGCCCAAAGTACTACATAGAGCCAAGCCTACATGGAACTCTATTCCACATCAAGTAACTCACACAAGCAGTAAAATTTGTTTTAAAAAACAGATACAAATACACCTTATGGAACAGCGAGGACTGTCTTGATTTTTGCTGGACCCCAGGAAGAGTAGTTGCTGCCTTTGCAGCATCTAATGGGGATCGATAATAAATACAATACAGTACAATGTGATAAGTCAAAAAAGTTAAATAGTCAACCAAATAGCTACCCGGGCTAACTATGTAGCAGTCTTATGGCTTGGGGTAGAAGCTGTTCAGGGTCCTGTTGTTCCTGACTTGGTGCAGCAGGACTGCTTGCCATGTCAACAGAGAGAACTAGAACTTGGSGGGGGGGGGGGGGGGGRGGGTCTCTGTATGAACTCACCAACCTCAAACACCATTGTTGATCTTATTTTGTGTTCCAGTTTGGCCTTGCAACGAGGGTACAGTTTTTTCCCAATGAGTTTACAACAATATAAACCTTGACACTCAATGTGGATGTGGACTGAGTTTTATTGTCTATTTTGAATATAAATAGAGCAACTAATTACCAGAGCCATATTCTGTAGGCCTATAGCTCTGCTAATTTCTTTAGTTCAAATCAGACTTCTTCCCAATACCCACAATGCAGATGATGTAAAGAGTTGGCAGTCCAGTGTGAAACACTTTTTCCAACACTGATATCGCTGGTCTCTAGACTGTGTAACTTCCATTGTGCTTGCATTTCTCCCAGACACACAACTGTAACAAAATCAACATGCTGATTCAGACTGTCATTTTCAGTGTGAAAATGCCTACCCTCCAAAGAAAAAAAAGGACACCTAAAAAATCAGTAGCATCTCAAGGGAAATAAGCTTTGATTCTGAGCGAGTCACTCTGTATTCTGAGCATCTGTGGACTACACACTGCTGTGGCTGGCCTTTGGCTGTGCGTCACACACTGGTCATATTACCTCTGGTCTGATTATGGATTGTGAACAAATGAGTGAAACATCAGGCACCGCATACGTTTATACCGGACATTTTATTGAAATAATAGATACAGTGCCACCTTGACGACGAGGAGTGATGCAGTATCAATAGGTTAGCTTGAGGAGAAGCAAAAAAAAATTGACATTTCAGTTTTCATATTACTTCTTACTACAGCCGTTCTGTAGGCCTATTCCTGGTTGCTGGGCTTATAAGTACATTAAATATTTTTTCTCAAACAAGTTCTGGATGGGAAAGCTACACCCAAATACACCTGTATAACATCTTGCTTGGGATACATGCAGTCAAATTCTGGGCAAAGATAAGTCCATCCCCTGTAGCCGAGTGTTGTTTTGAGAATGAGGAAAACAGACAGCAAAGATTTTTTGGGGAGCAATGGACACCGCTTCCATGCAGGTTTACAGGCACATCAGCATGTGGCAACAATACAATTAGAAAGCTGAAGTCACAAACACAATTGGTACCCTTCAGACTGCACTTTACATTGGCTTCAATAAAATAATTAATAAAATGATCAACAATGTTTGAGCTCAACTACCAGAGGTCTAGCAAGCATGGTTAGTCATAGATATGGCATATTAAAATCACATCAGTTTGTATACATTTATTAATACAACTTCCACAAGGACTTGGTACATAACTGGAATATAGCGCCAACGTTTTTCTGTTATGGAATACAAGCACACTAATTCTGGGTTACAAGGTAGTAATATAATAACCATCTTTCATTAGTCGTACAGAACTTTAGGTCTACAAACTACACCACGTCACTGCACAGTATAATCATAGAGGGGGGACCCTGGTCATTAGGTGGCCTGCAAGCACTACATAGCCTCCATGTTTAGGATAAAGCAATGCCAGGGAGGTGATTTTAACTGCAGAACACCACAAACACGTACACTAGGCATGTCATTGATGACAGTATGGGGTTGTTATCTACTATGAAAATAGCAACTGATATTGACCCTGGCTTTGGGTTTGACCCAAGGTTTAGGGTTTAGTTTTGTTTGGAGGAACAGCTGCAAATGGAATATCAATAACAATCTTACATATAAAGAATAACGCATAATATCTCATTGGAATCAACATAAGATGATTACAGTATAACAGAATGGACAACTC
Source organism: Salvelinus sp. IW2-2015 (assembly GCF_002910315.2). NCBI lineage: Eukaryota > Metazoa > Chordata > Actinopteri > Salmoniformes > Salmonidae > Salvelinus > Salvelinus sp. IW2-2015. Next base: position 38,027,451 of record NC_036860.1, on the reverse strand, counting down.
ATGCCACACTCACAATTGGCATAATAATTAATACTGCAACACAAAATCAGCAAAGGGGCATGGATTATTGGAAATCTAGGAATGACTATAACTGTGTTTGATGGCTGATGCAGGTCGAGCAATCAGAAAAGCGTTGAGAAGCTTGAAATTATCAGCTACCTGCAAGTATCAATTAAAAAAGAACAATGGCACAGACTGGAGCAAACAAGTAATAATAGCCATCATAAATAGTGGTCAGCATAGTGGTTACTAAAATGAGTAGAGAATGACATCCACTAATGCATTAAAATCATGGCAGCCTGACAATTTCATGTTCCCTGTTCCTGCTCTTGCCTCTCACTACTGCCATCTTGGCCCAGAATGGTACTTGTTGAATCATGGAGACATACTGTAGCAACTGGTTCAACTGGAAACGTCAGCCCCAGTAAGGCCTGGAAGATGGCACCAAATCGAGTATCTCTTGTGGAACGGTTGGGAAAGTAGGAAAAGTACCACGGAAGCAGAACAAGCATAAAAAATAGACACAAAACATATATGATATTACACTTTCCAATATTGGCAATACAGTACAAAGAGGTGGGACCGATGGCTTAGTGAATATGAAAGATTTCTTCTTCTTTTTGGAGAGCTTCACCATCAACCACGTTTTACGACATTAAGACATTTAGTTTAGGATGGACTGGGGATGACATATTCTCCCATGGAGGTAAATATGGTGGAGAGGAATGAGGGGAAGGAATAATACATGACTAAAACGCTAACAGCTGCTGTTTGTTCTTGGGGCGAGATGTGGAGTGGAGGGTGGTGAGTGGACGGAAGGTTCAGTTCTTCAGGACTGAGTCGTACACCTGGTAGACATACTGGGTCACCTCAGGAGCCCGGCACTTCAAGGACAGCTGGAAGAGAGGATAGGAAAAACTATTGATTCAGGTTACATTTCAGCTCAATAAGTCTGAGAACATTTCACCTTCTCTACTGCACAACAGTTGAATTTCTTTTCGCCACTTTTCATTCTAACAATTATTGTGAACACCATAATATATGATAGCGTTATTGAGTATCCCTACAAAGCATATTATATTCAATTCATCCATCTCAGTATTATACATTTTCCTTATACATTTAACAACAGCATTGATCAGTTTCTATTCACAGTGGGGTCGTTCCATTTGATTTCAATCACTTTTTGACCCACCCCTTTTGATTTGAACAAACCATTCTATACATACACTATACAGTGGCGTGCGAAAGTATTCACCACCCTTGGCATTTTTCCTATTTTGTTGCCTCACAACCTGGAATTAAAATAGATTTTTGGGGGGTTTGTATCATTTGATTTACACAACATAAGACGATGCAAAATAAGAAATAAGACAAAAAAACTGAACTTGAGCGTGCATAACTATTCACCCCACCAAAGTCAATACTTTGTAGAGCCACCTTTTGCAGCAATTACAAGTCTCTTGGGGTATGTCTCTATAAGCTTGGCACATCTAGCCACTGGGATTTTTGCCCATGCTTCAAGACAAAACTGCTCCAGCGCCTTCAAGTTGGATGGGTTCTGCTGGTGTACAGCAATCTTTAAGTCATAACACAGGTTCTAAATTGGATTGAGGTCTGGGCTTTGACTAGGCCATTCCAAGACATTTAAATGTTTCCCCTTAAACCACTCGAGTGTTGCTTTAACAGTATGCTTAGGGTCATTGTCCTGCTGGAAGGTGAACCTGCGTTCACAGGTTTCCCTCAAGAATTTCCCTGTATTTAGCGCCATCCATCATTCCTTAAAATTCTGACCAGTTTCCCAGTCCCTGCCGATGAAAAACATCCCTACAGCATGATGCTGTTACCACCATGCTTCACTGTGGGGATGGTGTTCTCAGGGTGATGAGAGGTGTTGGGTTTGCGCCAGACATAGCGTTTTCCTTGATGGCTAAAAAGCTCAATTTTAGTCTCATCTGACCAGAGTACCTTCTTCCATATGTTTGGGGAGTCTCCCACATGCCTTTTGGCGAACACCAAACATGTTTGCTTATTTTTTCTTTAAGCAATGGCTTTTTTCTGGCCACTCTTCTGTAAAGCCCAGCTCTGTGGAATATATGGCTTAAAGTGTCCTATGGACAAATACTCCAATCTCCGCTGTGGAGCTTTGCAGCTCCTTTAGGGTTATCTATGGTCTCTTTTTGACTCTCTGATTAATGCCCTCCTTGCCTGGCCTGTGAGTTTTGGTGGGCGGCCCTCTTTTGGCAGGTTTGTTGTGGTGCCATATTCTTTCCATGTTTTAATAATAGATTTAATGGTGCTCCGTGGGATGTTCAAAGTTTCGGATATTGTTTTATAACCCAACCCTGATCTGTACTTCTCCACAACTTTGTCCCTGACCTGTTTGTAGAGCTCCTTGGTCTTCATGATGCCGCTTACTCAGTGGTTCCCCTTGCTAAGTGGTGTTGCAGATTCTGGGGCCTTTAAGAACAGGTGTACAATATACTAAGAACATGTGACAGATCATGTAACACTTAAATAAAGTCCACCTGTGTGCAATCTAACTAATTATGTGACTTCTGAAGGTAATTGGTTGCACCAGATCTTATTTAGGGGCTTCATTGCAAAGGGGGTGAATACATATGCACGCACCACTTTTCAGTTTTTAATTTTTTTGATTGTTTTTTAAAACATTTTTATTTTATTTATTTCACTTCACCAATTTGGACTATTTTGTGTATGTCCATTACATAAAATCAATTTAAATTACAGGTTGTATTGCAACAAAATAGGAAAAACAGCAAGTGGGATGAATACACAAGGCACTGTATATACAAAATTATGTGGACAGTGCTTCAAAATAGTGGATTCGGGTATTTCATCAAATTGAGCACACAGCCATGCAAGTTCCATAGACAAACATTGGCAGTAGAATGGCCCGTACTGAAAAGCTCAGGGACTTTCAACGTGGCACCGTCATAGGATGCCCCCTTTCCAACGAGTCAGTGCGCCATATTTCTGCCCTGCTAGAGCTGCTTTGGTCAACTGTAAGTGCTGTTATTGTGAAGTGGAAAAGTCTAGTAGCAACAACGGCTCAGCCATGAAGTGGTAGGCCACACAAGCTCACAGAATGGGACTGCTGAAGCGCGTAGCGTGTAAAAATCGTCTGCAACACTCACTACCAAAATCCAAAACTGCCTCTGGAAGCAACAGCACAAGAACTGTTCGTCGGGAGATGTTCCTAATGTTTGGTACACTGTGTGCATTCCCATTTAATTGTACATGTGCCCCTCCCCGCACAAAAACTATATTGAGATAATCACATCAAAGACAGTACAGTATGAAGATGGGCAGAAACTTGCTTCTCCAATAGAAATCCCTGATCATGCTTGTAGGCGATGTTATGGTGCTCATACGCCGAAAAGCGTCATCGGGTTTAACGGTCGTCTCGCGCCAAACGGAGCTTGTGCAGGCTGTAAAATCAAAAGGCACTCCTTCGAAATAAAGTTGTTTTTGACAAAAAATGAAAACATGTCAGTTTGTCACTTTCACGAGGTTGGAGTAATAACACGTTCAACTACTTAAGACACTGACTCGAATCTAGGTCGTGTCTTTAGATTTAGAGAAAACTAACAACTAAGGAAGAATTTGGCACTTCTCAAACCCCAGCCTGGTCTGCTTGGTCAGTTTCCGGAAGTCTCGCGATGTTGCACCTCTGGGTTAAGAAACTCTGTGGTCATCTGGTATGTTTGTTTACAAAGAGCACATGGATCAAACCTGATATGACGATCCACTCTTGAGCAGCACAAGAGAGGTGATCAAGGTACACTTGAAATGTACTACTAATGTTAACTAGTTAACATATTAGATACTTAGCTGGCAATCTAAGATGTGCCAAAAACATTTTCTCCAGCTCAGGGCTCCAGGTATGCATTTGGCTTGGTAACTATAGTGTTAGGTGGCTAGTTTGCAATTTCAAGCTTCTTGGTTACAGCAGAGACAACCAATCCCCTTCTGGATCAAGTGTGAGTAGCCTTTTGAGATTTGTAGAAGTTGTATAACTTTATTAGCTGGGATATCTGCCCTTGCATTTAGTTTATGTTCGCTTGTGCTTTTAGCATTTAGTTAGCGTCTGCTATGGGAATTCCCTAGTACTTTGTTAGCATGTCTTGTTTAAAAATAAAAATACAGTTAGGAAATGAATAGAAATAGCGCCCCTTGTGTGCACTGCCAGTAATAGCATATACTGGTATTGTACAGGAACGGTATGAAGGTATGGAAATGTTAGGGTGGGACGGTATCCACATGTAAAATAAGGCCTGAGCTATTACATACTGTATTCAAAAATGTCCCCAAAAAATCTGAGTTTATGCATTTTTAGATAATTGACATTGTTAAATGTTAAGAATGTTTTTTTATATTTTTTTACGAGAAATTATCAAATCAATTGACAACCCTGTTTGTAAGCTTTTACAATTATATCAAATTCAACTGTTTAGGGTGGTAGGGTGGGGTTTGCAAAATCGGTCAACTGTGAGCACCTGTATCTTCTAAATGTTTTGTCATTCAGGTCCAAAAAGTAATTTTCTGACCACGTCTAGCATGGGCAAATATGTATGGTAAGTTTCTTTCAAATCAAAATGGTATTGGTCAAAAAGTGATTGAAATCAAATGGAATGACCCAGTGGCCTAATTAGGTCTCAGACTAATAAAAAAATCTCAACACCACTACTCACTTCTCCTTTTTTTGTCTTCCACAGTCTCACTTTCTATCAAATCACATTTCAGCTCTTAACCAACAATGCAGTTCAAGAAAAAGCATTAAGAAAATATTTACTAAATAAGTAAAAAATAAAATAAAAACAATAACAATAATGAGGCTATATACCGGTACCGAGTCAATGTGCGGGGGTACATCCATACGACCGCTTTAAAAACACTACAACATTAATGCATACTAGCATGTAGACGTACACTCAGTGACCAGTTTATTAGATATCAAATCAAATGTATTTATATAGCCCTTCTTACATCAGCTGATATATCAAAGTGCTGTACAGAAACCCAGCCTAAACCAGCCCACCCCAAACAGCAAGCAATGCAGGTGTAGAAGCACGGTGGCTAGGAAAAAAATCCCTAGAAAGGCCAAAACCTGGGAAGAAACCTAGAGAGGAACCAGGCTATGACGGGTGGCCAGTCCTCTTCTGGCTGTGCCGGGTGGAGATTATAACAGAACATGGCCAAGATGTTCAAATGTTCATAAATSACCAGCATGGTCAAATAATAATAATCACAGTAGTTGTCGAGGGTGCAACAAGTCAGCACCTCAGGAGTAAATGTCAATTGGCTTTTCTTGGCCAATCATTGGGAGTATCTCTACCGCTACTGCTGTCTCTAGAGAGTTGAAAACAGCAGGTCTGGGACAGGTAGCACGTCCGGTGAACGGGTCAGGGTTCCATAGCCGCAGGCAGAACAGTTGAAACTGGAGCAGCAGCACGGCCAGGTGGACAGGGGACAGCAAGGAGTCATCATGCCAGGCAGTCCTGAGGCATGGTCCTAGGGCTCAGGTCCTCTTTAGAGACTTTTTCACGAAAAGGGTTCACGCCTACGGACAGTGGTCATGTGGACGTGGCTTGCTATATAAAGCAGGCAGACAGGCATCGAGGCATTCAGTTACTGTTCGATTGAACGTTAGGAATGGGCAAAACGAGTGACCTAAGCGAATTTGAGCGTAGTATGATCGTCAGTGCCAGGCGCAGAAACAGCCGGCCTCCTGGGCTTTTCATGCACAACACTTTTCATGCGACAAACAAAAAACATGCAGTAGGGGGCAGTCCTGTGGGTGAAATTAGTTTGTTGATGAGAGATCGAAGGAGAATGACATTAATCATGTGAGCTATCAGGTGGGCCAAAAATAGCCAATAACGGAGCAGTACAACATTGGTGTGCAGAACAGCATCTCGGAATGCACATCTTGTTGGTTCTTGTCATGGATGGGATATTGCAGCAGACGACCACACCGAGTTCCACTCCTATTAGCTAAAAACAACAAGAAGTGGTTCCAGTGGGCACGCAATCACCAACATTGGACAATTGAGGAGTGGAAAAACATTGCCCCGTCCGACGAATCCCTGTTCCTGTAGCGTCAGGATTTGGCGTAAGCAGCATGAAACCATGGCCCCTTCCTGCCTGGTGTCAACAGTACAGGCTGGTGGAGGTGGTGTAATGGTGTGGGGAATGTTGTCTTGACACATGTTATGTCCCTTGATACCAACTGAGCAACGTTTCCATGCCCCAATGAATTCAGGCTGTTCTGGAGGCAAAGGGGGTTCCAACCAGGTAATAGATGGGTGTACCTAATAAACTGGCCACTGTGTACACTCTCCTGTTATTATGGCCTGGTCCATATGTTCTACCTGTTCCATGACAGGCCATGATGTTGCCCAAAAGGTATTTGTCTGAGATGCTTCTGCCAATAAATGGGCCCCTACACAGCTGCCCTTGACCATTTTGAAAGGTTGATATGAACTGTTACCTGAACTCTACTACCTTGGACAGCTTTATTGTGCAAGGGTCAAATGAAATAACCCCTGGGCATTATCTATGTATGGGGAGCACAAAAAAAACAATAGCCATGGCCATCACCATAGCTCACTTGATATTATCAGTCTTCCACTGCTCCTGATGTCATAGGATAAGTGTTTGTTCTCAACTGCTTTGATGGGCTAACACAATCCATTATTTATTTTAGACGGGTCTAAAGAAGCATGATATGAAGAAAATGTAGTCTATTTCCGAAGAACAGAATAGCATACTGAGTTGTCCTTATGTTAGGTCCTGATCTGGCTATGGCTGTGGGCTACACTAGTTCATTCAGCAGACAAGATTTGCTTAGAATTCCATGGCATTATTTTATAGTATGAAGTATCAGCTGTTCCGGACGACTATTTGATCATGTTCTCCGTAGCCGACGAGAGTAAGACCTTTAAACAGATCAACATACACAAGGCTGCGGGGCCAGACGGATTACCAGGGCGTGTGCTCCGGGCATGTGCTAACCAACTGGTAGGTGTCTTCACTGACATTTTCAACATGTCCCTGATTGAGTCTGTAATACCAACATGTTTCAAGCAGACCACCATAGTCCCTGTGCCCAAGAACACAAAGGCAACCTGCTTATGACTACAGACCCGTAGCACTCACGTCCGTAGCCATGAAGTGCTTTGAAAGGCTTGTAATGGCTCACATCAACACCATTATCCCAGAAACCCTAGACCCACTCCAATTTGCATACCGCCCAAACAGATCCACAGATGATGCAATCTCTATTGCACTCCACACTGCCCTTTCCCACCTGGACAAAAGGAACACTTATGTGAGAATGCTATTCATTGACTACAGCTCAGCGTTCACCACCATAGTACCCTCAAAGCTCATCACTAAGCTAAGGATCCTGGGACGAAACACCTCCCTCTGCAACTGGATCCTGGACTTCCTGACGGGCCGCCCCCAGGTGGTGAGGGTAGGTAGCAACACATCTGCCACGCTGAATCCTCAACACTGGAGCCCCTCAGGGGTGCGTGCTCAGTACCCTCCTGTACTCCTTGTTCACCCACGACTGCATGGCCAGGCACGACTCCAACACCATAATTAAGTTTGCAGACGACACAACAGTGGTAGGCCTGATCACCAACAACGACGAGACAGCCGATAGGGAGGAGGTCAGAGACCTGGCCGGGTGGCGCCAGAATAACAACCTATCTCTCAACGTAACCAAGACTAAGGAGATGATTGTGGACTACAGGAAAAGGAGGACCGAACATGCCCCCATTATCATCGATGGGGCTGTAGTGGAGTAGGTTGAGAGCTTCAAGTTCCTTGGTGTCCACATCACCAACAAATTAGAATGGTCAAAACACACCAAGACAGTCGTGAAGAGAGCACGACAAAGCCTATTCCCCCTCAGGAAACTAAAAGAGTTGGCATGGGTCCTGAGATCCTCAAAAGGATCTACAGCTGCAACATCGAGAGCATCCTGACTGGTTGCATCACTGACTGGTACGGCAATTGCTCGGCCTCCGACCGCAAGGCACTTCAGAGGGTAGTGCGTACGGCCCAGTTCATCACTGGGGCTAAGCTGCCTGCCATCCAGGACCTCTACACCAGGCGGTGTCAGAGGAAGGCCCTAAAAATTGTCAAAGACTCCAGCCACCCCAGTCATAGACTGTTCTCTCTACTACCGCACAGCAAGCGGTACCGGAGTGCCAAGTCTAGGACAAAAAGGCTTCTCAACAGTTTTTACCCCCAAGCCATAAGATTCCTGAACAGGTAATCAAATGGCTACCAGGACTATTTGCATTGTGTTTATCATATATGCATAGTCACTCTAACTATACATTCATGTACATACTACCTCAATTGGTCCGACCAACCAGTGCACCCGCACATTGGTTAACCGGGCTATCTGCATTGTTTCCCGCCACCCGCCAACCCCTCTTTTACGCTACTGCTACTCTCTGTCATATATACATAGCCACTTTAACCATATCTACATGTACATACTACCTCAATCAGCCTGACTAACCTGTGTCTGTATGTATCCTCGCTACTTTTATAGCCTCGCTACTGTTATTTTTCACTGTTTTTTTACTGTTGTTTTTATTTCTTTACTTACCTATCGTTCACCTAATACCTTTATTGCACTATTGATTAGAGCCTGTAAGTAAGCATTTCACTGTATCACCTGTTGTATTCAGCACACGTGACAAATAAACCTTGATTTGATTAATACAAATGAACAAAGCTGAATAAAATTGAAATTATATTTTCTCTAAACGATTTGAGGGAGTGCGCACATGCGGCTATTCTGTGTTGAGCGGTTAACAAAGAAATAGGTATTCCTATATGCTTAATTTAGAGTTAATAATATAACTTTAGTTGTTCTACAAACGTTGGGCTATATGTTTTGATTTTTAATACATTATAAGGCTGCATGATGCCGATTTGAATTTTTTTTTTTTTTTTGCGCAGGCTGTACACGCTACATCAGTAACTCATTCACAATTTGACAAGCACTTGATCATGCCAAGAATTTCACGCCGGAATCCCTTTGTGTGGCCATAATGCACCCTAAAAAAAGCCTTTTGCCTTTTGCGTGGCCGTTGTGCCCTTATGCCTGAGCGCTGTGCGCTCCATCACGTGAGAGGGGTCTTTCTCACAGGCTACAAGTGAAGATAGACACATTGGGGACGCAACTTCGTGCATCCATACCCAACTCCAAGGTGCATATTGAAGATATTGGAAGAAATGTTCACATTTGCTTTTCGTCAGCCAACAAGATGAGTAGGCCTAACAAACAGCAAAAGCACTAGCCTATGTCAATCTACTATCCCCCATAATACAAAGCTTGACCTATTCTATGTTGTGCGAGAAATAAATATACCAAACATAGTCTGGAACATATAAAATAAACAGAAGTAAAAAAAAATACATAAATAAAAAAGACAACTAATAAATAAATAAAAATAAAAACGAATAGAAAAATAACAAATAATTAAGGAGCAACAATAAAATAACAGTAGCGAGGCTATATACAGGGGGTACCGGTACAGAGTCAATGTGAGGGGGCACCGGTTAGTCGAGGTAATATGTACATGTAGGTAGAGGTAAAGTGATTAGGCATGGATAATAAACAGAGTAGCAGCAGCTTAAAAATGGGGGTGGGGGGGGGAAATGCAAATAGTCTGGGTAGCCATTTGATCAGCTGTTCAGGAGTGTTATGGCTTGGGGGAAGAAGCTGTTAAGAAGTCTTTTTGACCTAGACTTGCCGCTTATTTTTAGAGCCTTCCTCTGACACTGCCTGGTATAGAGGTCCTGGATGGCAGGAAGTTGGTCCCAGTGATGTACTGGGCCATACGCACTACCCTCTGTAATGCCTTGCGGTCGGAGGCCGAGCAGTTGCCATACCAGGCAGTGATGCAACCAGTCAGGATGCGCTCGATGGTGCAGCTGTCAAAATTTTGGAGGATCTGAGGACCCATGCCCAATCTTTTCAGTCTCCTGAGGGGGAATAGGCATGGTCGTGCCCTGTTCACAACTGTCTTGGTGTTTTTGAACCATGATAGTTTGATGGTGATGTGGACACCAAAGGAACAATTATACGCACAGCAATGCGCACATGGTAGTAGGCTATCAGTGCAAATGCTCCAATAGTGGAAAACACCATTATCAAAAGTGACCGCAAATTCAATTATGCATGTAATGCTTTTATTATAAAGGTGCATTTTTATGGGGAAAGTTATCTTCCCCAAACTTGAAACTCAGGCGCTGCTTATGTATGCCAGTTAGTATGCCAGCTCTACACCCCTTGTAAAGCTGATTCATGTGCTTAATTTTAAGCACTTTAGTTGTGATACAAACCTTACTGAAACATATAGGCCTATGGGCTAGGCTATATGAGGTGTATGACTTAGAGGTTGACCGATTAATCGGAATGGCCGATTTTAAGTTTTCATAATCGGTAATCTGCATTTTTGGACACCGATCATGGCCGACTACATTGCACTCCACGAGGAGCCTGCGTGGCAGGCTTGACTACCTGTTATGCGAGTGCAGCAAGGAGCCAAGGTAAGGTGCTAGCTAGCATTACACATATCTTATAAAAAACAATCAATCTTAACATAATCACTAGTTAACTACACATGGTTGATGATATTACAAGTTTATCTAGCTTGTCCTCGATGCGGTGCCTGTTAATTTATCATTGAATCATAGCCTACTTTGCCAAACGAGTGATTTAACAAGCGGATTCGCGAAAAAAGCACTGTCGTTGCACCAATGTGTACCTAACCATAAACATCAACGCCTTTCTTAAAATCAATACACAAGTATATATTTTTAAACCTGCATATTTAGTTAATATTGCCTGCTAACATTAATTTCTTTAAACTAGGGAAATTGTGTCACTTCTCTTGCGTTCTGTGCAACAGAGTCAGGGTATACGCAGCAGTTTGGGCCGCCTGGCTTGTTGCGAACTGTGAAGACAATTTCTTCCTAACAAAGACAGCCAACTTCGCCAAACGGGGGATGATTTAACAAAAGCGCATTTGTGAAAAAAGCATAATCGTTGCACGAATGTACCTAACCATAAACATCAATGCCTTTCTTAAAATCAATACACTGAAGTATATATTTTGAAACCTGCATATTTAGTTAAAAGAAATTAATGTTAGCAGGCAATATTAAACTAGGGAAATTGTGTCATTGCGTTCATTGCACGCAGAGTCAGGGTATATGCAACATTTTGGGCCGCCTGGCTCGTTGCAAACTAATTTGGCAGAATTTTACGTAATTATGACATAACATTGAAGGTTATGCAATGTAACAGGAATATTTAGACTTATGGATGCCACCAGTTAGATAAAATACGGAACGGTTCCGTATTTCACTGAAACAATAAACCTTTTGTTTTCGAAATGATAGTTTCCGGATTTGACCATATTAATGACCTAAGGCTCGTATTTCTGTGTGTTAATATGTTATAATTAAGTCTATGATTTGATATTTCATAGAGCAGTCTGACTGAGCGGTGGAAGGCAGCAGCAGGCTCGTAAGCATTCATTCAAACAGCACTTTCGTGTGTTTGCCAGCTGCTCTTAGCAATGCTTCAAGCATTGCGCTGTTTATGACTTCAAGCCTATCAACTCCCGAGATTAGGCTGGTGTAACCGATGTGAAATGGCTAGCTAGTTAGCGGGGTGCGCGTTAATAGCGTTTCAAACGTCACTCGCTCTGAGACTTGGAGTAGTTGTTCCCCTTGCTCTGCAAGGGCCGCGGCTTTTGTGGAGCGATGGGTAACGATGCTTCGAGGGTGGCTGTTGTCGATGTGTTCCTGGTTCAAGCCCAGGTAGGGGCGAGGAGAGGGACGGAAGCTATACTGTTACACTGGCAATACTAAAGTGCCTATAAGAACATCCAATAGTCAAAGGTATATGAAATACAAATGGTATAGAGAGAAATAGTCCTATAATTCCAATAATAACCTCAACGCAAAACTTCTTACCTGGGAATATTGAAGACTCATGTTAAAAGGAACCACCAGCTTTCATATGTTCTCATGTTCTGAGCAAAGAACTTAAACGTTAGCTTTTTTTACATGGCACATATTGCACTTTTACTTTCTTCTCCAACACTTTGTTTTTGCATTATTTAAACCAAATTGAACATGTTTCAATATTTATTTGAGGCTAAATTGATTTTATTGATGTATTATATTAAGTTAAAATAAAAGTGTTCATTCAGTATTGTTGTAATTGTCATTATTACAAATAAATAAATAAATATTTTTAAATATAAAAAATATATACAAAAACGTCCGATTAATCGGTATCGGCTTTTTTTGTCCTCCAATAATCGGTATCGGCGTTGAAAAATCATAATCGGTCGACCTCTAGTACGACTATGACTCGAAAAAGTCGCACAAAAAAATCTTTTTTTCTTATGCTGGGCATCATTCACAAGTGATAATATATAATTCACAAGTCATAGGCTAATATTGTCACCCATCAGACTATTCCTGCTTTAATCTTGTCTTTACATATCCTAAATAGCATGTGTGAAATTTGTTTTGATTTCGAATGGACCATTATCATGCACCTGTATCGAAACAGGGTCAGCGGGAAAAAATGTCATCTATGCACTTAAATAGCGAATGGAGGATGCTTTTCCCCGTGGTTTATTTTCATGCCAGCCAGGTAGGCTATATTCTCTTGTTGTAAATATAAACAATGTGCTTAATATTAGGAAAGTTGAGAAATAAATATAGTAGGCCTAGCCAATAGAAAGCTGGTCCTCCTATTTTTAGTAGAGGTCATCACCGTCACCATTTACCGTGACTAAATGGTGACCTGGAATTTTACTGCCTTCATGACTCGTGACCGCCAGTGTGGCGGTAATACGGTCAACACAACAGCCCTAGACCTGACCTTGCCTGTATTTAGGAGCTATTTTGCAGTGCTATATGGGTCTTTTGACCTTGTTCATAGCCAATCTAGAGGAGCAAAAGTTAAGCAAGCAGCACGTCTGCTGCCAAGGTCACCCATTACTCTGCCAGAGGACATGTCATTCCCAATGAGTCCTCAATGATGAACAGGTTCCTTCAAACGTATGATAAGGGAACAGGATATAGCTGGGTGTGTGTAAAACAAAGAAGGTTGATAACTTGTATTACTTCCATAAACCATCTCTAGGTACCACTTCCTGGATGTAACATGCACTTCATTATAGGGGAGTGTAGTGAAGGTGCTGTCTCAGTGAGAAGAGCTATCAATTATTTCCTGGGTTCAAACATTCCATTAAAGACTAAGTCTACTCATGAAGGTCACGCAATGACTACAGCGTTTACAAAACACAAAAAAGTGTTAATTTGCCTGGTACTCTAGTGAGTGGAAATATAAAGAGCCTTCTGCTTGGCACTTCAGACTTCTACTGACAAAAACAATGAGTGACTTCTGAGTTCAGAATTAGGAGAGTTGAGGTTAGGCGGTTGTTTTACCGTGTAGTTGGGGTTGCCGGGTTGGATGCGGAGCTCAGCCAGGATCCAGATGCCATTGGTGAGCTTCAGTGACTGGTAGAGCATGTCCTGGCCCTCCACGTTCCTCTTGGCGATGGTGTAAATGTTGTCGTTCTGCAGCTTCCCCGACACAGTGTCTGCAAGGTCACATTACATATGAGTCAGGTATATACTAGAAGTGTGGATATAAATTCTCAGTTTTTTCAGGATTTCTGGAGTCATGAGGGAATAGGCTGCGAGGGAATACTTAAAATGGGAATTTTGGGAAGATTTCAGGAATTTTCCAACCCTACATTATGGGGAGATCAGCGCTACACAGGCAAAGCTCAGCCTCATGGGCTGTAGGCTATTCTACGGTCGACTACTGATAAGTGCACATTGGATAAGTGCATTCTCCATTGTAGTGCAGTTCAGCAGTTGCAATAAAAAAAGTACTCATTCGGACATACACATCTGAGAAGGGAGTTATCTATAGACTAAGGCATTGTATTGTACAGTAGTAGCTTCATTTTTGGGAACTGCATTCTCTAGTCTAGGAACATGAGGTTTTTGCTTTATTACTAGGTATTGGGCTATATGCAGTGGTTTCTACAGTTTCCATTGTTGGTTTGCAGCGTCATCTAAAAAAAGGACTGAGGGACTCAATTCAACAAGAGAGAAGGAGATTGATTTCATGTAAGACGAAATTCATAATAATAACAGTATGTGAAAAACCAACAACTAGGCCATTAGCTGCTTTCTGAGTCATATTAGACTACACACATTGCCTGACAAATCATTCCATTTCCATGACCTACGTCAGCTGCCTATTTCTCTGTCCCAGTCAATCTGTACCCTTAAGGCAACTCTAATGGTTTCTCTGTGAGCCTGGCTAACTACTGGCAGTGGGGAGCAGCTCAGCTAATATATCTACATTAGCTTCTTGAAACAACTGCTGGAGCTTAGTCCCTCCTTTGTGCCTCTAAGTGAAAAAAAATGTGTCCTGATCCAAGTCAAACTTTGAGTAAGGGGAACAGAGCTAGGGTAACTTCTACCAGTGCTGTGAACGTTGAAGCAATACATTGAACGTCATGGATGTAACCTAGCCTGTAAGCTGCACTCTTATGTGGACTGTAACTACAGGGAGTAGCTACTACAACTTCCAGATCTCACATCTAGAGGCGGGGATGTCACTATAGACACTATGTCTAATGGGCTTAAAACCATAGGTCAATGGACAATCTACCACTACCATAAAGTCTGACCCTGAGGCCCATGTCCCATTGCAGGTCCTGTCCTGAGCACTCGTCAGTGCCACTGCTCTCAGCCCTCAGTCACTCTGTTGTCTGGGGCAACCAGGCATGGTGTGGGTTATCATTAAAGAGCTTGTGTGAAGTCTCCTTCAGGGAAAGAGGGGGGAGGCGAAATGCCTTGAAAGGAGTCCTGAGAGGTAGGTGGTGGATGGAGAGAAGGAGAAAGAGAAGTGTCAAAAAAGAAAGAAGCAGGACAATTGACAGTGGGGGAATGAATTTCATCTCTCCTACAGCGCAGTGGAACAGCTTCCTGTATGACTAGTCTCTATTATGTTACAGGCTGCAGGGAAGCTTCTAGTGGTCAAGGCTCCCAACTCCATACTGCTCTAACCATTTACCTTTGAGCAACACTTGTCAGTCATAGATGGCAAATGGCTGCTTTTTGTTACCCTACTTTGTTTGAATGTGAGACGCAACTTAAGTGGTGTTTGTATTTTTGTGTGGCCAATCAGTGCCTTGTAATTTTCAGGGCAAAATGTGAATTGTCGTTTTGTCTTTTTCAGGGCAGAAAGGATGTCAGTTGTGTTTTAATAACAGCCTTTGAAACCATCCAACCACTTTATCACAATGACATTCTATATCTTCAGATGAACAAGGGAAACAAACATTGATTACTGGGAAAATGTTATATCCATTAAAATGAAAAGTATGATTCAAGACCATTTAATGTGTTGAAATATTACTTTAATTAGCTAGCTAGTATGTTGCCTACTTGGTGGCAAACATTTTGTATTTGCTATGCTATTATTCTCGCTTGCATGACTCATGGCTCTACTGTGGCTGTGGAAAGAGCCTTGTTTTAAATTAGGCTACTGGAGTACTGCTTGTCACGCTACAAAGAAAGCATCTAAAAACAGAGGTGGTAACATAATAAGAATCTCCATATTTGACTGAGGGAAAATGTAGGCAGCAAAAGAAAATACATTTTCATTACCATAAACACACATCTTCCAGAGATATCATCTTCCAAAAATGTACACTACCGTTCAAAAGATTGGGGTCACTTAGAAATGTCCTTGTTTTTGAAAGAAAAGCATATTTTTTGTCCATTAAAATAACATCAAAATGATTAGAAATACAGTGTAGACGTTGTGGTCCCGTGTGGCTCAGTTGGTAGAGCATGGCGCTTGCAACGCCAGGGTTGTGGGTTCATTCCCCACGGGGGGACCAGGATGAATATGTATGAACTTTCCAATTTGTAAGTCGCTCTGGATAAGAGCGTCTGCTAAATGACTTAAATGTAAAATGTAAATGTTGTCAATGTTGTAAATGACTATTGTAGCTGGAAACTGCTGATTTTTAATGGAATATCTACATAGGCGTACAGAGGCCCATTATCAGCAACCATCACTCCTGTGTTCCAATGGCATGTTGTGTTTGTTATTCAAGTTTATAATTTGGAAAGGCTAATTGAGCATTAGAAAACCCTTTTGCAACTATGTTAGCACAGCTGAAAACGGTTGTGCTGATTAAAGAAGCAATAAAACTGGCCTTCTTTAGACTAGTTGAGTATCTGGAGCATCAGCATTTGTCGGTTCGATTACAGGCTCAAAATGGCCAGAAACAAAGAACTTTCTTCTGAAACTCATCAGTCTATTCTTGTTCTGAAAAATGAAGGCTATTCCATGTGAGAAATTGCCAAGAACCTGAAGATATCGTACAACGCTGTGTACTTCTCCCTTCTCAGAACAGCACAAACTGGCTCTAACCTGAATAGAAAGAGGAGTGGGAGGCCCCGGTGCACAACTGAGCAAGAGGACAAGTACATTAGTGTCTAGTTTGAGAAACAGACGCCTCACAAGTCCTCAACTGGCAGCTTCATTAAATAGTACCCGCAAAACACCAGTCTCAACGTTAACAGTGAAGAGGCGACTCCGGGATGCTGGCCTTCTAGGCAGAGTTTCAAAGAAAAAGCCATATCTCAGACTGGCCAATAAAAAGAAAAGATTAAGATAGACAAAAGAGGAAAATAGCCTAATAAATGAAAAAAGCATCTAAAATCAACAATGTCATAATTTTCAATTAAAAGTAGACTCAGCGAAATGACGTTGCCTTGAGCAGCACCGCAGATATTGCGATGAGCGAGATGCAAGTCTTCACTCCCACACAGTATCTGCTTCACGCTGCTTGAGCCCAAAACAGTGTGGTAGTCTGGCCGCGAGCTTCATAGGGATGGGCATGAGTAATTGAGTACACGAACAGACGTCAAACGTCAATCTTTAACCAGACTCCCACACTGTTTTGGGCTCTAGCAGCGTGAATGTTTGGACACCTACTCATTCAGGGGTGTTTCTTATTTTAATTTTTTCTACATTGTAGAATAATAGTGAAGACATCAAAACTATGAAATCACACATATGGAATCATGTAGTAAGCAAAAAAGTGTTAAACAAATCAAGAAATATTTAATATTTGAGATTCTTCAAAGTAGCCACCATTTGCCTTGAAAACAGCTTTGCACACTCTTGGCATTCTCTCAACCAGCTTCATGAGATAGTCACCTGGAATGCATTTCAATTAACAGGTGTGCCTTCATAAAGGTTAATTTGTGGAATTTCTTTCCTTCTTAATGCGTTTGAGCCAATCAGTTGTGCTGTGACAAGGTAGGGGAGGTATACAAAAGATAGCCCTATTTGGGAAAATACCAAGTCCATATTATGGCAAGAACAGCTCAAATAAGCAAAGAGAAACAACAGTCCATCATTACTTCAAGATCTTTGAAAGTTACTTCAAGTGCAGTCGCAAAAACCATTAAGCACTATGATGAAACTGGCTCTCATGAGGCCGCCACAGGAAAGGAAGACCCAGAGTTAACTCTGCTGCAGAGGATACGTTCATTAGAGTTTACTGCACCTCAGATTGCAGCCCAAATAAATGCTTCACTGAGTTCAAGTAAAAGACACATCTCAACATCAACTGTTCAGAGAAGACTGCGTGAATCAGGCCTTCATGGGAGAATTGCTGCAAAGAACCCACTACTAAAGGATACCAATAAGAAGAAGAGACTTGCTTGGGACAAGAAACACGAGCAATGGACATTAGATCAGTGGAAATCTGTCTGGTCTGGCGAGTCCAGATTTGAGATTTTTGATTCCAACCATCGTGCCTTTGTGAGACGCAGAGTAGGTGAACGGATTATCTCTGCATGTGTGGTTCCCACCGTGAAGCATGGAGGAGGTGGTGTGATGGTGCTTTGCTGGTGACACTGTCAGTGATTTATTTCGAATTCAAGGCACACTTAAACAGCATAGCTACCACAGCATTCTGCAGCAATACGCCATCCCATCTGGTTTGCGCTTAGTGGAACTATCATTTGTTTTTCAACAGGACAATGACCCAACACACCTCCAGGCTGTGTAAGGGCTATTTGACCAAGAAGAAGAGTGATGGGGTGCTGCATCAGATGACCTGGCCTCCACAATCACCCAACCTCAACCCAATTGAGATGGTTTTGGGATGAGTAGGACTGCAGATTGAAGGAAAAGCAGCCAACATATGTGCTCAGCATATGTTGGAACTCCTTCAAGACTGTTGGAAAAGCAGAAGCTGGTTGAGAGAAGCCCAAGAGTGTGCAACGCTGTCATCAAGGCAAAGGGTGGCTACTTTGAAGAATCTAAAATATATTTTGATTTGTTTAACACTTTTTTGGTTACTATGATTCCATATGTGTTATTTTACAATGTAGAAAATAAAGAAAAACCCTTGAATGAGTAGGTACAGTTGAAGTCACAAGTTTACATACACCTAGGTTGGAGTCATTAAAACTTGTTTTTCAACCACTCCACAAATGTCTTGTTACCAAACTATAGTTTTGGAAAGTCGGTTAGGACTTCTATTTTGTGCATGACACAAGTAATTTTTCCAACAAATGTTTACAGACAGATTATTTATTTATTTTATTTCACATCTATCACTCCAATGTTAATTTGCTAAACTGTAATTACTTCGCTACTATGGCCTATTTATTGCCTTACTCCATTTGCACACACTGTATATATACTTTTCTATAGTGTTATTGACTGTACTTTTGTTTATCCCATGTGTAACTCTATGTTGTTTTTTGTCACACTGCTTTGCTTTATCTTGGCCAGGTCGCAGTTGTAAATGAGAACTTGTTCTCAACTGGCCTACCTGGTTAAATAAAAATGAAATAAATAATAAATAAATAAAATAGATTAATTCACTGTATCACAATTGCAGTGGGTCAGATGTTTACATGCACTAAATTGACTGTGCCTTTAAACAATTTAAAGGCAATTCTACCAAATACTAATTGAGTGTATGTAAACATCTGACCAACTGGGAATGTGAAAGAAATAAAATATGAAATAAATCCTTCTCTCTACTATTATTCTGACATCTCACATTCTTAAAATAAAATGGTGATCCTAACTGACCTAAGACAGGGCATTTTTACTAGGATTAAATATCAGGAATTATGAAAAACTGAGTTTAAATGTATTTGGCTAAGAAGTATGTAAACTTCCGACGTCAACTGTATGTCCAAACTTTTGACTGGTACTGTACATTTGCAGCAGCACTATCACAACTCAGCGACAATGGTAGGGATTTTGTGAATCACTGATAAATCATTGTCTCAACACAACCTCGAAATGCGTGGACATGGATCAGGAGCAAAGAAGATCTGGATGGACTCCGTCAATCCTGTAGAGCATCTTCTGTTTCCAAAATGTGTAAAAGTTATATATAAAATGTATGCCAACAGAGCTACAGTAGTCTTCTAGCCAGGTGTGTAATGCTAGTAGCCTGATGAATTTTCACAGCCGTGGCCCAGCGATGGTACCGGGCCTGAAATAATTGGCCGATTTTTGGAATCTTCCAGAGCTAAAATCAGTTCTTTAAAATCTCATTTTCAGCAGTTCCCGAGCTAGCCCTCCTAATGTCCTTTGACCTCACATGGACTATGACAGCGTCGTGTGTATGCATCTGTACTGTGTATGTGCATGTGTGTTCCTGTAGGTGTGTGTGGGAAGACATCTGCACATGAATTGCAGGCAGGTGTGTAAAGCTGGAACCTAAATCTGTGATGTTGTGGTCACTGCAACAAAGCCAGAGGGTTAGAGGAAAAGGCCAATTCCACCATTTAAATGTTACCACTTTAAACCCCTAGTCATCTTATCTAGTCCTCCAGTCAATCTGTAGCATCTCTTTTAAACCAATGCCCTCAGCTTCCAGTGCTTAACTGGCTTCAGTCTGGTGAACACAAGTTAGGAAAGGATTTGATGACGTTGTGGTTTGATGGTTTCAGAAGGTTACTGTCCAGGTTGGTAAATCAAACCCTGCATATAGACTAAACAATAACTAAAGCTACTTCCCTCCAATATAACTTTCCCAAAACAAGGACGGCCCTCTATCTGCCCTGTAGTTGGCTCAACGTGTTAGATCTATGAAAGGAGAGGATAGTAGTAGTAAGTGTGATTCAGACATGAGCTCCGTGAGGACAATAGGCCTGATATATTACCAAATAATATTTTAGGATGACAAAAACATCAACAAGTCACCGAACACAAGCACACCCAAAGATGTCATATCTTTCCAAAACTGACTGAGCATATCATGAGCAAAAGGTTTTTCTATTGGCCTCATAGGTTAATGGATGTCATTTGTCCATTTTACATGCGTCAAAAGTTGAAATAAATTGAACTTTTGACAGCTAGACAGATGCATAGAGCACTCTTCATGCATTTCATCCTTCTCTGCATGCTTTCTCCTCATCAAATTACATCTCCTTCCACTGAATCACCAGCACTCAATCGATAGGAAACACTCGAAGTGACACTGTCCTTCACTTGTGCTCGAAGCAGTTAAAAAAAAGGACAAAGATCTTATACCATTGTACACTTGGTAACTTAAACACAATGAAGTGTTCAAAACCACACTAAGCTGCAATTTCAACATCACCTAACAAATGTCCTCTGACATAAAAAAGATAGAGGAATACAGGAAGCTAGATTGGTGATGAGACTTAATTGTCTTTTTATAATTTGTGTTTGTGCCTGATTACTGTAAATGACTATGGGGTGTGTATTTCATCCACAAATATTAGCAGCATTGTGGATCGACTCTCAGGTCCTCACACTTTAAGACTGAATCACGCAAGGTTACATTTTTAAAGCATAGCGTGAACAGCTCCGATGATGGACATTTGAGCCGTACTGCTTGAAAGCCTTGTGTTTCTCGATAGGCTGGGTTTCAGTACAGTCAGGGTTAGGAGGGTGAAAGATGACCCTCTCCAACACAAACATAGTATACATTTTCATTCTAGATCTGTATTAGTGTTTTTATACCATTGAGCAGTAGGAGGAAAACCCACAGATAAAAAAAGTGACAGCCCTTAGAGTACATATCATGGTCAGAAATGTTTTTTTTTTGTTCATATGGTGCATAAAACATAAGTTAGTGTTCAAAGGTACATATAGCTTTCATCCATAGAAGTAAAGAAGCATACCTGCGTTTAAGTGGCACTCCTTGATCTGGTACTGCAGCTCGTTCTCATTGGGGATGTCTTTCCAGGTTGCCAGGAACACCTGTCGCTCTGAGGCAGATGAAGATGGGGGGGAAATAAGAATGAAACCTGAACCTAGCGGGGATCTACAAAGGTCCTTGTGTTGGTATAAAATAAACTCTTCAAACTCTTTGGTGATAATGACTATGGTTATGGTAATGAGCTGAATATTGAGTGTTTGAGAGTGTAGCTTCCAGACACACGTACCCATTTTACCGTCCTCCACAAAGAAAATGTTGAGTGGGATAAGCCCGCTGAAGTAGAAAACATCAATGTTGTTCTTCACAGCCACCTGTGGACAAAAGACAACGTCAACACAACGTTAATATGACATCAGTCAGTGCCATGCACTAGAGGTGGCTGATTTGGACATATAGAATTCCAATAAGTCCTCAAACACTTCTGAGCACTTAGGAGCATGAGAAAGAGGAGGCAGACAACTGTAAATATAGAATTGCTCTAAATAAGAAAAAGTACTCTTGAAATGTCCATGCAGTGTCTGTCATGGATAGACAGAAGTGAGACTGGAGAGGTGTCTATTTGTGAATGTGGGTGGCGAGGGCTTAAAGCTGAGTGTGTGGTCTGTTGGACTCTGCAACTAATGCAGTATACAGCCCTCAAGGGCACTCTGAGCTCTCTCTGAACTTGATTAATATTTCTGGCTTCATGGAGTGACCCTCCGGCAGGGAGTCCTGTCCTTATTCTGTTCACGAATAGACATTATCAGATGTACTTGACAGGAACACTGTGTGAAAGTTGCGCAATGCTAAGCACCGAGGACACACACACAGAGAGAGAGACATAAATACAAAACACACAAACCTCATCTAGTATCACGGAGTTGTCGATTCCGTGAAAAAACTTTCCCCCATTAGCTCACAACGCAACTCGCATCGTTACACAACATGGAATTAGAGCTCCGTCAGAAAATCTATTAATCCACAAAAGGACAATCTTCTCCACCTACACATCTGAACCAAACTGACGTCCTGTCTGGGCTTCAAAAAATCCCCATGATAAAACACCCAAGCTCATTAGAGGCCTTTTGATTTGTTTAGTGTCACATGATCGGAGTCATAGACATACTAATAAAGTATATCAAAACACAAGACGCATCACAATGGGGAGTGTGGGAGAGGTGTCGGAATCACATGGTAAATATCCCTAGGCTGTGTTGTGATTAAGTACCAAAGCTGCCAATAACTATTATCTTTGTTAGTACTTAGAAGTCTTCATTACAACTTAGGGTCTCTGAGGTAATTATTAGAATGAACACTGAGGTGAATCAGGGTCAGTAGTGTCCCTTCCAGCAGCTAGGAATAGAAGCTGCTGAATGGTGGGATTGGTAGATATTTATAGTCATTATTATCAATTACTCAATCTGCTGTTTTCTTATAGAATGGCCTAAGGACAAATGTGATTGACAAAATGTGTCACTACAGGCGCCAAACATTTTATTTATTTAACTAGGCAAGTCAGTTAAGAACAAATTCTTATTTTCAATGACGGCCTACCGGCCAAACCCTAACGACGCTGTGCCAATTGTGCACCGCCTTTATGGGACTCCCAATCACGGCCGGTTGTGATACAGCCTGGAAGCGAATCAGGGTCTGTAGTGACGCCTCTAGCACTGAGATGCTGCGCCACTCGGGAGCCCCATGAGCAAGTCTTCTGAAAAAAAGGACACACGAGGTTGAATATTCACTATTGAATGTCATTCTGCATTTATGAGTAAGTAGATACTATATGAGCAGTGTTCATTTGAGCAGTGAGTGGATCCAACCCAGATGAACAGCTGTGGTGTGGTGAGCTCAAACACTCTAACGGTGGTCTGCTTACCACCGGGCCTTTAGAGACAGATATTTTCCCGCGGACACACACACACACACACAATACCCATGCCGGGAAGGCAAGAGCAGAAAAGGAGGAATCATTATAGGATGGAGGCTAGCCTGGGATATAGGCACAAAGAAAGTAGCTGTCTCAGCTGGAGAGCCCTGTAAAGTAGTGTTATTTTGGCTGAATGGTTTCCAGTGCATCTCTCTCAGCCACTGAACAGTGAAAATGAGATGACTGGAACTAATAAAGTCTGCTGATGGATGGGCTGCTTTCCAGGATAGCTGAGTAGCTGTTATATATTGCCATTATATAGGCCTACGTGCTCTTATGCATATTACCAAAGAATATACAGAGCTTTAAAAAAGGGCTATGTATTCAATTTCTGAGAATGGATTTACAGAAAGCTATTCCAGTGAATTGCCTTACCTCCATAAAAATGTGAGCTCATGAAATGAGAGTTTGACGCAAGACAGAAGCACCCAATTCTGTAGATTATAGTTTGATAAACAGCATTTAGAATCATGCTTTCTCTGGGGACTTAATACCTAGTTTTACATACGCTTCAACGAGGCTGTAAAAAAGACAGGCTCAAAAGCATATAAACAAGTGCCATACATTGAGGATATCTTGAAGTTTGAAATTAATTTCTATTATAAAATGCATATAGCTTGTTTTTTTGTTTTCCATTGTAATAGGTCTCAGGCTTGAAAGAGGAGTTTGCACACCGTACGTTGTTCCAGGAGGGAAAAAACTACAGTACCACTCATTCAAGACTTTCTTTATTTTTACTATTTTATACATTGTAGAATAGTGAAAACATCAAAACTATAAATAAAAATACACATATGGAATCATGTAGTAACCAAAAAAGTGATAAACAAAACAAAATATATTTTACATTTTAGATTCTAGATTCTTCAAAGTAGACACCATTTGCCTTGACAGCTTTGCACACTCTTGGCATTCTCTCAACCAGCTTTACCTGGAATGCTTTTCCAACAGTCTTGACGGAGTTCCCATATATGCTGAACACTTGTTGGCTGCTTTTCCTTCACTCTGCGGTCCAACTCATCCCAAACCATCTCAATTGGGTTGACTTCGGGTGATTGTGGAGGCCAGGTCATTTGATGCAGCACACCATCACTCTCTTTCTTGGTCAAATAGCTCTTACACAGCCTGGAGGTGTGTTGGTTCATTGTCCTGTTGAAAGACAAATGATAGTCCCACTAAGCGCAAACCAGATGGGATGGCGTATCGCTGCAGAATGCTGTGGTAGCTATGCTGGTTAAGTGTGCCTTGAATTCTAAATAAATCACAGACAGTGTCACCAAAAAAGCAGACCCACACAATCACGCCTCCTCCATTCTTCACGTTGGGAACCACACATGTGGAGATCATCTGTTCACCTACTCTGCGTCTTACAAAGACACGGTGGTTGGAACCAAATATCTCAAATTTGGACTCATCAGACCAAATGACAGATTTCCACCGGACTAATGTCCATTGCTCGTGTTTCTTAGCCCAACCAAGTCTCTTATTTTTATTGGTGTCCTTTAGTAGTGGTTTATTTGCAGCAATTCGACCATGAAGGCCTGAATCACGCAGTCTCCTCAGAACAGTTGATGTTGAGATGTGTCTGTTACTTGAACTCTGTGAAGCATTTATTTGGGCAGCAATTTCTGAGGCTGGTAACTCTAATGAAGTAACTCTGGGTCTTCCTTTCCTCTCGCGGTCCCTCAAGAGAGCCAGTTTCATCATAACGATTGATGGTTTTTGCGACTGCACTTGAAGAAACTTTCAAAGTTCTTGAAATTTTCCGAATTGACTGACCTTCATGACTTAAAGTAATGATGAACTGCATTTCCCTTTGCTTATTTGAGCGGTTCTTGCCATAATATGGACTTGGTCCTTTACCAAATAGGGATATATTCTGTATACCACCCCTACCTTATCACAATACAACTGAACAAACTCATAAAGGAAAGAAATTCCACAAATTAACAAGACACACCTGTTAAATGACATGTATTCCAGTTGACTACCTCATGAAGCTGGTTGAGAGAATGCCAAGAGTATCCAAACCTGCCATCAAGGCAAAGGGTGGCTACTTTGAAGAATCTCAAATGTAAAATATATTTTGATTTGTTTAACACTTTTTTGGTTACTGCATGATTCCATGTGTGTGGTTTCATAGTTTGATGTCTTCACTACGATTCTACAATGTAGAAAATAGTAAAATAAAGAAAAACCCTTGAATGAGTAGGTGTGTCCAAACTTTTGACTGGTACAGTATATTTGAAAAAGAAACTCAGGCACACTGGCATTGCTGGAGTTTCTTCTTTAAACAAGCTTCAGGCAAAAAGTAGGGTGCTTAACCTGACAGGCTTTGATTACTGCGTCAACAGGAACATTAAAATACAAGAGAAAGACCAAAGATCATGGGCCTCATTTCCCAGAACCTTCGTAGCGTTAAGATCATCGTTAGAACCTTTTTACAATCTATCTTTAGTAGCCAAGGTGTTTTCCAGAACCTTCGTTAGTAACGTGGTAGGAAAGATGCATTGTTAAAAACATTCATAAGCCTAAATTCCATCGTTATCGGGAAATCGAGCCCGGAAGGTGCCGGAAGAAATGGCAGCAGTTTTACGGACGCCCAACCAATTGTGCTATTATGTGGGTTTTTTTCGCGTTATTTGTAACTTATTTGTAACTTGTTTCTACAACTGTATCTTACGGCAGAAAAGAGCTTCTGGATATCAGGACAGCGATCACTCACCTCGGATTAGACAAAGAGTTTTTCAACAACAAGCAAGACTCGCATGATATTCTCCAAATACCCGGCAGGGCCGACATCCCAGTTATTCGCAAAAGGAAGCGACGCAGGTACAGAGGACGAGAGCCGGATGCCTCTACACCAGGCGGTGTCAGAGGAAGGCCCTAAAAATTGTCAAAGACCCCAGCCACCCCAGTCATAGACTGTTCTCTCTACTACCGCATGGCAAGCGGTACCGGAGTGGCCAATATCTATGGACAAAAAGGCTCCTCAACAGTTTTTACCCCCAAGCCATAAGACTCCTGAACAGGTAACCAAATGGTTACCCGGACTATTTGCATTATGTGCCACCCCCAACCCCTCTTTTACGCTGCTACTCTCTGTTTATCATATATGCATAGTCACTTTAAACTATACATTCATGTACATACTACCTCAATTGGTCTGACCAACCAGTGCTCCGCACATTGGCTAACCGGGCTATCTGCATTGTGTCCCACCACCCGCCAACGCCTCTTTTTACGCTACTGCTACTCTCTCTGTTCATCATACATGCATAGTCACTTTAACCATACCTACATGTACATACTACCTCAATAAGCCTGACTAACCGGTGCCTGTATATAGCCTTGCTACTGTTTTAAATGTCTTTTTACTGTTGTTTTATTTCTTTACTTACCCCCCCCCCCCACAAACACACCACACAACACACACACACACACCACCATTTTTCCGCACTATTGGTTAGAGCTGTAAGTAAGCATTTCACTGTAAGGTCTACACCCGTTGTATTCGGCGCACGTGACAAATTTGATTTGGGCTGCCTATATGCCTTACACTTATCTTCTGTATTGAAAGCTGCCTTCAAAAAGGCCTTGCAGCAAAACTTAACAATAAAAAGTATTTTGGATCCTTTTCTTTTGTCCAAGCCTTCTTCTTTCTCTCTTTTATCTCTTCTTCTTTCTCTCTTTTTTTTATGAGAAGCTAAGCATTCAGGTGAGACTCTGGGTTTATTTCGGGATCAAAAGGGGGCTTAAGTGGGGGGGGGGCGGGGGGGGGGGCGTGAGCAATGAGCGCAGGCAACATTTTCAGGCCCAGCTTGGCAGTGTATAGACTTCTTTGCATTTTAAGCCAATTACCTGCAATTTTACGCATTTTGACACACAGCCGAGAGAAAACTTTGCAGCTTTATACACATTTTGTGCAATTCTACATATTCTGCAATGGAGTGGAGAGAAAACTTAGTAGTTTTAAAGCTAGATTAGTTTCCTGAAATTCTATGCATTTTGCCATGGCTAATACGGTGTTCTTGTGTTCAAACATAATAACAAAATGAATACTGCTAAATTCATTGTTTTTGGAATTTTCAATTCTCCCTGACTGTCAGTGGTGTGTCCAGAACATTTTGAATGGGGTGGCCAAGGTGGGGCACAGACCCAATTTAGGGGGAGAATAACATTGTGAACCTTAATCGATGCAGAGTGGATTTTTTTCAATATAATTATGATGGTTCAATGCATTAAATGCTTCAGCTTAGGTTTGATACATTTCCCTGTTCAAATAAAACATAAATCAATTCCAAAAGTCTTGTTAGTGTTTGCATTCAAGGTCAGGATTTTATATAAGGGTATTAGCATACAGCAGTAAATTCATTTGAAAGTGCCATCCCGAGTGATAATTATACAGTGACACTCGGGGGTGTCTATTTTTTTAACCGCACCTTTTATGTGTGCATGTGCTTTTTATGGGCTTTAGAGTAAAGACATGTCATTTAACTGTAAAAATGTATTACCTTTAAATGTGTCTTGAACACAACCAGTCATGATGTTTTCATCTGATTGTCAGATACCTGCGCACATTCGTCTATTAAAAAAATAAGTCCAGCATCCGAACAGTACACTGTGCACCCGCCATTTGAATGGAAAGGGGCATCTACACTGAAATCTAATTTCAACATGTAAAGTGTTGTCCATGAGCTGAAATAAAAGATCCCAGAAATGTTCCATATGCAGAAGAAGCTTATTTTGTGCACACATTTTTCTACATCTCTGTTAGTGAGCATTTCTCCTTTGCCCAGATAATCCATCCACCTGACACAGTGTGGCATATCAAGAAGCTGATCAAAAAGCATGATCATTACACAGGTGCACCTTGTGCTGGGGACAATAAAAGGCCACTCTAAAATGTGCAGTTTTGTCACACAACCCATGTTGCAAGGATCTGAACACAATTTGTGGGAGCTGAAAATGTCAAAGTTCTTCCATGGCCTGCATACACACCAGACATGTCACCCATTGAGCATGTTTGGAATTCTCTGGATCAACGTGTATAACAGCGTTTTCCAGTTCCCGCCAATATCCTACATTTACAATTTACCTCGACTAAACTGTACCCCCCGCATATTGATTCGGTACCGGTACCCCCTGTATATAGCCTTATTATTGTTCATTTATTCTGTTACTTTAAAAAAAAATCGACTTTTTACTTTAGTTTATTTAGTAAATACTTTCATAAAACTGCATTGTTGGTTAAGGGCTTGTAAGTAAGCATTTCACGGTAAGGTGTTGTATTCGGCGCATGTGACAAATACAATTTGATATCCAGCAACTTTGCACAGCCATCGAAGAGGAGTAGGACGACAATCAACAGCTTGATTTACTCTATGTGAAGGAGATGTGTTGTGCCGCATGAGGCAAATGGTGGGCACAACAGATACTGACTGGTTTTCTGATCCAAGCCCCTTCCGTTTTTTTAAGGTATCTGTGACCAACAGCTACATATCTGTATTCCCAGTCAAGTGAAATCCATAGATTAGGGACTAATACATTTATTTCAATTGACTGATTTCCTTATATGAAATGTAACTCAGTAAAATCTTTGAAATTGTTACCTGTTGCATTTATATTTTTGTTCAGTGTATTACAAACACCATAAGTGTAATGACATTCAACCTACAAAGTGGTGTGTATTCATGGATGCCAAGGGAAACCAGGATTCCCTCCAAAATGTTAATGAAACTAAAATAAACGTATAAAATGATTTCTCATACGTGTCAATCAGTGTTTCTTAATTTTCCTTAAAATTGCAAGAGGCTGAATATATTTCACCAGAGAAAGCATCCGAATGAGGTAAACAGCGCCCCTCTGTCTTAGTATCTATAGCCCATGTATCTGATGCTGTCTGGCCAAAAATAATATGACATGCAGGAGGGGGCAGTGACCCAATTTGGATTCATTTTTTAACACCTTTAACTGCCATGTCCTGCAATTTAGATCAATAAATACTCAATTATGGTGTGGTGCTTGGCCTAAAATGATAAGAAATAAAGTTTCACAAATATATATATATTTAAAGCGCGCCCTTACTTTCTTTGGGGAGAACCGTGCACATGGGCCACAGATACAATATAGAGTGGCTCCATTTCACATGGTGAAGATATTAATTACACTTAGGATATTGTTCAATACACCCAGTCACTACAAAGATACAGGTGTCCTTGCTAACTCAGTTGCAGGAGAGGTAAAAACCGCTCAGGGATTTTACCTTGAGGCCAATGGTGACTTTAAAACAGTTAGAGTCTGTGATAGGAGAAAACTGAGGATGGATCAACTCCATAATACTAACCTAATTGACAGAGTGAAAAGAAGGAAGCCTGTACAGAAAAAATATTCCAAAACATCCTGCTTGCAACAAGGCACTAATATAATACTGCAAGAAAATGTGGCAAAGCAATTCACTTTTTGTCCTGAGTACAAAGTGTTATGTTTGGCCAAATCCAACAACACATTATGGAGTACCACTCTCCATATTTTCAAGCTTAGTGGTGGCTGCATCATGTTTTGGGTATGCTTGTAATCGTTAAGGACTGGGGAGTTTTTCAGGATAAAAAAAATTTACCGAATAAAGCTAAGCACAGGCAAAATCCTAGAGGAAAATTTGGTTCAGTCTGCTTTCCACCAGACACTGGGAGATGAATTCACCTTTCAACAGGACAATAACCTAAAACTCTGGAGTTGCTTACAAAGAAAACAGTGAATGTTCCTGAGTGGCAGAGTTACAGTTTTAACTTTAATCTACTTGAAAATATATGGAAAGACTTGAAAATGGTTGTCTAGCAATTATCAACAACCAACTTGACAGAGCTTAAATCATTTTGAAAAGAATAATGGGCAAATGTTGCACAATCCAGGTGTGGAAATCTCTTAGAGACTTACACAGAAAGAATCACAGCTGGTATCGCTGCCAAGGGTACTTCTACAAAGTATTGACTCGGGTGTAAATCCTTATATAAATACATTTGCTAAAAAATTGTGTATTGTGTGTAGATGGGTGAAAAAAAAAAGTCATCCATTTTGAATTCAGGCTGTAACACAACAAAATGTGGAATAAGTCAAGGGGAATGACTACTTTCTGAAATAAATGTAAATGTAATCCGAAAAAACGCTTTGGCGGCGCACTCAAGGATTAAAATGGCAGAAAAATAATAATCATGATATCTTTTGTAGACCAGGTAGGCTGCTCTTGCCTAGCATGCATTACGTAACCAGAAAATACATGTAGGAGTTTACCTGTAGGTTGTTCAGTGGGTCCATCTTCATGACTGGCCCAATGGTGTTGAGAGGCAGGGAAACTTCGATACTCTGGCTGGGCATCAGTGGAGTGTGGATGGGCAGAGGGGTGGTGGGGATCACTCCGAAACTAGACAACATAAATTGCATAACAGGGTCTTAAGTGCTTCAGGTGACTGGAGCTAAATACACTACATGAGAAAAAGTATGGACACCTGCTGGTCGAACATCTCATTCAAAAATCATGGGCATTAATATGGAGTTGGTATATGGAGTTTGCTGCTATAACAGCCTCCATTCTTCTGGGATTGCTTTCCACTAGATGCTAGAATATTGCTGCAAGGTCTTGCTTCCATTCAGCCACAAAAGCATTAGTGAGGTCGGCACTGATGTTGGGCGATTAGGCCTGCAGTCGGCGTTAAGATTCTTCCCAAAGGTGTTCGATGGGGTTGAGGTCAGGGCACTGTGCAGGCCAGTCAAGTTCCTCCATACCGATCTTAACAAATCATTTCTGTATGGACCTCACTTTGTGAACAGGAGTATTGTCATGTTGAAACAGGAAAGGGCCTTCCCCAAATGGTTGCCACAAAGTTGGAAGCACAGAATGGTCTAGAATGTCATTGTATGCTGTAGAATTAAGATTTCCCTTCACTGGAACTAAGGGGCCTAGCACGAACCATGAAAAACAGCCCCAGACCATTATTCCTCCTGCACCAAACTTTACAGTTGGCACTATGCATTGGGGCAGGTAGCGTTCTCCTTGCATCAGCCAAACCCAGATTCATCCGTGGGACTGCCAGATGGTGAAGCGTGATTCATCACTCCAGAGAACGCGTTTCCACTGCTCTAGAGTCCAAAGGCGGCGAGCTTTACACAACTCCAGCCGACGCTTTGCATTGTGATCCATGGCTGCTCGGCCATGGAAACCCATTTCATCTTGCTCCCGACGAACAGTTCCTTGTGCTGATGTTGCTTCCAGAGGAAGTTTGGAACTCGGTAGTGAGTGTTGCAACAGAGGACAGACGATTTACAATGTGCTAAGTGCTTCAGCGGTCCCATTCTGTGAGCTTGTGTGGCCTACCACTTTCAGTTTTCGATTTCACAATAACAGCACTTACACTTGACCGGAGCAGCGCTAGCAGGGCAGAAATTTGACGAACTGACTTGTTGGAATGGTAGCATTCTATGACGGTGCCACATTGAAAGTTTGAGCTCTTCAGAAAGGCCATTCTACTGCCAACGTTTGTCTATGGAGATTGCATGGCCTTGTCAACAATGGTTGTGGCTGAAATAGCTGAAGTGGGAAGTTTACATACACCTAGCCAAATACATTTAAACTCAGGTTTTCACAATTCCTGACATTTAATCCTAGTAAGAATTCCCTGTTTTAGGTCAGTTAGGGTCACCACTTTATTTTAAGAATGTGAAATGTCAGAATAATAGTAGAGAGAGCTTTCATTTCTTTCATCACATTCCCAGTGGGTCAGAAGTTTACATACACTCAATTAGTATTTGGTAGCATTGCCTTTAAATTGTTTAACGTCGGTCAAACGGTTCGGGTAGCCTTCCACAAGCTTCCCACAATAAGCTGGGTGAATTTTGGCCCATTCCTCCTGACAGAGCTGGTGTAACTGAGTCAGCTTTGTAGGCCTCCTTGCTCGCACACGCTTTTTCAGTTCTGCCCACACATTTTCTATGGGATTGATGTCAGGGCTTTGTAATGGCCACTCCAATACCTTGACTTTGTAGTCCTTAAGCCATTTTGCCACAACTTTGGAAGTATGCTTGGGGGCTTTAACTTCCTGACTGATGTCTTGAGATGTTGCTTCAATATATCCACATAATTTTCCTTCCTCAAAGAGCAATCTATTTTGTGAAATGCACGAGTCCCTTCTGCAGCAAAGCACCCCCACAACATGATGCTGCCACTCCCGTGCTTCACGGTTGGGATGGTGTTCTTCGGCTTACAAGCCTCCCCCTTTATCCTCCAAACATAACGATCGTCATTATGGCCAAACAGTTCTATTTTTGTTTCATCAGACCAGAGGATATTTCTCCAAAAAGTGCGATCTTTGTCCTCATGTGCAGTTGCAAACTGTAGTCTGGCTTTTTTATGGCGGTTTTGGAGCAGTGGCTTCTTCCTTGCTGAGCGGCCTTTCAGGTTATGTCGATATAGGACTCGTTTTACTGTGGATATAGATACTTTTGTACCTGTTTCCTCCAGCATCTTCACAATGTCCTTTGCTGTTGTCCTGGGATTGATTTGCACTTTACGCACCAAAGTATGTTCATCTCTAGGAGACAGAACGCGTCTCCTTCCTGAGCGGTATGACGGCTGCATGGTCCCATGGTGTTTGTACTTGCGCAGTATTGTTTGTACAGATGAACGTGGTACCTTCAGGCATTTGGAAATTGCTCCCAAGGATGAACTAGACTTGTGGAGGCCTACAATTTTTTTTTTGAGGTCTTGGCTGATTTCTTTTGATTTTCCCATGATGTCAAGCAAAGTTTGAAGGTAGGCACAGGTACACCTCCAATTGACTCCAATGATGTCAATTAGCCTATCAGAAGCTTCTAAATCTATGACATCATTTCTGGAATTTTCCAAGCTGTTTAAAGGCACAGTCAATTTAGTGTATGTAAACTTCTGACCCACTGGAATTGTGATACAGTGAATTATAAGTGAAATAATCTGTCTGTAAACAATTGTTGGAAAAATGACTTGTGTCATGCACAAAGTAGATGTCCTAACCGACTTGCCAAAACTGTAGTTTGTTAACAAGACATTTGTGGAGTGGTTGAAAAACGAGTTTGAATGACTCCAGACCGCACTGTGACTAAGGGCACAATAGCAAGAGATGGCATATAGGATTTGATACCAGTCGCACCCTCTCTCACCTGTTCTTGTTGAACTGGATAGCAAAGTCGGTCATGTGCTGCAGGGCCTTGTTGGTGAAGGTCATGTCCATATACATTTGGCCCTGTCGGCGGGAGAATGTGCCTGAGATCTCTAGCCCTTTAGCTTTCACTGCAGGCAGCCATATCTGGGGGAAGAGATAGACAGGAAATAAAGAAATATGAACATGCAAACTGCTTCACCAATACCTGGGAGCAGAGAGAGCACACAGGTAATTTGAAAATGGCAACCCGAGTCATACAGGATTTGCACAACAAGTGCTGAACTACGTGTCTGTGCTGTGTAGCCCACTCATTGTATTGAGTCAGACACAAAGGGAGATGGAGAATGGAACCTGTAAATTAAGTGGATACCTTGGACAGGATGCTATGTCCTGCTGCTACATAGCAACACGTACCAATCAACAGCACACATAACACAGCGAGGACTTTGTGAGCCTCTTCTGCATGACTCAACTGTATGATATATCTAAATTAACCATTTTGAACAGGAATCTAGGGTGGAGCCTGTTGATGCCAACATGGACTTAACACACCCCTCCTTCCGCCCCTGCCAAACAACGTCATAACTATATTTATGCACTGTCCTACATGAAGAGTGACTTTGAGGCAGGACTCAAGGTTCTGATTCAGAGGGGTTGGGTTAAATGTGGAAGACACATTTCAGTTGAAGGCATTCAGTCGTACAACTGACTAGGTATCCCCCTTTCTGCATGCATTTCTCAGCTTGCTAGGTCCTAATGAGTTAGCATTCTGATCAGCTTTATCTGAGCTTTATTCTCTGCCCTTGCTGGTGTGCTAGCTCAGCAATGAAAATCTACTTTATCCCAACATAGTGCTAACATTAAGCTCTGGATAGCATTAGCATTGAACATCAACATAAGCATCGAGCTGTGGGTACTCACAGACTTTGGGGTGACATAGCCTCCTGTGGTGATGGCCATGCCTGTGGAGAGCTCAAACAGGTCGTTGAGGCCACTGCTGAGCACTGCAGGAGTGGGCGATGGGGCGAATGTGTTGGGAACTGAGGAGGGGATAAAGTTCTGTCCCACCTGAGTCACACACACATGCACACACAAAAAAAACATACAGGACATCAGCACAACTATGAATCCAGAATGTACCTCATCGACGGTTCTCTAGCAACCTTCGATGAAGAGACAGGTTCCAAACTCATTTTTGTTGTCAAGTGCTCAGAGTGGGTTTCAAATAACAAATGGTGGCACCATCTAATTATTTATTTTTAAAGACAATGTCATGATCGACAAATGTGATTTCGTACATTCACTAAAGCTGAAATCCTGACACGAGAAATACATTCTCCAATGCTCTGATTTGCAGAGGTCGAAACTAGTTTGTATATCTTCAGTCAGAATTTCGGCCTATGATTTCGCAATTTGAGCAATCCTCCACTGGAATACATGATTTCCCCCACCCCATCAGTGGCAAGCAAGGTCAAAAGGTGAGGCGTGAGTGTGCAGGGAAAAAAATGTTTGTCCAGCTTTGAACTGTGTGGCAGTGAAGTTTTGACCCCAGCTAGAACCTCTAAGAGCATGCAGCATGCAGATGGAGAAACGGAAGGGCTCACTTACTGCTGGACTTCCCCCAACACCTCCTCCCAGGTCTCCCCCCAACTACAGGTGAGAGAAGAGAGGACCCATATCCAGCACCCGCATCCAAACAACAGATAGACAGAGAGAGAGAGTTAGAGAGATAGAGATACTTAGCAATAGCAACCCATCCCCAACCCCCCCAAAAGCAAAATAACCCATATACCGCCTAGAAAATGGCAAAGGTTATTATGAAGATAGTCAATTTGACACAGTGAAATGGTTACCAGGAAGAAGCGTCAGTCAGTCAGGAGACCAGAAAACCTTGCCAAAACATGAACATTGAGATGGAAGAATAGCTCATTGCGAAATTCATTCGATACACGTATTTGAGAATTCACAAAAAAATTATAGTATAATAGCTTTAAATGTATTGGGCTCCTTTCATCTCTCCAGTTGAATTTTTACAGGGGTGTAAGGGGAAGGGGATAAAGTAATTACAGAAATCAAGTCTAGGTCTACACAAAAGATTCAAAGACACATCCTCATTAGAATCTCTAAAAGCATTTTGTATTTGAGATGCAAAATATCCATCTCAGAGGCTGGATGACAAAATGTCATTATGTATGTAACAATAACCATTGTGATATTCAGGACAAAACTTCCTTTGAGACCTGGCACTTTTAGTTAAATGCATTTTGACTGTGAGAAGTGTGAAGTCACCTTGACAGCCACATAGCGAGACTGGAATACCATTAAAAAAATTATAGCCGAAGACCCAGCAAGGCACAAATCACATGCTCGTATTTGGCTGTTAAAAGGCAGATAGAAAAGCATTGGCGCAAGCAACGTGAGAAGCAATGTTCAAGACATCTTGAGGATATTTGACCTTGGGGAATATAAATGTATGAAATTATTTTACTTTCAAACATACAGTGCCTTCAGAAAGTATTCATACCCTTATTCCACATTGTGTTACTGCCTGAATTCAAAATGAATTACATTTTTTTTCTCTCAACCATCTACACACAATACCCCACAATAACAAAGTGAAAACATGTTTTTTGAATTTTTTGCTAATCTATTGAAAATTTAAAACAGATATCTAATTTACGTAAGTATTCACACCCCTGAGTAAATACATATTTGGCAGCGATTACAGCTGTGAGTCTTTCTGGGTAAGTCTATAAGAGCTTTGCACACTTGGATTGTACAATATTTGCCAATTATTCTTTTTTAAATTCTTCAAGTTCTGTCAAGTTGGTTGTTGATCATTACGAGAGAGTCATTTTCAAATCTTGCCATAGATTTTCAAGCCGATTTAAGTCAAAACTGTAACTAGGCCCCTCAGAAACTGTCAATGTCGTCTTGGTATGCAAATCCAGTGTATATTTGGCCTTGTGTTTTAGGTTATTGCCCTGCTGAAAGGTGAATGTATCGCACAGGGTAGAGAGATAAGGTACTCATTCAAAAATAATGTTACATTATTATACGCTATTATTGTACACAGAGTCCATGCAACTTATTATGTGACTTGTTAAACACATTTTTACTCCTGAACTTATTTAGGCTTGTCATAACAAAGGGGTTGAATACTTACTGACTCAAGACATTTCAGCCTTTCATTTGAAATTAATTTGTAATAAAAAATTGAAAACATAATACAACTGACATTATGGGCTATTGTGTGTAGGACGGTGACAAAAAATATATATAAATTTAATACATTTTTTATTCACAATCTAAAACAACAAAATGTGGAAAGAGTCAAGAGGTTTGAATACTTTCTGAAGGCACTGTATATCCATCATTGTAATGAAGTGTAATCAATTAGCTGTCTTTTAATGTTAGAACCCAACATTTCTTTTTTTATTTTACCTTTATTTAAAACTAGGCAAGTCATTTAAGAAGAAATTCTTATTTACAATGACGGCCTCCCCCGGCCAAACCCGGACGATGCTGGGCCAATTGTGCGCCGCCCTTTGGGACTCCCAATCACGGCCGGATGCGATTCAGCCTGGATTCGAACAAGGGACTGTAGTGACGCCTCTTGCAGAAGCAGTGCCTTAGACCGCTGTGCCACTCGTGTACCACAGGTCGATAATGCTTAGGTTTGACAAACTTTGATAGAACTTTTTGATAGAACTTTTTGATAGTGTTTACCACAAGATATACCTAGTTTTGCGAGCTTGCACAAAAGTGCATTGTATTCAGCCCTCCCTTGACGAAGTGGTGTATTTTGAAGGTGAATCACTCAGAACAAAATGGCTGAATGCTGTGGCCTTTTCAGAGTGTTTTGTTAAGAGACTGCTGGGAGTCTGTCAACTATGCCGAATTAACCCTTACTTCCTCACATGCGAAGGGGAACTGGCAGACTAGTCAATATTTTCTCACTTCACCCTCACACTGAATTATTTCTTCTTCTAGCATATGAATATTCTTGATATTTACACAGGGTTGAAGTACCAGCTTTTGACCAGCGGCAAGAGATGCAAGTCACAAAGTTGGAGAAGTCTTAAAGTGTGAAGGAAGTGTCTGGAAATACTGCCAAGTTTTATACTGACGATACAAGGGCCATTTAGGAATGCATACAGAATATAAACAGGACAGCTCATTTACATACTGCTGGAGAGGGAAGTTTCAGGCTCATCAATAATAAAATCTTAATGGGGCAGTTAACGGTCACATTATATTTCTATTGGGAGACAGACGTAGAGTCCTTTGCAACTTCAGCGGGTGTTCAAAATTCCATCCATATAGATGAGTGAATGAGAGTCTTCCATGAAAAGCCTGACCCAATATGTCATTCAGTTTTAGAGGGGTCTGCTATTGGCAGGTTTAAGAGAAGAACCCAGTCTATTTGCATTGAAAAATGGCTAGCACACGGAGCTAGCCTGACAGCTTGTCAGGTTAACTTGGCTCGGCCTCCTCATCTAGAAGGTCAGCTTTAATATTCAGTTTTGGGGCGCTGACTCGGCCCTTTCTATTGCATTAATCATTCCCAGATTTTGCCCTTCTGATGACAGCAGGTCATTGTCTATCTGGTCTGGCGATGCTGCCTCAAACCTCTAGCAACACTGTCTCTCTGCAGGGTGTCTGGGAGCATGTTCCAAGGTATGGAACATTGATTCTAGTTCTATGCGATTCTATTTCTATGGGCATTGGGCAAGTAGACTTAAAAGGCAGGGTGCTTTACCTGGCATAATCCCAACCCTTGCTTGGATGGAGTTGAGAAGTTTACACTGTTAAGACAGTGGACAAAGGCAATGTCCTGTGAAGTGGCTTATATGTTAAATCAACTGGCTGAGCTCCTTTTACAGTGGCCCAGAAAGCTGTAATACGGAATGACATGAGGATGAACAGGCTAGTTATCTGGTGCATTACACTGAAAATTGTACACCATCTCTTTAAAAATTTGAAGTTTATGATGATGACGTGCAAGCGAGCTGTCATTAATTCATTGCTATGCTATGATCATTGATCTCCCGAAGAAGCTTTTACTTTCTTTATTTGCCCTCAAAGGTTTGGATATACTGGTAAAGTTAGCTAGCTAGCCAATGAGGTAACATGACCGAACAAATGTAAACAAATGGTTAATGACGCGCAAGCAGTTTCTGTGGTGGAAAGAGTACCCAATTGTCATACTTGAGTAAAGTAAAGATACCTTAAAAGAAAATGACTCAAGTAAAAGTCACTCAGTAAAATACTACTTGAGTAAAAGTCCAAAGTATTTGGTTTTAAATGTACTTAAGTATCAAAAGTAAATGTAATCACTAAAATATACTTAAGTATCAAAAGTAAAAGTATAAATAATTTAAAATTCCTTATATTAAGCAAACCAGATGGCACAATTTTCTAGATTTTTAAATTAACGGATAGCCAGGGGCACACTTCAACACTCAGACGTCAATTACAAACGAAGCATTTGTGTTTAGTGAGTCTGCCAGATCAGAGGCATTAGGGAAGACCGGGGATGTTCTCTTGATAAGTGTGTGAATTAGACAGCTAAGCATTCAAAATGTAAGTAGTACTTTTGGGTGTCAGGGAAAATGTAAGGAGTAAAAAGTACATTATTTTGTTTAGGAATGTAGTGGAGTATAAGTAAAAGTTGCAAAAAAAATATAAAGTACAGATACCCCACAAAACGACTTAAGTAGTACTTTCAAGTACTTTTACTTAAGTACTTTACACCACTGAGCAGTTTTAAAACTGCCCACGACATGATTTATGAATGTAAAATGCGGTCCGGTGATCCCCTATAGGAAGATACAAATGTTGCGCCGGTAATATGGGTCAGATCTTTTGACTTGGTTGCGCTAGAAGCAAGCCGTTTTCGCTGTAGTAATGGTGCAACCATGACGCTGTTGACTCACCTTTTTCTCTAGGGCAATCAGAAGCCTTTTCATTAGAACAATTATCTTCTCCCAAAATAAAACTCCTGGTCGCACTTTAGAGCCCTTCTCAAGGGTCCAAGTAGAAATATCTAAAGCCATGATGACTCTCGAGTCTCTCACTAACGAAGTCCTCCTGGGTTCAGGTGTGAACAGGAGCCTAGGCAGTTCCCTGATACCATTCTACTTCCCCAACGAGGGCAGCCTGCCATTCCCCAGAAGTGCCCAAAAGTGGGATCCTAAATCCAATTACTTCAGAATATCGGAATCTTACTCACTCTCCCAGTTTCTGAAGGTGGATGACAACCGGGTAGTAAATACACAGAGGAAACGATTAGAGTCGAAATGAAAGACTAAAAAGTAGCTTCCTCATCAATCTACACACAATACCCCATAATGACAAAGCGGAAATAGGTTTTTTATGTTTGCAAATGCTTTAAAAAATAAATAAAACAGAAATATCTTATTTACACAAGTATTCAGACCCTATGCTATGAGACTCAATTGAGCTCAGGTGCATCCTGTTTCCATTGATCATCGTTGAGATGTTTCTACAACTTGATTGGAGTCCACCTGTGGTAAATTGAATTGAATGGACATGATTTGGAAAGGCACACACCTGTCTATATAAGGTCCTACTGCTGACAGTGCATGTCAGAGCAAAAACCAAGGCATGAGGTCTAAGGAATTGTCCGTAGAGCTCCGAGACAGGATTGTGTCGAGGCACAGATCTGGGGAAGGATACCAAAAAATGTCTGCAGCATTGAAGGTCCCCAAGAACACAGTGGCCTCCATCATTCTTAAATGGAAGAAGTTTGGAACTACCCAGACTCTTCCTAGAGCTGGCCGCCCGGCCAAACTGAACAAATCGGGGGAGAAGGGCCTTGGTCAGGGAGGTGATCAAGAACCCGATGGTCACTGACCGAGCTCTAGAGTTCCTCTGTGAAGATGTGAGAACGTTCCAAGACAACCATCTCTACAACACACAACTAATCAGGCCTTTATGGTAGAGTGACCAGACGGAAGCCACTCCTCAGTAAAAGGCACATGACAGCCCGCTTGGAGTTTGCCAAAAGGCACTTAAAGGAATTTCAGACCATGAGAAACAAGATTGGTGTGATGAAACCGAGTCAAAATGAAAGACTACTAATTTTACATTGCAATACAATTTCTGGAGGAGTATTTCCACATAATCTCTTGCTGGTGATTTAAAAATGGTATATTTTGAGGAACAAGCCCAGAGGAGAATTCAGTGCAGACTGTAAACAGACTGCACTCAAATGTCATATTCAATTATCATCAAAGGCTATAACAACGTTAAATCTTGATCGCCCAACATTAAGCTTAGGCCTGCTTTTTATTTTACTAATATATAGCAAATAAAACTAGCATTGCTCTCTGTGTTCAATCTGGAGGAGCCACAATATCAGTAGTATTTGAACCCAGACTGCGAGAAGGTCAGGGTCCCCTTAGAATTTATCAGTGCTAAACTGTAACTACCGACTGAGGGCTGTTTCAGTTCACAGCTCTTTGCCTTCCATTAAAACCCATATCGATTCCATTAATTGGTCGAATGTGCTTAGAGTAAGTAGGCCTGCAGAATGCCTGGTCATAATTGGTAAGAAAGTAGCTTTCACTCCCCACTGTAATTACTCAGCAGATCTGTTTAAACATTCTGTGTAGCAGCACAACGGTAAGATGTCCTCGATTGGACTCTCTGACTTGGATTGGAGTCACTGTAGTATTAATGACCGCCCAATTAGTCCATGCAAAAACCAAGCCATGAGGTTTAAGGAATTGTCCGTAGAGCTCCGAGACAGGATTGTGTCGAGGCACAGATCTGGGGAAGGGTACCAAAAAATGTCTGCATCATTGAAAGTCCCCAAGAACACAGTGGCCTCCATCATTTTTAAATGGAAGAAGTTTGGAACTACCGAGACTCTTCCTAGAGCTGGCCGCCCGGCCAAACTGAGCAATAGGGGGAGAAGGGCCTTGGTCAGGGAGGTGACCAAGAACCCGATGGTCACTGACAGAGCTCTAGAGTTCCTCTGTGAAGATGTGAGAACGTTCCAAGACAACCATCTCTACAACACACAACTAATCAGGCCTTTATGGTAGAGTGGCCAGACGGAAGCCACTCCTCAGTAAAAGGCACATGACAGCCCGCTTGGAGTTTGCCAAAAGACACTGCTGTGGGGATGTTTTTCAACAGCAGGGACTGGGAGACTAGTCAGGATTGAGAGAATGACAAACGGTGCAAAGTACAGAGAGATCCTTGATGAAAACCTGCTCCAGAGCGCTCAGGACCTCAGACTGGGGCGAAGGTTCACCTTCCAACAGGACAACAACCCTATGCACACAGCCAAGACAACTCAGGAGCGGCTTCGGGACAAGTATCTGAATGTCCTTGAGTGGCACAGCCAGGGCCCGGACCTGATAGAAAATCTCTGGAAAGACCTGAAAATAGCTGTGCAGACACTCTCCCCATCCAACCTGACAGAGCTTAAATTATCTGCAGAGAAGAATGGGAGAAACTTCCCAAATACAGGTGTGCCAAGCTTGTAGCGTCATACCCAAGAAGACTCGAGGCTGTAATCGCTGCCAAAGTTACTTCAACAAAGTACTAAGGGTCTGCATACTTATGGAAATGTGATGTTTCCATTTTTCATTTTAAGAAATTAGCAAAAATGTCAAAAAAACTATTTTTGCTTTGTCATTACTGGGTATTGTGTGCAGATTAAGGGGGGGGGAAATGATTTAATCCATTTTAGAATAGGGCTGTAATGTAACAAAATGTGGAAAAAGTCAAGGGGTTTGAATACTTTCCAAATGCACTGTATCATTAAAAAGTTATTATTATTGTCTGTCGAGAAAGCCTCCCTAAAACATAAGATAAATAAATAGAGCTTCCCAAAAAGCTGCTGCTCATTTCACGTGCTAAGCACGGACTATAATGGTTATCCAGATGAGCAGCCACAAAACAACAAGACCTATGAGCAAATGAGACTTCATTATCACATTGTTACACTAGAGATTCAAATGTGCTGTGTATAGCTAGCTAACTAGGACGTTTTAGATGCAACACTGAAATGTTCATTAGTATGCACCATCTTGTCAAACAAAACAACTCATCTGCATGAAGACCAAAACAATCTTGACAGTGCAATAATATTAGCAGCATACAACCTGATAAGACGCTATCACTATCCACCGTCCACCATTAGGACCAAACTTTGGGGTCCTGTGTGTGTGCCAGAGCCACCATGGCGTGCCAAGCCTCCGCCTTGTGTCTCTTCTGTATTGAGATGTTAGAGTGAAGCCACATCGTGACATCCCTGGCCTGCATGCCTCTCTGTACTAGTGTCTGGCAGATCAATCAGGGACAGGGAGGCAGGCTTCTCACAGACAGAGTGTCTCTCTGTTGCCGCAGCCCAGCATACATCACCCTTGATGTGTCAGCCAGAATGTGCGTACACTATTTGAACTGTTGATGCATACAGTATTATAAGAGCTGAATCGATAAGCCAATATGTTTAATGTGGATATGATGATAACATAGCTATCCTGATAATGTAATAAACTTAACTTCCAAATTTAGCAGATACTTCATCAAAAAGCTAATCAGAGTTCCCTTGCACCATACATGAAGATACTAAATCAGTCATACAGTGCTGTGAAAAAATATTTACCCTCGTTCTAATTTCTTCTACTTTTGCATATTTTTTTATACTGAATGTTATCAGATCTTCCACTAAAACCTAATATTAGATAAAGGGAACCTGAGTGAACATACAGTTGAAGTCGGAAGTTTACATACACTTAGGTTGGAGTCATTAAACAAATTTTTCAACCACTCCACAAATTCCTTGTGAACAAACTATAGTTTTGGCAAGTCGGTTAGGACATCTACTTTATGCATGACAAGTCATTTTTCCAACAATTGTTTACAGACAGATTATTTCACTTATAATTCACTATCACAATTCCAGTGGGTCAGAAGTTTACATACACTAAGTTGACTGTGCCTTTAAACAGCTTGGAAAATTCCAGAAAATGCTTTAAAGCTTCTGATAGGCTAATTGACATAATTTGAGT
Source organism: Salvelinus sp. IW2-2015 (assembly GCF_002910315.2). NCBI lineage: Eukaryota > Metazoa > Chordata > Actinopteri > Salmoniformes > Salmonidae > Salvelinus > Salvelinus sp. IW2-2015. Next base: position 37,983,953 of record NC_036860.1, on the reverse strand, counting down.
CAATTGGAGGTGTACCTGTGGATGTATTTCAAGGCCTACCTTCAAACTCAGTGCCTCTTTGCTTCACATCATGGGAAAATCAAAAGAAGTCAGCCAAGACCTCAGAAACATTTTTGTAGACCTCCACAAGTCTGGTTCATCCTTGGGAGCAATTTCCAAACGCCTGAAGGTACCACGGTCATCTGTACAAACAATAGTACGCAAGTATAAATACCATGGGACCACGGAGCCGTCATACCGCTCAGGAATGAGACGCGTCCTGTCTCCTAGAGATGAACGTACTTTGGTGCGAAAAGTGCAAATCAATCCCAGAACAACAGCAAAGGAGGTTGTGAAGATGCTGGAGGAAACAGGTACAAAAGTATCTATAGCCACAGTAAAACTAGTCCTATATCGACATAACCTGAAAGGCCACTCAGCAAGGAAGAAGCCACTGCTCCAAAACCACCAAATAAAAGCCAGACTACGGTTTGCAACTGCACATGGGGACAAAGATCGTACATTTTGGAGAAATGTCCTCTGGGCTGATGAAACAAAAATAGAATTGTTTGGCCATAATGACCATCGTTATGTTTGGAGAAAAAAGGGGGAGGCTTGCAAACCGAAGAACACCATCCCAACCGTGAAGCACGGGGGTGACAGCATCATGTTGTGGGGGTGCTTTGCTGCAGGAGGGACTGGTGCACTTCACAAAAGAGATGGCATCATGAAGCAGGAAATTTATGTGGATATATTGAAGCAACATCAAGACATCAGTCAGGAAGTTAAAGCTTGGTCGCAAATGGGTCTTCCAAATGGACAATGACCCCAAGCTAAATGGCTTAAGGACAACAAAGTCAAGGTATTGGTGTGGCCATCACAAAGCCCTGACCTCAACCCTATAGAACATTTGAGGGCAGAACTGAAAAAGCTTGTGCGAGAAAGGAGGCCTACAAAACTGACTCAGTTACACGAGCTCTGTCAGGAGGAATGGGCCAAAATTCACCCAACTAATTGTGGGAAGGTTGTGGAAGGCTACCCGAAACATTTGACCCAAGTTAAACAATTTAAAGGCTATGCTACCAAATACTAATTGAGTGTATGTAAACTTCTGACCCACTGGGAATGTGATGAAATAAATAAAAGCTGAAATAAATAATTCTCTCCACTATTATTCTGACATTTCACATTCTTAAAATAAAGTGGTGATCCTAACTGACAGGGAATTTGTGAAAAACTGAGTTTAAATGTATTTGGCTAAGGTGTATGTAAACTTCCGACTTCAACTGTAACACAACAATTACATACATATTTCATAAACAAAGTTATGCAACACCCAATGCCCCTGTGTGAAAAGGTCCACCCCCTTACACTTCTGTAGAATTCTACAGGACAATGTCAGGGCATCCGTCTGTGAGCTGAAGCGCAGCTGGGTCATGCAGCAAGACAATGATCCAAAACACACAATCAAGTTTACATATACATTTGAAGTTTTGGAATGGCCTAGTCAAAGTCCAGACCTAATCCCAATTGAGATGTTGTGGCAGGATGTGAAACGAGCAGTTCATGCTTGAAAACCCACAAATGTCGCTGAGTTGAAGCAGTTCTGCATGCAAGAGTGGGCCAAAATTACTCCACAGTGATGTGAGAGACTGATCAACAACTACAGGAAGCGTTTGGTTGCAGTCATTGCAGCAAAAGGTGGCACAACCAGTTATTGAGCGTAAGGGGGCAATTACTTTTTCACACAGGGGAATTAGGTGTTGCATAACATTGTCAATTAAATAAAATAAGTATAAATGTTGTTGTTATTTGTAAACTCAGGTTCCCTTAATCTAATATTAGGTTTTGGTTGAAGATCTGATAACATTCAGTTTATAAAATATGCAAAATAGAGAAAATCAAAAAGGGGAGAAACACTTTTTCACGACACTGTACATCGATGACTTTGATGTCGCCAAGGAGACTTCCAACAGCCTAAAATGAGCATTTACATCTGACAACATTGCCCCGCCACAGCAAACAAACTATGCCTTTTCACTCCACAGGAAAGCTTAGGCCTACAACTTCATAATATTTGACAGGAACACCATGTACCATTGTCACTGATGCATTCCAAAACCTGCAGTTATCCTAGTAATACGCAGATGCAATTAAAATGCCCTCTAGAATTCCTCTGCCTCCCTACAACATCTCAGGTGAAAAGCCTACCCTGCTTAGGAAACCATCAATGAGACCACAATCTCCACACGACACCATACTAGGTTTTATTGTTCATGGCACAATGAAACAATCTGGAGAGTGCGGTCCTATTGATCCCTCATGGACTTCATTGACAATCCCCACCATTCCAACCCAAATAAATAAACTCAGTTGTTTGCAATTGTGTGTGAGTGTCCGTCACTCACCAGGCTGTCGAGGCCTCCGCCCAGCAGGTCGACGGCGCCCATCTGCATGGAGGACTGCTGGGGCACGTTGACAGGGGGACCCAGGTCCAGGTTGAGCAGGTCTCCCAGCAGGTCACCCTGGGAGGGGATGACTGACTGGGTCTGTTCAATGGGAGCCGCTGGCCCTGCGCTCACCGGGCTCTCGCCTGTATCAATGCTGAGAGATGGGAAAAGAGGAGGACACAGAGATGCTAGTATGTCAGTGTTTCCCCTATATTCATTTAGCAACACTTCTAAATAGTTGCCGCCATTCCCAGAAATATGATAAACCCCCCACCCCCCCGGGGAACGACTCAAACCAGATATAAAGTATAGGAGAAAATATACTGGAGATATACATGCTTTAATTAATAAGATTATTTTTAGAACTAACAATCACCAAAATAAAACTAGACATTCAGGGAGAATCTAAAATGTAAAAAATGTCATGGCATGGGGCCCCCATTGATTTTGTTATAATGTTTGAGTCACTCAGATAGCATAAGAGGGCATAAATGTTCTCTCTGCCCTACGTCGAAATGTGTAGAATTGCAGGAAACTAGCTTTACAACTAATCTTCTCTTTGCCCCATGGCAAAACGTGTAGAATTGCAGGAAATTGGCTTTAAAACAGCAACATTATGTATCTGCATCCAAGAGGGCCTCTAAATTTAGGTCGGACACAGCGCTATTGCCACGCCCACTATGGGAGAACAGATGTTGGTATTTGTGTGTAAGCAATGATAGCCTTTGTGTTGTGCTAGAGGGGGAGGGAAGCTTTATTTGGGGGTTAGGTGAGTGTCTGTCTTCCTGGGACTTAGGTAACTGAGTAACTTTCTCATAACTGTGTCTCACCTGCCGTGCTGGATGGGCAGGTGCTTGCGGTGGATGCCGTGGCTACCCTCCACGAAGGCGTTGGGGGGCTTGTGGTAGACGGAGGCCAGGGAGCCAATGTGGCAGATGAGTTCATCCAGCAGGGTGGGCTCAATCAGGTCCGTCTCCTCCGAGATCAGGGGCTTCTCGGACAAGACCACCTCCTTGGCAGTCACCGGGTCGGTGGACAGCAGGCGCCAGTAGATGTAACCCCTGTCACGTAGGTCAGGGTTGTCGGAATCCTAGGAGGACACAAGGGGAAGGAATCACAGTGGTGAATAGACAGTGTTGAGTTGAAGTTTGAGACAGTTTGAAGCAAAAGAGGGAGATATATTGGTGTGTGTCTCTGTGTGTGTGTGTGTGTGTGTGTGTGTGTGTGTGTGTGTGTGTGTGTGTGTGTGTATGTGTATGTATATATATATATATGTCACCTGTGTGGCCAGACTAAGGACCTGCTGCACCAGCTCCTGAGTCTCAGAGGGTTTCTTGAGGAATAGTTTGACAATGGCCGTCAGAAGAGTGAGCTGGACCTGAAACACAACACACCCCCAAGACTGTGAATGGTCTGACCCCACAACCCAGATAATAAAGGTAATTATTGTTAGGGTGGGGCCAAATCAACTCCTAGCCACAAGGCACGTGTAGATCTGAAAGGATGGCTTTAATGAAAGCAATATAGCAGAAATTACAGACAAGGGCAAAGTGGAGCTATAACCATATTCAATCCAGTCTTTGCCCTAGATTAATTTCCAAGCAGGGTCTAATAGTCCCAAAGGCAACAAAGAGGCCATCTGGCATTAAGATTGTCAAATGAAACCAACAAGGTAAAACATTGATCCAAACTTTTCAGATTTATATTAATGGTCTTGCGGGGTAGAATTAGATTATAAATTGCAGACGTCAACTGACCTGGGTGCTCTGCTCTGGGACAACTGACCTGGGTGCTCTGCTCTGGGACAACTGACCTGGGTGCTCTGCTCTGGGACAACTGACCTGGGTGCTCTGCTCCTTTTTTAGGACAACTTGACTGGGTGCTCTGCTCTGGGACAACTGACCTGGGTGCTCTGCTCTGGGACAACTGACCTGGGTGCTCTGCTCTGGGACAACTGACCTGGGTGCTCTCGTCGTGGAAGCCCTCCAGGAAGCTCTCCAGCAACTCGTCGGCGTTGTCGATCCTCTCAGCGTACTCGCCCACGATCCAGATCATGGCGGCGCGAGCATCCGGCTCGTCCAGAGAGTCCAGGTTCTCACACAGCGTGGCGATGATGCTCTCATACCTGAAGAGATAGAGAGAGAACACAAAGGGTCAGGGTATATACTAGTGTCTGTCTGGGCCTTGGGATATACACAGCTATTGTATATACACAGACAGGGGCGGTATAGGTCCTATTGAGGAAAATAAATCTCCATCTTCATTGATAATTATCGGGGATGGAGGGAAAAGGACACCTACTTGTTGGGGTATTTGCGGAAGATGTCCCTGATGACCACGATGGCCTCCTGCACCACATAGTTGACTTTGGTCTGGATGAGGTCCAGCAGGGTGCTCACACAGCGCTCGGCAGATTGCTAACAGAGAGACAACAGGAACAAAGTCAACACCGACCAAACACAGATTTATTTGTTTAAATCAGTGGCTAAAGTACCTTGTTTAAACTCCTTCAAACAACTTCATAGATGGCACTTTTATGGAACAGCTATAAAATCTGATCAGAGACCCACTCTGCGTCCATCTATGATGGGGTCTCAGATTCCTACCTCTACTTTGATGGCACAGCGTCCGATGGCTCTCACTGCCTTACGCACAAAGTCAACATCCACCTCGGTGGCGTACTCCTTCAGCTCAGCCAACACCTGGGGAGAGAGCAGGGCATATGAGTGAAAAACATGACACACACACATTTACACACACAGTCACAGTGGGAGGACAAGCAAGCGTATTGACATTGTAAGAGAATGATTTGAGAAGACATGGTTAAGGTTGGTGAATTATGTATGTATCCAAAGGTAAACTACGCAAGCCAAGGCTTGTCTTTTTACAGCAAAGGAAGCAAGCACATCCACTGTCCAAAACATGTGTTCATTAAGGCATCATCTGACAGCATGCCTGTCAGAGTACCATTAGGAGTGACGCATTGGGATGTGAACATGTCTGTCGAAATAAGTCTTCAATATAAACTAAATATACAAAACGTTAAGAACACCTTCTCTATCCATGACATAGACTAACCAGGTGAATCGAGGTGAAAGCTATGATCCCTTATTGATGTCACTTGTTAAATTCACTTCAGTGTAAATGGAGGAGACAGGTTAAAGAAGGATTTTTAAGCCTTGAGACATGGACTGTATATGTGTGCCATTCAGAGGGTGAAAGGGCAAGACAACAACATGTAAGTGCCTTTAAACAGGGTATGGTAGCAGGTGCCAGGCGCACCGGTTTGTGTCAACAACTGCAGCTCTGCTGGGTTTTACACGCTTAACGGTTTCCTGGGTGTATCAAGAATTGTCCACCACCCACAAGACATCCAGCCAACTTGACACAACTGTGGGAAGCATTGGAGTCAACATGGTCCAGCATCCCTGTGGAACGCTTTCGACACCTTGTAGAGTCCATGCCCCAACAGAGGGGGAACTCAATATTAGGAAGGTGTACCTAACGTTTGGTATACTCAGTGTTTTGGTGCAGCTGAACAGATGAATGCAAATCTGGGCTAGCTCCTGTTGTTTTCTAAGGGCCATGTTCTTATGTTAACAAAACTGTATATTTTTGTGGGCCAATAACATTATTCTAAGTCAAACAGATACAGTATGAAAAACAAACAAAACATATATAGTATGGAGCCATCTTCCCCAAAGATGGTTTTCTGTGTAGAGTGACTAAGTATAAAATGATGTACAGCAAATCATGAGAAATGAACACCCTAATATAGACTTCCATTCAGTAAGGTATGGAGTTCCATAAGCAGTACCTGGGCTATGTTGGCCTGGGAGGCCAGGCGAATCATGATATCCAGTTTCTCCAATTTGACGTAGATGGGGTCGTTGTACTTGACAAAGAACACCTTGATCTCCTGCTTCAGGATCTCAGGCCTAAATAGTAGAGATTACATTTATAAATGGGAACAGAACAACTATATATGTCTATCTATGTGGTCCTGATCTGAACCCACAGAGCTGAGAGATGGGAAAGGTACATAGGAAGAGAAATGCTGTCATCTAGTGGCTAGGATGTGAGGAGGACACAAAACAAAAACATGGTGCCAAGACATAAAATGGTCCAATGCAGCCGCTTTTATCTCAACATCAAATCATTTCTCTGTAAAAATGAAGTAACTTACTGTGACTGCCTTAAATAAAATGGTAAAATTTTTGCTAGGACTGTCTGGGAGTGGTCTGAGTGGGAGGAGAAAACCAAAAACCAAAAACTAGCTGTTATTGGCAGAGAAGTTTGGAACTAACTTGGTTATTGGTCTATTACGTCAAAGTCGCAGGTCCATTATGATGTTCTGAGAGAGCAACTTAGCATATATAACAAGGCAGTTAGAAATGCCAGACGGACTCATTTTTCTAAATTGATCACTAATAATCAGAATAATTCAAAAGTGCTCTTCTCGACCATTGATGGTCTGATAAATCTTACCCCCGCAAACCTATGTGAACTTTCCAAACGTGATGAGTTTGGCTAGGTATCAGTCAAGCAAGACCTGCTGAGAAGTTTTATGATATGTGCCTTAGCCTACCACGCAAAGGCACTATGGATTTAATTTTCCATGGTTGACACCGACATGCTCAGGAAAGTGATAACACAAGCCTTCTAGATTCTATCTCCACCACCTTCTTCAAAACTGTTTTTAATTGCATATATGAAGAAGGGAAAGCTATTGTTCACAGGCACTTTCCCCACTGCACTAAAAACTGCTATGGTGAAACCCCTTCTGAAGAAAATAAATCTAGTTTCTTCAGCTCTTAGAAATGTTCAACCAATCTCCAACCTTACATTCTTAAGCAAAATTCTGTAGAAATAGGTTTTCAAACAGCAAAATAATTTTTTAAGTGCAAACTGTATTTTGGAAAAATTCCAGTCTGGTTTTCGTGCCCACCACAGCACAGAGACCGTTTTAGTTAAAGTGGTAAATTATCTTTGTGCCAACACAGATGCCAAACAGCTCTCTGTCCTTGTACTCTTGGATTTAAGTGCAGCATTTGACACTGGTGACCATGATGTCCTTCTGGACAGACTGGAGAGGTGGGTTGGCCTCTCCGGTCCTGTTCAAATTTGGTTTAACACCTATTTGGTCCCGTGTGGCTCAGTTGGTAGAGCATGGCGCTTGCAACGCCAGGGTTGTGGGTTCATTCCCCACGGGGGGACCAGGATGAATATGTATGAACTTTCCAATTTGTAAGTCGCTCTGGATAAGAGCGTCTGCTAAATGACTTAAATGTAAATGTAAATTTAACTGCTGGAGAGTTTGTCACCCTTGGTAAAATTAACTCAAGAGAAAATACATATCACGTGGCGTTCCACAAGGTTAGATTTTAGGTCCGGAACAGTTCAGTTTATATACAGTATGTTACCCCTTAGCAGCGTTTTTCAGAAAGCACAGTATTGATTTTCACTCCTAGTAGGATGATACACAACTTTACATTTCTGTGTCACCAGAGGATTTTAGCTCCACTGATAAATTATTAGACTGTACTGCTAACTTAAATACTTGGATGGCTCACAAATTTCTCCAGCTAAATCAATACAAGACCAAGGTACTTACTGTTGGAGCCAAAGCACAGAGAGGATCTGGTCACACATTTTAATTCACTGGCAATAAAGATAAAACACCAGGTAAAACACCTGGGTGTCATTTTAGATTCTGAATTCAACTTCGAATCATACATTAGGAATGTGACCAAAATAGCTTTTTACCAGCTGAGGAACATTGCCAAGCAATTTCTGATCGTATGCTGATACTGTAATACTCTCCTGGCTGGTCTACCCAAGAAAAGCCATTGGTCAACTGCAAAACATACAGAATGCTGCAGCACGGGTACTGTCCAAGACCAGACGGAAAGCACACATTTACACCGGTTTTAAGGTCTCTGCAATGGCTGCCTGTGAGTTTTATAATTAATTTTTAAAAAGTACTTTATTGGTTTTTAAATCAATCTACGATTGTGCACCCCAATACATGTCAGGCGTGCTTTTAAGTTATGCACCCAGTAGGTCTCTCCGGTCCTCTGGCACTGGGCTTTTAACTTTCCCAAAGTCTAGGACCAAGAGGCATGGAGAGGCAGCATTTAGTTATTATGCCCCCAGCCTCTGGAATAGCCTGCCAGAGAACCTGAGGGGGGACAGAAACTGTGGACATACAGTACCAGTCAAAAGTTTAGACACACCTACTCATTCCAGGGGTTTTCCTTGAATTTTTACTATTTTCTACATTGTAGAATAATAGTGAAGACATCAAAACTATGAAATAACACATATGGAATCATGTAGTAACCAAAACAAACGTTTGACTGGTACTGTATTTAAAAGAGATCTTAAAAACACACCTTTTAAGCTTTGCTTTTCCTTAGGGTGCTTTTTAGTCTTTCAATTTTTATTGTTCTTATGTTTTTTTTTTATCCTCATGTTTGTTGTGTAGTGTATATATATATATAATCTTTTTTTTTTTTTTACTTCACTGGCCTTATCCAACACCAAATATTCCACATCACTGAGGATTAATTTAGAAAGTGATAAACTAAACACATTTTGATGGATTGCGCTGTTCCAGCCCTGATCCCTTGGAGGCTAGCAATAACTTATCATTAATGTTGAGTGTAAATTTCCCACTGACCTTTTCTGGACGATGAGGTTGATGTTCCTGAGGGCCACATACTGGACCTCTGGCTCCCCAGAGAGCAGGGTGACCAGCGGTGGGGACAGCTTCTTCAGCAGGGTGTTGTAGTAGTCCGACTCCTTGGGCAGAAGCTCCAGGAACTTCATCAGCACCTTAACGGCCGACAGCACCACCGCTGAGTTGGCATGGGAGAGACGGGGAGTGACACGCTCGCAGATGCTGGAAAATAAAGAGGACAGGTGGGTTTATTAGTGCAATCTATATTACAAAGGATTTAAAAGTTGACAACACCATAAGTGATTTTAGTGCACAAAACGCAGCAGTTTACTTTAGATGCAATAAACATCTGGTAGAGATTTAGTACACAGGACTTATTGTGGAGATTTATCACAACTCCCTTTACAGGACATAACTAATTGGTACATAACAAATAGCTCAGATATTGTGTGTGCATGTGTGTGTCACCAGATCTCAACCCAATTGAACACTTATGGGAGATTCTGGAGCGGAGCCTGAGACAGTGTTTTCTACCACCATCAACAAAACACAAAATTATGGAATTCCACATGGAAGAATGGTGTCGCAACCCTTCAATAGAGTTCCAGACACTTGTAGAATCTATGCCAAGGCACATTGAAGCTGTGGTGGCCCAATGCCCTATAAAGACACTTTATGTTGGTGTTTCCTTTATTTTGGCAGTTACCTGTATCGATCTCAATGCAACACTGAATTCCATGGTTGCCTTGGTAGTTCACTCCTGCAAACGTATCCTTAATTATTTGTTTTAGGTGTTTATGTGCATTGTTTTTCTCAACTTATTTTTTATATAGCTAATCAAGTAGTGTATTTTTTCCCCCTCAACAGCATTAAATTAGTTAACATATTTTACTACTTCTCCAACCAAATAGCTAATTGTTTGGATTCAAATACCAGCTCAGATCCTCCGAGATCCTCATCTCTTCTTATCTCATCTCCCATTTATTGGATCAAAGGCTGGACCAGAAGATACAGAAATGGCAGCAACTATAACTCGCTACACCCAAAGATTCCTCAGAAGTTTTTGACATGTTAAAACAACCCTGTGCAGGGAGATGAAGAACAGCCTTATGCAATACAGAATCCTGTGGTGGAAATTACAACATGATGTTATTCACATGACTTTATATTAGAATGTATTCTTGTATTAGTACTTTCAACACTTTGTCTGTTCTTCTGAGAGAAGCCTCTGAGGCTTAACGCTGACAGCTGATTTACAATGCCTTGGTGATAAAACCTAAAGACTGCATTCCATTTCATGATTAGTGTTGTGAAATGCTGGCCTGTCTGCCAGTGCCAGGCAAACCCTCCTTCCAGTTTATTTCTCCCACATTGCAGATGAACACTGGACTTCATCATTTGAGGGAAGGACCTAGTGTCCTATGTTGCATTAGTATTTCTGTATAAACAAGTAGTAAAAGACCTAGAGATTGACATTTGGCACCATGTAAATCTTGCTGTCTGTTGCTTGATATCACAATGTACCTTTGAATAATTCTACACATCTGTTGTTTGTCATGAACATTCAGGAGGATGTACTTTGCTATAAAGAGCTGTAACCCAAATATTTTTCGTTGGGCTCTCAGGAATCACTTAAGGGTGGTCGTTGACCACTCCGTTATTGCAATAATTAATAATAAAGTAAATATTCCACGACAATCCTCAAGAAAAAAATGCTGAAAAAACACATTGTGTGCAGTCACACTGCAAGCAGTATATCACACACACCGAAGGTGGATAATAAAGGACACTGACCTGTTCTGCAGGCTGCCCCTTAGGCAACTTCCAAAGTTATTCAACTGGGCCTTTTAAATGCAAGATCCATAAACAACAAAGGGTTACTACTGAATGACACTGATAGAGGTCTAGACTTTCTCTGCCTCAGTAAAACTTGGCATCAGCCCAATGAGTACATATCCCTCAAACAATGCACTCCATCTGGCGACACCTACCTGGACTGTTCTCGCACATCTGGACATGGTGGTGGATTGGATGTAATCTGCAGGACTGACGGCACTGTGAAGTCTACACCAGTACCAGCAATCTCATGTTTTGAATGCATGGCTTTCAAGAGCACTGGCTCTGTATCAGTACTGGCTGTGCTGATTTATCGACCTCCGAAGCTCAACTCTGACTTTCTTGCGGAACTATCTGAGCTACTAACACTCCTGAGCCCTTTGTGCCCTGCTATGCTAGTGCTTGGTCATTTCAACATACATGTCGACTGCAGTCTCTCTACCGGCCTGGCTGATGTCCTGGACATCTTTGGACTCCAACAGCACGTGGACTTTGCCAGCCACAACAAAGGCCATACACTAGACCTGGTCTGTACTACAGGTGTGGAATTCGCCAAATTGGAAGGAAACGTGTCAGCGATGTACGACCATAAACTCATCACCTTCACCCTAGCTATTCCTCTACCCAGTCGGCCAAAGAAAGGCTCCATTCAGTTTAGTAGTCTGAAAACAAACACTGGCCAGCTTACTGAATCCATCTCCTACCTGCAAGTTACTGACTCGTGGCTCAACACAACACTGCATTGGCCTCCATACTGGATAAAGTTGCTCCTTTGGAAACCCGAATGGTGTCTTTCTACAAATCTTCTCCCTGGTACACTGAGGAGCAGAGCAACGCTCTCTGAAAGCAAATGGCCGTCGTCTAGAACAACAGTATAAGAAAACGGGGTCTAACTGTATATGCGCAGATGTATGAGCAACATCAGCAAGAATACAAACAAGCCTTAAATGCACATCGGACATCCTACTGTTCCTAACTGATCAGCAACGGCATTGGTAACTCCCTGTTTTCTACTGTGAGCAAGCTCCTCCAACCTATAGTCAATTCTGCTACCTCAGCCCCCCCAAGGTACAATCAATACTCGTGCTTCTTCCAAAGCAAAATTGAAAAAAATCAATAACACCATCCTGTCCTCTCCAGCCCCGGTAGTTGAGCTACCCAGTCATACACTCCGCTCCCTGAGTCAAGGTTCTCCACCTTCACCACAGTCACTGCAGCTGATGTAACCAAGCTAGTTAGGACAATGAGGCCCACCACTTGCTCCCCACCTCCCTATGACATGCTTACCTGCTCTGGAGCCTTTCTTCACAGAAATGATCAACAAGTACCTCATCACTGGATGTGTCCCTCCTCAGCTCAAACTGGCCACAGTCAGACCAGTACCTGAAAAACCTGGATCTGACCCTGACAACCTCAAGAACTACAGGACTATTTCCAAGCTCCTCGAACGTACTGTTTCTAACTCCAAAACCATCCGGCCACTCACAACCTACTTGAGCCCTTCCAGCCAGGTTTGAGAGCTAGACACAGTGCCAACACTGCCCTGATAAGAGTCACCAATAACAACCTCATGAATGTTGACTCTGGGCCTGCCAGCATCCTCATTCTGCTGGACCTCAGTGCAGCATTACACGGTCAGCCATGCCATCCTACTGGACCGCATGGAGAAGCTCTTGGGCCTGTCAGACACTGTCCGGGACTATCTCACTGATCGCTACCAGTTTGTGGCCATCTGTCCTAGTAGGTCAGACACAGTTGTGGTCTGACAGGGGGTCCCTCAAGACTCGGTCCTGGGACCACTACTGATTTGTATCTGCATGCTGCCACTGGGAAACATCTTGAGGAAACACGGACTGGGGTTTCACTTTTATGCTGACGCCACTCAGCTGTTCGTTTCCACAAACACTGACAATGCCACTGCACTCTTGGTCAGCTGCCTGCAGGACATCAAAGTGTGGATGCAGTGAAGTTTCCCTCACTTAAACTGCAAAAACACAGAGGACGTACTGATTGGCACTGGCACAATTATAAACAACATCAGCAGCTACAGCCTCAATATTGTTGGTGTCAAAGTCACCCCTTACAGTGAGGTTCACAACCTGGGTGTGATATTTGACAGTCACCCCTCGTTTGAGGCCCACATCAACAGTATGACCAAAGTCACATTTTTCCATCAACAGAACATTGGCTGGTTACGACCCATGCCATCACAAACTGGAGCTCCTTTATTTCATCCCGTCTGGACTATTGTAATGCCCTTTTTGTTGGCCCATATGCCAAGTGCCTAATCAGACTACAATATCTCCAGAACTGTGATGCACATGTCCTCACCCACACCACCTCCGACAAGCACCTCACTCCAGTGCTGTTCAACCTCCACTGGCTCCGAATATGCCCACGTATCGACTACAAAATCCTGGTTCAATCCTACCAAGCTATCCACAACTCTGGACCCAAGTACATGTCTGACCTCATTTTACTCTCCTGCCCCACACGCACCCTTCGCTCCTCCAGGTTCGTATCCCTTCGGCAGCCCCGCAGCAGACTAAAAACTATCGGTGACAGGGCTTTCAGTTGCGCGGCTCCGGAACGCACTTCCAGACACTGTTAGGGCTGCAAAGTCTCTGTCCACCTTTTAGTCACAACTCAAGACCACACTGTTCAGAAAAGCAGGACCTTTGCTAATTCTGTTCTCATGTCCTCCGGATCTGCGACACCTGTATATAGCTTTGATTGTTGTTTGTGTTCTATGTCTTGGATTGTGTTGTTGTAGTTGTAGTAGAAGTAGTACACTATATATACACAAAGGTATGTGGACACCCATTCAAATGAGTGGATTTGTCTATTTCAGCCACATCCGTTGCTGACAGGTGTATTAAATCGAGCACACAGCCATGCAATCTCCATAGACAAACATTAGCAGTAGAATGGCCTTACTGAACAGCTCAGTGACTATCAATGCGGCCCCATCATAGGATGCTACCTTTCCAACAAGTCAGTTCATCAAATTTCTGCCCTGTTAGAGCTACCCCGGTCAACTGTAAGCTCTGTTATTATGAAGTGGAAAAGTCTAGTAGCAACAACAGCTCAGCTGAGAAGTGGTAGGCCACAAAAGAATGCTGTTCATCGACTACTGCTCAGCATTTAACACCATAGTACCCTCCAAACTCGTCATTAAGCTCAATACCCTGGGTCTCGACCCCGCCCTGTGCAACTGGGTCCTGGACTTTGATGGGACGCCCCCAGGTGGTGAGGGTAGGAAAAAACATCTCCACCCGCTGATCCTCAACACTGGGGCCCCACAAGGGTGCGTTCTCAGCCCTCTCCTGTACTCCCTGTTCACCCATGACTGCGTGGCCATGCACGCCTCCAACTCAATCATCAAGTTTGCAGATGACACTATAGTGGTAGGCTTGATTACCAACACCGATGAGACAGCCTACAGGGAGGAGGTGAGGGCCCTCGGAGTGTGGTGTCAGGAAAATAACCTCACACTCAACGTCAACAAAACGAGATGATCGTGGACTTCAGGAAACAGCAGAGGGAGCACCCCCCTATCCACATCGACGGGACAGTAGTGGAGAAGGTGGAAAGTTTTAAGTTCCTCGGCGTACACATCACGGACAAACTGAAATGGTCCACCCACACAGACAGCGTGGTGAAGAAGGCGCAATACCGCCTCTTCAACCTCAGGAGGCTGAAGAAATTTGGCTTGTCACCAAAAACACTCAAACATTTACAGATGCACAATCGAGAGCATCCTGTCGGGCTGCATCACTGCCTGGTACGGCAACTGCTCCGCCCACAACCGTAAGGCTCTCCAGAGAGGCAAACTACCTTCCCTCCAGGACACCTACAGCACAGGAGAGCCAAAAAGATCATCAAGGACAACAACCACCCGAGCCACTGCCTGTTCACCCCGCTATCATACAGAAGGCGAGGTCAGTACAGATGCATCAAAGCTGGGACCGAGAGACTGAAAAACAGCTTCTATCTCAAGGCCATCAGACTGTTAAACAGCCATCACTAACATTGAGTGGCTGCTGCCAACATACTGACTCAAATCTCTAGCCACTTTAATAATAAAAAATTGGATGTAATAAATGTATCACTAGTCACTTTAAACAATGCCACTTTCTATAATGTTTACATACCCTACATTACTCATCTCATATGTAGATACCGTACTCTATACCATCTACTGCATCTTGCCTATGCCGTTCAGCCATCGCTCCTCCATACATTTATATGTACATATTCATTCCTTTACACTTGTGTGTATAAGGTAGTTGTTGTGAGACTATTTGTTAGATATTACTGCATGGTCAGAACTAGAAGAACAAGCATTTCGCTACACTCGCATTAACATTTGCTAACCATGTGTATGTGACCAATAAAATTTGATAAGCTCACAGAACGGGACCGTCAAGAGCTGAAGCGTGTAAAAATCATCTGTCCGTGGTTGCAACACTTACTACCGAGTTCCAAACTGCCTCTGGAAGCAACGTCAGCACAAGAACTGTTCGTCGGGAGCTTCATGAAATGGGTTTCCATGGCCGAGCAGCCCCACACAAGCCTAAGATCACTGTGCGCAATGCCAAGTGTCGGCTGGAGTGGTGTCAAGCTCGATGCCATTGGACTCTAGAGCAGTGGAAATACGTTCTCTGGAGTGATAAATCACTCCTCACCATCTGGCAGTCCGACGGACGAATCTGGGTTTGGCGGATGCCAAGAAAACGCTACCTGCCCGAACGCATAGTGCCAACTGTAAAGTTTGGTGGAGGAGGAATAATGGTCTGGGTCTGTTTCTCATGGTTCAGGCTAAGACCCTTAGTTCCAGTGAAGGGAAATCTTAATGCTACAGCATACAGTGACATTCTAGAAGATTCTGTGCTTCCAAATCTGTGCCAACAGTTTGGGGAAGGCCCTTTCCTGTTTCAGCATGACAATACACCTGTGCGCAAAGTGAGGTGCATACAGACATGGTTTGTCGAGATCGGTGTGGAAGAACTTGACTGGCCTGCACAGAGCATTGACCTCAAACCCATCGAACACCTTTGGGATGAATTGAACGCCAACTGCGAGCCTGGCCTAATCGCCCAACATCACTAATGCGCGTTGCTGAATGGAAGCAAGTCCCCGCAGTAATGTCCAACATCTAGTGGGAAGCATTCCCAGAAGAGTGGAGGCTTTTATTACAGCAAAGGCAGGACCAACTCCAAATTAATGCCCATGATTTTGGAATGAGATGTTCGACGAGCAGGTGTCCACATACAGTGCCTTGCAAAAGTATTCATCCCCCTTGGCGTTTTCCCTTGTTTGTTGCATTACAACCTGTAATTTAAATGGATTTGGATTTCATGTAATGGACATACACAAAATAGTCCAAATTGGAGAAGGGAAATTAGAAGAAATTCTTTTTCCAAAAAATTCAAAAAAAACTCAACAAATATGAAAAGTGGTGCATGCATATGTATTCACCCCCTTTGCTATGAAGCCCCTAAATAAGATCTGGTGCAACCAATTACCTTCAGAAGTCACATAATTAGTTCAATAAAGTCCACCTGTGTACAATCTCAGTGTCACATGATTTGTCACAAGATCTTAGTGTATATATATATATATATATATATATATATATATATATATAAAAATACACACACACACACCTGTTCTGAAAGGCCCCAGAGTGCGCAACAACACTAAGCAAGGGGCACCACCAAGCAAGCAGAACCATGAATACCAAGGAGCTCTCCAAACAGGTCAGGGACAAAGCTGTGGAGAAGTACAGATCAGGGTTGGGTTAAAAAAAAATATCAGAAACTTTGAACATCCCACGGAGCACCATTAAATCCATTATTTTTAAAAATGGAAAGAATATGGCACCACAATAAACCTGCCAAAAGAGGGCCGCCCACCAAAACTCACGGACCAGGCAAGGAGAGCTGCAAAGCTCCACAGCGGAGATTGGTGCATTTGTCAATAGGACCACTTTAAGCCATACACTCCACAGAGCTGGGCTTTACGGAAGAGTCCCCAGAAAAAATCTATTTCTTAAAGAAAAAAATAAGCCATCAAGGAAAACGCTATGTCTGGCGCAAACCCAACACCTGGTGGCTGCATCATGCTGTGGGGATATTTTTCCATCGGCAGGGAGTTTGAAACGGGTCAGAACTTAAGGAATGATGGATGGCGCTAAATACAGGGACATTCTTGAGGGAAACCTGTTTGTCTTCCAGAGATTTGAGACTGGGACGGAGGTTCACCTTCCAGCAGGACAATGACCCTAAGCATACTGCTAAAGCAACACTTGAGTGGTTTAAGGTGAAACATTTAAATGTCTTTGAATGGCCTAGTCAATACCCAGACCTCAATCCAATTGAGAATCTGCGGTATGACTTGAAGATTGCTGTACACCAGCAGAACACATCCAACTTGAAGGAGCTGGAGCAGATTTGCCTTGAAGAATGGGCAAAAATGTCCAGATGTGCCAAGCTTATAGAGACATACCCCAAAAGACTTGCAGTTGTAATTGCTGCAAAAAGTGGCTCTACAACATGTTGACATTGTTGGGGTGAATAGTTATGCACGCTCATGTTCTGTTTTTTTTGTCTTATTTCATGTTTGTTTCACAATAAAAAATATTTAGCATCTTCAAAGTGGTAGGCATGTTGTGTAAATCAAATGATACAAACCCCCCAAAAATGTATTTTAATCCCAGGTTGTAAGGCAACAAAATAGGAAAAATGCCACGGGGGTGAATACTTTCGCAAGCCACTGTACATTTGGTCATTAGTGTATGTATGCGTATAAACATATCGGGATGAATATATGAAATTTGGTGCATTTCTATAACCTATTTGGAATGATTGACGTGATACTCTGTAACCACATGTAAATACACTGCGAGGGTAAATAAACAGTGGAGCACAGCAATGTCTGTTTGTTTCCCTTGTATGTATGTGTCACTTGTGTGTCCAAGACGGGACATTTCTTGGCTGGCAAGCATAAAGTAGAAGAAAATATACATTTCACAAGACAGCTTTTTGGGCAGCATAGTACCATGCAGCAGGATTTAGAAGTTGCAAACTAACATACAAAAGCTGGCCCACAAGAAAAAACTTGGATGAGTATTATATGTTACTCTGACAACTAAATCAGGTTTTAGTTCAGTTTCTATATAAACCTGGGAAAAAAGTTTTCAGAATGATAACATAACTCAATGAATCCACTTTGTTTGAGGTGACAACAAAAGATGTGTGCGTACCTCTGGGCCTCGCGCTCGTCTTTGGGGTTGTAGTTGGACAGGCAGTCCAAGATGAAGATCTGGCCCCACTCAGTGCACTCATTGAGGGCCGTCAGAAGCTTGTTGATGTTCTGGGGGTTGAGGTCCAGCAGGTTGCTGTTGGGGTGGGACTCACTGATCTCAGACAGAGCTGCCACTGCGTTGGCCACCACCTGGAGGTTCAGATACAGTGATCAGTGGTCTGTCTTGTCTGCCAATGGACTTTCATCGGTGAAATAGGGTCAATCAAGAGAAACTGTTAAAACAGGTCCTCGAACAACACCCTTACAGGCTGTTATTAAATTACCCCAGGCCCCCGAAGTAGACAAGAAAAGTAAACAAGTCTGAGAATTTCGCCTGACATCTACACTACCGGTAAAAAGTTATAGAACACCTACTCATTCAAGGGTTTTTCTTTATGTTTTACTATTTTCTACATTGTAGAATAATAGTGAATACATCAAAACTATGAAATAACACATATGGAATCATGTAGTAACCAAAGTGTTAAACAAATCAAAATATATTTTATATTTGAGATCCTTCAAATAGCCACCATTTGCCTTGAAAACAGCTTTGCACACTCATGGCATTCTCTCAGCCAGCTTCGTGAGGTAGTCACCTGGAATGCATTTTAATTAACAGGTGTGCCTTCATAAAAGTTCATTTGTGGATTTTTTCCCTTCTTAATGTGTTTCAGCCAATCAGTTGTGCTGTGACAAGGTAGGGGGAGTATGATAGCCCTATTTGGTAAAAGACCAAGTCCATATTATGACAAGAACAGCTCAAATAAGCAAACAGAACCGACAGTCCATCATTACCTTAAGACATGAAGGTCAGTCAATAATGAACATTTCAAGAACTTTAAACGTTTCTTCAAGTGCAGTCACAAAAACCATCAAGCGCTATGATGAAACTGGCTCTCATGAGGACCACCACAGGAATGGAAGACCCAGAGTTACATCTGCTGCAGAGAGATAAGTTCACTGGAGTTACCAGCCTCAGAAATTGCAGCCCAAATAAATGCTTCACAGAGTTCAAGTAACAGACACTTCTCAACATCAACTGTTCAGAGGAGACTGCGTGAATCAGGCCTTCATGGTCAAATTGTGACAAACAAAACACTACTAAAAAAGACACAAATAAGAAAAGACTTGCTTGGGCCAAGAAACACAAGCAATGGACATCAGACCGGTGGAAATTTGTCCTTTGGTCTGAAATCCAAATCGGAGATGTTTGGTTCCAACCGCCGTCCCTTTGTAAAATGCGGTGTGGGTGAACGGATGATCTCCGCAATTGTATTTCCCACCGTAAAGCATGGAGGAGGTGGTGTTATGGTGTGGGGGTGCTTTGCTGGTGACACTGTGTGATTTATTTAGAATTCAAGGCACACTTAACCAGCATGGCTACCACAGCATTCTGCAGCGATACGCAATCCCATCTGGTTTGGGCTTAGTGGGACTATCATTTGTTTTTCAACAGGACAATGACCCAACACACCGCCAGGCTGTGTAAGGGCTATTTTACCAAGAAGGAGAGTGATGGAGTTCTGCATCAGATGACCTGGCCTCCACAATCCCCCGACCTCAACCAAATTGAGATGGTTTGGGATGAGCCGGACTGCAGAGTGAAGGAAAAGCAGCTAAGTGCTCAGCATATGTTGGAACTACTTCAAGACTGTTGGAAAAGCATTCCAGGTGAAGCTGGTTGAGAGAATGCCAAGAGTGTGCAAAGCTGTCATCAAGGCAAAGGGTGGCTATTTGAAGAATCTCAAATATAAAATATATTTTGATTTTGATTTGTTTAACACTTTTTTGGTTACTACATGATTCCATATGTGTGATTTCATAGTTTTGATGTCTTCATTATTATTCTACAATGTAGAAAATAGCAAAAATAAAGAAAAACCCTTGAATGAGTAGGTGTTCTCAAACTTTTGACCAGTAGTGTACATAGTCTGGGCTGTGCCTAGGGGCCTACTGCCAGACTATCCTACCATGGGGTTGGAGTCGGCGATGAGGTCCCTGAGAGAATCCAGGAAGCCCTGGTCCTCCACCATCTGGGCGTTGATGTCATGGAGCTTTGCCACACACACCGCTGCCGTCTTCCTCACGTATGGGTCCTCGTCCTTTAGACACTTCCTCAGCGGCTCACACAGGTACTCTGTGATCTTGTCCACGCGGATGCAGCCCATGGTGCGCACGGCCAGGGCCCGGATCAGGGGGTTAGGGTCCTCACAGTCCTGAGGGAGAGAAAGGTGAGATATCTATGGACGGGGAAGTGCAGTATTGCAATGGCTAGGCTGTGTAATATGTTAACAGCCAAAGTAAATGGAAAACCATGTAAATGTGTATTTTTATGTCAAATAAAAGGACATGCCTCTCGGCTGGTCGGTAGGTAATGCTGCATCCTCTGGCACACATGCCTAGTGCCGGCGTAGGTTTGAATCCAACCTACTGCCCTTTGATATCTCTCTCTCTCATAAAATACCTTTAAAAACATATTTAAAAAAGAAAAGGCCTTGCCTTGACAAAGCTGTTGACAGCCATGATGGCCATGTCAGGCTGGCTCTTAGCATAGTTCATCAGGTACAGGTAGACCAGCTTTTTCAGCTCCAGGTTGTCTGTCTGCATGCAGTTCACCACGTCTGGGAAGAGGGAGCTAAAGGACAGACAATTTTAGGTCCTAACTGTGCATGTGCACGGGTTCACTTCACGCTGTTACAATGTGGTAGCAACGGGACCAAAACAGAGGAGAAGTTTAGCTTTGCGCTTCAACGCTTCACTTATTGCGGAAATTGACCCACAATGCTGTTTACATTGTGCATTAAGGCCATATCAGGGAGTATACCATTAATAATAGAGATTATAATACATCATTTGCTAATTATAGACAAGTAGGCAATCACTTTTTCATTTAAGTAAAAATAATTGCTGAGAAGTGTTTGGAGAGCAGAAGCTGCAGGCAGGTCAAATCAAATCAAATCGTATTGGTCACATACAGATGGTTAGCAGATGTTATTGCGAGTGAAGCGAAATGTTTGTGCTTCTAGTTCCAACAGTGCAGCAATATCTAACAAGTAATCTAACAATTCCAAGGTCATTAGATAATGTCAGAGGGATGAATGGTCAACACACAGAAGTGTCACAGGAAGCAATCAGCTGTATAGTACCTGACATCCTTGCCCACAGTCATAGCCGCAATGACCTTCTTCACCGCCTCCTTCCTCTTCTCTTTCTTCTCATTGTTAAGCTCTGCCTTCAGCTCAAATATCTCCCCTGTAACAGGATACAGATGCAGCATTAGCAAGAGTCCAGTGTGACAACAGAATGATGCTCTCATTCAGCAACCCTGGTTGAACAGTCAGCTCAGTTGTCAGCTTTGGCATAAACAGTTCAGCCTTTAGTGGTAATTTCATGCATCCTATTTCTGTGAGGAGAGTAGGAGCCAATCTATTTCCATTAATTTATGTTGCACTTTCCTAATTGTAGGCATGCACTCATGATCAAGGGGACAATGTGTCATTGAAGACAATACCAATAACCGTTTTAAGACTCACCTTTTTTATTTGTTGTAAAATATTTTGAGTCAGTCATTGTTGTTCTTCTAATCTGTTACAGGGAAACATCCAGCATTAGAGGATAGAAAGGACACATCATTGGCCTATGATACAAAATATTATAGCTATATCTTTACTCTTGGCTTCTAAATATGTTTTATATAGTTGAATGCAAGGGAACAAGCAAAGCAGAACTATAACAGCATCCCATGCCACTACGAGACCTCAGTTGTACGTCACAACAGCAGCACTTTCACTGGCTAATGTCGGTAGTTAACGTTAGCTAGTTTGGTAGTCTGTAAGGCAGTTTACTTCCCTTTATAATAACATTACATATGGAAAACATGTTTGTAAACAGACTAGTTATTATTATATATGTAGTTAGCTAGCTAAAAGCTCACAACAGAGCCAAGTGTTTCCAATTACAAGGCAATTATTGTCTTGGGTGTGACCCCAGGCCCGTGGAGTAGGGAAAATATATGTCCTACTAAGCTAGCTAACGTTAGCTGGCTAGGGATGCTGGTAAGGCCTCTGTACTTCCAGCTAACTCGCGCTAGCTAGATACCATTAACGTTAAAACCACAACAAATCATCATTACAAATTGAAAGGTACAAACTTGTTTTGAGAGGTAATTTCAATAAGAAACTGCGTCGCTAGGGTGAGTGAAGCTATTCCAGATCTGGAAAGATGTTTTTGCTCCTTGATTGCCGCAGAGCGATAGCTAGCCGTGGAAAGATGGAGCACTCCCGGAAAAACAAAATGAGTGAAGGGTATCGGAGCCAGAAAGGCGTAACACCGGAAAACAGTTCATTTCGACCGGAAATAGCCGGACTATGTTTACAGAGGGACACGGAGTAGGTCACAAAGACGTTTTAATTAAATAATTGGCGATAGCTAGCTATGCATGTGTAGTTTCGGTGGATAAAGTTGTGTGTGTCAACTGTAGGGATGTCCATGTTGCTGGGGACCGGAACTGTCCAGTGCGAGAGAGGCAGGTTGAAGTGGCCAGAGTAGCGCAGGTGTCGTATGCTGAGGCAGTGAAGAAAGTAGAGGAGGATGGGTCAAGGGTGAGGGATCCCAATGAGCAGTAGATTTGTGCCAGCACAGAGGGATAGGCCACGAGTGATATACTCAGTAAGGTTGGCTTCTTAGCGTCCATAGCAATGGTTATCAACTGTACCGCAGAAATGGAACGTAAATCACAGAAAATACATGTGGTGGCCGCTGCAGAGAAGTTTTTGGGTATACGAGATTTGTATGTTTTAACGAGTGTAGGAGGCAGCTGCAGAGAAGTACCTCTGTGTACGAGATTTTACTGCAGAAGAGTTACAATATGTTTTGAGGTTTTTAATTTTGATGAAATAGTGGCATGGAAAGTATTCAGACCCCTTGACTTTTTCCACATTTTGTTACTTTACAGCCTTATTCTAAAATGGATTAAATAAACATTAATTATTAGCAATCTACACACAATACCACAAAATGACAAAGCAAAAACAGTTTATATTTTTGCAAATTTATTTATAAAAAAATATAATAAATAAAAATACCTTATTTACACAAGTATTGAGACCCTTTGCTATGAGACTCAAAATTGAGCTCAGGTGTATCCTGTTTCCATTGATCATCGTTGAGATGTTTCTACAACTTGATTGGAGTCCAACAGTGGTAAATTCAATTGATTGGACATGATTTGGAAAGGCACACACCTGTCTATATAAGGTCCCACAGTCGACAGTGCATGTCAGAGCAAAAACCAATCCATGAGGTCAAAGGAATTGTCCGTAGAACTCCAAGAAAGGATTGTGTCGAGGCACAGATCTGGGGAAGGGTACCAAAACATTTCTGCAGCATTGAAGGTCCACAAGATGACAGTGTCCTCCATCATTCTTAAATGGAAGAAGTTTGGAACCACCAAGATTCTTCCTCGAGCTGTCGGGGGAGAAGTGCCTTGGTCAAGGAGGTGACCAAGTACCCGATGGTCACTCTGACAGAGCTCTAGAGTTCCTCTGTGGAGATGGGAGAACCTTCCAGAAGGACAACCATCTCTGCAGCACTCCACCAATCAGTCCTTTATGGTAGAGTGGCAAGACGGATGCCATTCCTCAGTAAAAGGCACATAACAGGCCACTTGGAGTTTGCCAAAAGGCACCTAAAGACTCTCAGACAATGAGAAACAAGATTCTCTGGTGTAATGAAACCAAGATTCTCTTTGGCCTGAATGCGAAGCGTGTCACATTTCAACAGGACAACGACCCTAAGCACACAGCCAATACAGTGTAGGAGTGGCTTCAGAGGAGATGGCTGCCATTTTACGGTCTCCTAACCAATTGTGCTATTGTGTGTGTTTTTTCGCGTTATATGTAACTTATTTTGTACATAATGTTTCTGGCCCCATCTCTTATGACCGAAAAAAGCTTCTAGATATCAGGACAGCGATTACTCACCTCGTACTGGACAAAGAGTTTTTCTTTAACATGTTTGAAGTGAAGGATTTACTTCAGACACCCGGCAAGGCCCAAATCCGGGTGATTCACATGAGAAAGAGACGGAGATATTGGGGACGTAGGTCTGGGTGCCTTGTAAGTATCCGACTGCGAGTGGGTAATATGCCTACCATCAGTCCTATTAGCTAACGTACAATCATTGGATAACAAAATAGACGAACTATGATCACGAATATCCTACCATCGGGACATTAAAAACTGTAATATCTTACGTTTCACCGAGTCGTGGCTGAACGACGACATGAATAACATACAGCTGGCAGGGTTTACGCTGCATAAGCAAGATAGAACAGCCGCCTCCAGTAAGGCAAGGGGTGGCGGTCTGTGTATATTTGTAAACAACAGCTGGTGCACAAGATTTTGCTCTCCTGAGGTAGAGTAACTCATGATAAGCTGTAGACCACACTATTTACCAAGATATTTTTCATCTACAGTTGAAGTCGGAAGTTTACATACACTTAGGTTGGTTGGAGTCATTAAAACTAGTTTTTCAACCATTCCACAAATTTCTTGTTAACAAACTATAGTTTTGGCAAGTCGGTTAGGACATCTACTTTATGCATGACACAAGTCATTTTTCCAACAATTGTTTACAGACAGATTATTTCACTGTATCACAATTTTAGTGGGTCAGAAGTTTACATACACTAAATTAAAGTTACTACAGAGGGTAGTGTGTACGGCCCAGTACATCACTGGGGCCAAGCTTCCTGCCATCCAGGACCTCAACAACAGGCGGTGTCAAAAAAAATAAAAATAATAATTGTCAAAGACTTAT
This sequence comes from Salvelinus sp. IW2-2015, assembly GCF_002910315.2. Classification (NCBI taxonomy): domain Eukaryota; kingdom Metazoa; phylum Chordata; class Actinopteri; order Salmoniformes; family Salmonidae; genus Salvelinus; species Salvelinus sp. IW2-2015. The sequence goes on along the minus strand of NC_036860.1, from coordinate 37,958,876 downwards.
TTAATCAAAATCATTCAGTGGGTTGCTCCTGTCTATAACTACACTTCTGTCTGACCTTGGTGGTGCTCTTTGTGCATTATTGAAATAGTCCAGGTAATACATTTTCAAGGTCAACCTTGGGGCCAACATCCATTAATCTGAAGATAAACCTGCCTCTGGCCAGGTTTCATTTAAGCCTTCACTTAGATCTAGAGTAACTCTAATCGTCCTTCTGGAAATCTGACTTTTAAAATCTAGACTAGGGCAAGTCTGAGACTATTTTAAACCATGTCTGAGAAATGCAATTTCAGTTAGTCCAGTGACTCCAGTTTAAAAATGCAATTTAGTATATGATTAGGCTTAATCTGTGTCTGCGAAACAGTCCCTAAGTGATTTAAAGTCACCATTGGCCTCATGGTGAAATCCCTGAGCGGTATTAAAAAGTCATACAATGTCTAAAGCAAAATATTTATCACATCAAGTGATTCAACATCATGCCAGTCTGTAGTCTAGTAGGATATATTGAGGCACCTGCGAAACTATAGACCAGAGTTCTCCAAGTCACATGCACAAATATAACAGCATGTGTGCAGACTTTTGTCCTAGCTGTTTCAAATAATCAACCGATCAACAAACAAGCATGGCCTTCTGACATTTTATTACTGGTCTGTAACTAAAGCCGGCACACCTGGGCTAGTACTCGGGACTCTCCAGAACTGTTGTTGGATAACTGTGGTTTAGTTTGTTACTGGTGTCTGCAGATATCGTAGCAAAATATACAGTAGTGGGAAAATATCGTTGAACCTCCACAGCGTGTTGCAAGGCGGGTCTGACAACACCCATCAAGGAGTTCTGCACCAGGACCTTGAATATCGACGGTCTGTCATCTGCAGCTGCAGTTGTCAAATGTGCACTATGTACCGCCATGGCTGGTGTGTTCAAACACGGTTGGAAAGAGGCTTAGCTTCCTAACTAGCTAGCCAAGTTGGCTACAGTGATAGCAAGTTAGCTAACAACTCTCTGTACTGGCAAGTTCAAACAAATATTAACATAATTCAGCTAGCTAAATACATCAATTTCGACAGATGAAAATGTGAAAGTCAAGTCATGCAGAGACATCACAGATAGAACATTTTTCTTTTAATCATTGGAGGCATAGCTAGCTTCTTTAGTATCATGACATTTGCACATTTTGTTTGTGCATGCCGCCACCTACTGTGCGGTAGTGTGTTCAATCTCGTTACATTTTGTGACATAAGTATTCGGACCCTTTACTTAGTACTTTGTTGCTGCACCTTTGGCAGCGATTACAGCCTCAAGTCTTCTTGGGTATGACGTTACAAGCTTGGCACACCTGTATTTGGGGAGTTTCTCCCATTCTTCTCTGCAGATCCTCTCAAGCTCTGTCAGGTTGGATGGGGAGCTATTTTCAGGTCTCTCCAGAGATGTTCGATCGGGTTCAAGTCCAGGCTCTAGCTGGGCCACCCAATGACATTCAGAGACTTGTCCCAAAGCCACTCCTGCATTGTCTTGGCTGTGTGCTTAGGGTCGTTGTCCTGTTGGAAGGTGAACCTTCACCCCAGTCTGAGGTCCTGGAGCAGGTTTTCAATCAAGGATCTCTCTGTACTTTCCTCCGTTCATCTTTGCCTCGATCCTGACTAGTCTCCCAGTCCCTGCCACTGAAAAACACCCCCACAGCATGATGCTGCCACCACCATGCTTCACCGTAGGGATGGTGCCAGGTTTCCTCCAGATGTGACGCTTGACATTCAGGCCAAAGAGAATCTTGGTTTTATCAGACCAGATAATCTTGTTTCTCATGGTCTGAGAGTCCTTTAGGTGCCTTTTGGCAAACTCCAAGTGGACTGTTATGTGCCTTTTACTGAGGAGTGGCATCCGTCTGGCCACGCTACCATAAAGGCCTGATTGGTGGAGTGCTGCAGAGATGGTCCTCCTTCTGGAAGGTTCTCCCATCTCCACAGAGGAACTCTAGAGCTCTGTCAGAGTGACCATAGGGTTCTTGGTCACCTCCCTGACCAAGGCCCTTCTCCCCCGACTGCTCTGTTTGGCCGGGCGGCCAGCTCGAGGAAGAATCTTGGTGGTTCCAAACTTCTTCCACTTAAGAATGATGGAGTCCACTGTGTTCTTGTGAACAGTTAATGCTGCAGAATTTTTTTGGTACGACACAATCCTGTCTCGGTGCTCTACGGACAATTCCTTTGACCTCATTGCTTGGTTTTTGCTCTGACGTGCACTGTCAACTATGAGACCTTATATAGACAGGTGTGTGCCTTTCCAAATCATGTCCAATCAATTGGATTTACCACAGGTGGACTCCAATGAAGTTGTAGAAACATCTTAAGGATGATCAATGGGAACAGGAGGCACCTGAGCTCAATTTCGAGTCTCATAGCAAAGGGTCTGAATACTTATGTAAATAAGGTATTTCTGTTTTTATTTTTATTACATTTGCAAAAATGTCTAAAAACCTGTTTTCACTTTTTTCATTATGGGGTATTGTGTGTAGATTGAGTCAAAACATGTATTTAATACATTTTAGAATAAGAACATTTGGAAAAAGTCAAGGTGTCTGAATACTTTCTGAATGCACTGTATATATATATATACAGTACCAGTCAAACATTTGGACACCTACTCATTCAAGGGTTTTTCTTTATTTTGACTCTTTTTGACTGATGGAGTGCTGCATCAGATGACCTGGCCTCCACAATCACCCGACCTCAACCAAATTGAGGGGTTTGGGATGAGTTGGACTGCAGAGTGAAGGAATAGCCGCCAACAAACTCTGCATATGCGGGAACTCCTTCAAGGCTATTGCTAAAGCATTCCAAGTGAAGCTGTTTGAGATAATGGCAAGAGTGTGCAAAGCTGTCATCAAGGCAAAGGGTGGCTACTTTGAAGAATCTCAAATATAAAATATATTTAGATTTGTTTAACACTTTTTTTGGTTACTCTATGATTCCATATGTGTTATTTCATAGTTTTGATGTCTTCACTATTATTCTACAATGTAGAAAACTTGTGTCCAAACTTTTGACTGGTACTGTATGTGTATGCATGTTTTGGAATATTTGTATTTTTTACAAGCTTACTTCTTTTCACTCTGTCAATTAGGTTAGTATTGTGGAGTAACTACAATGTTGTTGATCCATGCTCAGTTTTCTCCTATTACAGCCAATAAACTCTGTAACTGTTTTAAGGTCACCATTGGCCTCATAGTGAAATCCCTGGGCGGTTTTATTCCTCTCCGGCAACTGAGTTATGAAGGAGGCCTGTATCTTTGTAGTGACTGGGTGTATTGATACACCATCCAAAGTGTAATTAATCATTTCACCATGCTTAAAGGGATATTCAATGTCTGCTTTATATTTTTTTATTACTCATCTATCAATAGGGTCCCTTCTTTGTGAGTCATTGGAAAACCTCCCTAGTCTTTGTGGTTGAATGTGTGTTTGAAATTCACTGCTCGACTGAGGGACCTTACAGATAATTGTATGTGTGGGGTACAGAGATGAGGTCGTCATTAARAAATCATGTTAAACACTTATTGAACACACGTTCATGCAACTTTTGATGTGACTTGTTAAGCACTTTTTTACTCCTGAACATAATTCCACTTTGACACTATGGGGTATTGTGTGTAGGCCAGTGACAAAAAAATCTGAATGTAATCCATTTTAAATTCAGGCTATAAAACAACAAAATGTGGAAAAAGTCAAGGGGTGAATAGTTTCTGAAGGCACTGTAGGCCTATGTGTATGCATAAGCTCTAATATGCGTAAGGGTGATTTGAATTAATCATCACCTAACACACAATTTCGTTGTGTTAGGCTTTGAAACAACACCCACAACGACCATGTTTTACACTGTTTCAACCTGTTGTTGAACTTCTTTCTTCAAATTGATCAGTCACAGTGAGGTGTTTTAAAATCACTATACAGTTTTGATGATAAGTGTCTGATGTGATTTTCAATTGCATTTGCTGAGTGGTTCGAGGAGAAATAGAGCCCTGAGTACCAGGCCATTAGCGACCTGATGATCGTTAGTGAGTTGCGTACTACCAATGCGTGTTCAGATTGCGTAAGAGGAGATTACTGTGACTCAACGGTCACATGAAATTTTACTGCGGTAATATGGTCACGCAACAGTCCTAGGGACATCCGGTCTCAATGGACTCTTGAGTTCAAGGAGCTTAATCACTTTTTAAATCATTTAAGCCCATAAGTATACTTCCCTCTAATGAGTTGTTCTTTCTTCCCAGTGTTGGTGAGAGGTTGCGGAGGCTGACATTGACAGTGGTGGGGGTGTAGCTCTGTCCATCTCCACTAGTCTCTCCTGGGCGTGTTCTTCCTTCAGTTCCTCGAGTGCTGGTACTTCTCAGAGAACTAACATATCCCTCGCACTTATGATAGTTTAACACGGGTGGTTTATTCATTAGTAATTAACACTTCATTTAATTACACAAGGTCAGAAGTAGTTCCGTCTCATGTTCAGGTTGGAACATTCATTGACCTTTCTCAAAACCATACCTTAGTAATTGATCTCATTTCGACCAATAGTAAATGTAAAATTAGGGCCTATCCTTGTTTGTTTTGCAGTACATGGAGGAACAATGAAGCCATGTTCACACTGCAGGCCTTAATGATCAAATCAGTTTTGTTTTTCAAATCTGTTCTGGAAAACTGACTGTCCAAACAGCAAGTTACATGTGTCCAAATCAGATTTGTGTATGTTCAGACAGCAGTCATTTGCTGACATGGCTATGCTAGTTGTCATAGTAACGACGGGTGTGTGTACTATGGTGAAGGCTGATTGGTGTTGGTGCTTCCTATCACTCAGAAGTTGTAGCAAGCTAAGGTGACAACAATTCCTGCCATGGATGTTTCCCAGTTGCTTCAAATGTTCAAAATCATTGTGTAAGAATGATTTTAAAGCCACAGCAGTCAACTAACTAGCTTTCTAGCACATTCACTAATTTGTTTGTAAACAATTAACAAGCAGGTAGCCTAGTGGTTAGAGCGTTGGGCTAGTAACTGAAAGGTTGCTAGATGGAATCCCTGAGCTGACAAGGTCAAAATCTGTTGTTCTGCCCCTGAACAAGGCAGTTAACCCACTGTTCCTAGGCTGTCATTGTAAATAACAATTTCTTCTTAAAACTTCTTATGGCTGCAGGGGCAGTATTGAGTAGCTTGGATGAAAAGGTGCCCAGAGGTGCCCAGAGTAAACTGCCTGCTCCTCAGTCCCAGTTGCTAATATATGCATATTATTATTGGATAGAAAACACTCTGAAGTTTCTAAAACTGTTTGAATGATGTCTGTGAGTATAACAGAACTCATATGGCAGGCAAAAACCTGAGAAAGAAATCCAACCAGGAAATGGGAAATCTGAGGTTTGTAGGTTTTCAACTCATGCCTATCAAATACACAGTGGGATATGGGTCATTTTGCACTTCCTAAGGCTTCCACTAGATGTCAACAGTCTTTAGAACCTTGTCTGATGCTTCTACTGTGAAGGGGGGCCGAATGAGAGGAGATTGAGTAAGGTCTACCATGACCTGAACATGCGCTGACCATGCGCGTTCATGTGAGAGCGAGCTCTGTTCCATCGCACTTCGGAAGACAAAGGAATTCACCGGTTGGAACATTATTGAAGATTTATGTTATAAACATCCTAAAGATTGATTCAATACATAGTTTGACATGTTTCTACTGACTGTTACGGAACCTTTTGACATTTCGTCTGCTTTTAGTGAACGCGCTTTGTGACTTTGGATTTGTTTACCAAACGCGCTAACAAAAGTAGCTATTTGGACATAAATGATGGACATTACCGAACAAAACAAACATTTATTGTGGAACTGGGATTCCTGGGAGTGCATTCTGATGAAGATCATCAAAGGTAAGTGAATATTTCTAATGTTATTTCTGACTTCTGTTGACTGCACAATATGGCGGATATATTTTTGTCTTGATTGGGCCCTGAGTGCCGACCTCAGATTATTGCATGGTTTGCTTTTTCCGTAAAGCTTTTTTGAAATCTGACACAGCGGTTGCATTAAGGAGAGGTGGATCTAAAATTCCATGTATAACACTTGATCTTTGATCAACGTTTATTATGAGTATTTCTGGAAATTGATGTGGCTCTCTGCAAAATCACTGGATGTTTTTGGAACTACTGAACATAACGCGCCAATGTATACTGAGATTTTTTTATATAAATATAAACTTTACCCGAAGAAAACATACATGTATTGTGTAACATGAAGTCCTATGAGTGTCATCTGATGAAGATCATCAAAGGTTAGTGATTAATTTTATCTCTATTTCTGCTTTTTGTGATTCCTGTCTTTGGCTGGAAAAATGGCTGTGTTTTTCTGTGATTTGGCAGTGACCTAACATAATCGTTTGTAGTGCTTTCGCTGTAAAGCCTTTTTGAAATCAGACACTGTGGTGGAATTAACAACAATTTAACCTTTAAAATGGTATAAGATAGTTGTATGTTTGAGGAATTTTAATTATGAGATTTCTGTTGTTTGAATTTGGCACCCTGCACTTCCACTGGCTGTTGTCATATCGATCCCGTTAACGGGATTGCAGCCCTAAAAAGTTAACTGATTTGCCTAGTTAAATAAAAGTTTGAAAAATATATATTTTGTTACCACATGTTCTTGCCAAAACTGTCAAGAGCAAGCATCAATATATGCCAAATAAGTCTAAAAACCACATGAGTGCAATAAATCAGGTTTGACAGTTCAGACAAGTTTGAATGACCAGGGATGAGATTTGTGTCTGATTTCAACCACGTACGAAGGTGGTTTGAAATGTGGCTTGAAATATCTTATTCCAAAGTGCTTATTGGCTGTCCAGACTGCAAGAAAATATTCAAATCGGATATGCAAAAAAGATAGGATTTGAGTGACTTCAAACTGCCAATGTGAACAAGGCTTAAGTGTGAAGTCATCAGGGTTTAGGAACTTTGAAATGTATTATTCACATTGTGACGCAAGTAATATCAGTCACTTTTATACTATGTACTCCCCTAGTGGTACAGACATGTTGTGAATGGTTATGGAACTGAAACTAATTTCACATTAAGCAAAGTTGCAATGCGTTACATGGAAATATACTCATTTGTTTTTGAAACCACAGCATAGATCAATGTTTGATGCAGAAGAACATTAATTTCCCATAGGTATCAAACAATTAAGTCACATTTAAGGGGAAACATTGATGATGCATCAGTTAATGCGGGCGGCAGGTAGCCTAGTGGTTAACCGAAAGGTTGCTAGATCGAATCCCCGAGCTGACAAGGTAAAAATCTGTTGTTCTGCCCCTGAACAAGGCAGTTAACCCACTGTTCCTAGGCAGTCATTGTAAATAAGAATTTGTTCATAACTGACTTGCCTAGTTAAATAAAGGTTACAACAACAAAAAATGTCATAAACTCAGGAACTGTCGTTAAAACACTAACAGCTTACAGACGGTAGGCAATTAAGGTCACAGTTATGAAAACTTAGGACACTAAAGAGGCCTTTCTACTGACTCTGAAAAACACCAAAAGAAAGATGCCCAGGGTCCCTGCTCATCTGCGTGAACGTGCCTTAGGCATGCTGCAAGGAGGCATGAGAACTGAAGATGTGGCCAGGGCAATATATTGCAATGTCCGTACTGTGAGACACCTAAGACAGCGCTACAGGGTGACAGGATGGACAGCTGATTGTCCTAGCAATGGCAGACCACGTGTAACAACACCTGCACAGGATCGGTACATCCGAACATCACAACTGCAGGACAGGTACAGGATGGTAACAACTGCCCGAGTTACACCAGGAACGCACAATTCCTCCATCAGTGCTCAGACTGTCCGCAACAGGCTGATAAAGGCTGGACTGAGGGCTTGTTGTAAGGCAGGTCCTCACCAGACATCGTTGTTGCCGTCGCTGGACCAAACAGGACTGACAAAAAGTGCTCTTCACTGACGAGTAGCGGTTTTGTCTCACCAGGGGTGATGGTCGGATTCGCGTTTATCGTCGAAGTAATGAGCGTTACACCGAGGCCTGTATTCTGGAGCAGGATCGATTTGGAGGTGGAGGGTCCGTCATGGTCTGGGGCGTTGTGTCACAGCATCATCGGACTGAGCTTGTTGTCATTGCAGGCAATCTCAACCCTATGTGATACAGGGAAGACGTCCTCCTCCCTCATGTGGTACACTTCCTGCAGGCTGATCCTGACATGACCCTCCAGCATGACAATGCCACCAGCCATACTGCTCGTTCTGTGCGTGATTTCCTGCAAGACAGGAATGTCAGTGTTCTGCCATGGCCAGTGAAGAGCACCGATCTCAATATTATTGAGCACGTCTGGGACCTGTTGGATCGGTATGTGAGGGCTAGGGCCATTCCCCCCAGAATTGTCCTGGAACCTGCAAGTGTCTTGGTGGAAGAGTGTGGTAACATCTCACAGCAAGAACTGGCTAATCTGATGCAGTCCATGAGGAGATGCACTGCAGTACTTAATGCAGCTGGTGGCCACACCAGATACTGACTGTTACTTTTGATTTTGACCCCCCCTTTGTTCAGGGACACATTATTCAATTTCTGTTAGTCACATGTCTGTGGAACTTGTTCAGTTTGTCTCAGTTGTTGAATCTTATGTTCATACAAATATTTACACGTTAAGTTTGCTGAAAATAAACGCAGTTGACAGTGAGAGGACGTTTCTTTTTTTGCTGAGTTTAATTATTCACACCCAAAACCTTTGGCAGCGATTAAAGCTGTGAGTCTTTCTGGGTAAGTCTCTAAGACCTTTCCACACCTGGGTTTGTGCAACATTTGCCCATTTATTATTTTCGATATTCAAGCTCAATCAAATTGGTTGTTGATCATTGCTAGACAACCATTTTAAGGTTTTGCCATAGATTTTCATGTAGATTTAAGTCAAAACTAACTCGACAACAAAGTTAATTGCTTTGCCACATATTTTGAAGTATTACTTTAGTGCCTTGTTAAACATTATGCATGTTTGGAATATTTTCTATTCTGTACACCGGCTTATGGTAGCGAAATTAACATAAAATTCTCAGGCAACAGCTCTGATGGACATTCCTGCAGTCAGCATGCCAATTGCACACAAAACTTGAGACATCTGTGGCATTGTGTTGTGTGACAAAACTGCACATTTTAGGGTGGCATTTTATTGTTGCCGGCGCAAGGTGCACCAGTGTAATGATGCTGTTAAATCAGCTTCTTGATATGCCACACCTGTCAGGTGGGTGAATTATCTTGGCAAAGGAGAAATGCTCACTAACAGGGATGTAAACACATTTGTGCACAATATGTGAGAAATAAGCTTTTTCTCCATATGGAACATTTTTTTATTTCAGCTCATGAGACCAACACTACATGTTGCGTTTATATTTGTGTTCCGTATACAATGTTGATCCATCTTCAGTTCTTTCCTATAACAGCCATTCAACTCTGTAACTGTTTCAAAGTCACCATTGGCCTCAGGGTGAAATCCCTGCATGGTTTCCTTCCTCTCTGGCAACCGAGTTAGGAAGCACACCTGTATCTTTACAGTGACTGGGTTTACTGATACACCATTCAAAGTGTAATTAATAACTTCACAATGCTCAAAGGGATATTCAAAGTCTGCTTCTTTTTTTTTACCCATCTACCACTACATGCCCTTAAGCGAGGCATTGGAATAACTCCCTGGTCTTTGTGTTTGAAATGTACTGCCTTGACTGAGAAACCATTCGGATAATTGCATGTGTGGAGTACAGAGATGAGGTCATCATTTAAAAATGACATCAAATTGACTACCCTCAATGATCATGTTAACCACTTATTGCACACCGAGTCCATTCAACATTACTTCTGAACTTATTTAGGCTTGCTGTAAAAGGGGTTGAATACTTAAATAGACAATACATTTCATCTTTTTTATTTTACATTTCTAAAACATAACTCCACTTTGGCATGGGGTAGTGTATAGGCCAGTGAATTATTTTTTTAATCAATTTTAAATTCTGTCTGTAGAAAAAGTCAAGAGGTGTGAATACTTTCTGAACAGGTCAGACTAAACCTACCCAATTTTGTTCTGCCCATCAATGACAGTTGGTGAGCAGGCAAGAGGCATTTTATTAGGCTCCCCATTAGCTGTTGCAAAAGCAGCAGCTACTCTTCCCGGGGTCCACACAAAACATATACAGAACATTAATAGACAACTGCTCAAGCACAGATCTACATACATTTAAATACACACAGCCTACATATCAATACATGCACTATCTAGGTCAAAGAAGGGAGAGGTGCTGTGGGTGTTGCATGATCTGTTTTGAAACCAGGTTTGCTGTTCATTGGAGGAATATGATAGAGTTCATTGCAATAATGGCTCTATATAATACTGTACACTTTCTTGAATTTGTGGGACTGTGAAAAGACCCCTGGTGTGGTTAGTGTGTGTAAGTTCACTATGCAAAACAATTTAGAACTTACAAAAATTAAATAGTGATTCAGTCACTCAACTTTTAGCCAAGAGAGACTGGCATGCAGAGTATTTGTGCATTCGTAAAAAATTCAGACTCCTTCCCTTTTTACACATTTTGTTACATTACAGCCTTATGCTAAAATATATTTTTTCCCAGAAATCTACACACAACACCCCATAATGAAAAAGCAAAAACACATTTAGACATTGCAAATAATAAAACAGAAGTACCTAAGTATTCTTGATTTGGAAAAGCACACCTGTCTATAAGGTCCCACAATTGACAGTGCATGTCAGAGCAAAAACCAAGCCATGAGGTTGAAGGAATTGTCTGTGGAGCTCCAAGACAGGAGTGTGTCAAATCAGAGATCTGTGGAAGGGTACCAACACATTTCTGCAGCATTGAAAGTCCACAAGAACAGTGGCCTCCATCATTCTTAAATGGAAGAAGTTTGTAACCACCAAGACTCCTAGAGCAGGCTGCCTGGCCAAACAAAATCGGGGGAGAAGGGCCTTGGTAAGGGAGATGACCAAGTACCCGATGGTCACTGACAGAGCTCCTCTGGAGCTGGGAGAACCTTCCAGAAGGACAACCATTTCTGCAGCACTCCAAAAATTAGGCCTTTGTGGTAGAGTGGCCAGACGGAAGCCACATGTCAAACTCCAAGTGTGCTGTCATTCACCTAAAGGACTCTGACCACTCAGATTCTCTGGTCTGATGAAACCAAGATTGAACTCTTTGGTCTGAATACCAAGCGTCATGTCTGGAGGAAACCTGGCATCATCCCTACGGTGAAGCATGGTGGTGGCAGCATCATGCTGTGGGATGTTTTTCAGGGGCAGGGACTGGGAGACTACTCAGGATCAAGGGAAAGATTAACAGAGCGATCCTTGAAGACCTGCTCCAGAGCGCTCAGACTTGATCAGAGAATAAACATTTGCTCCTTTGACTGGTTGGACATGTCAGTTCATGCTGCAAGCGCTCTGATCGGTTGGAGGACGTCCTCCGGAAGTTGTCATAATTACTATGTGTCCATGGAAGGGGGTGAGAACCAGCCTTCTACGGTTTGTATTTAAGTCAACGTACCCAGAGGATGGAAGCTAGCTGTCCTCCGACTATACCATGGTACTACCCTACAGAGTGATGTTGAGCCTACTGTAGACCTTTGCAAGTGTTTAACAATTATTTGGTGACAAGTGATTATAGTAAAATTCAACTTTTTGTGAATGGGGGCAGTATTCGGAAGTTTGGATGACTGAGGTGCCCAAAGTAAACTGCCTGCTACTCAGGCCAAGAAGCTAGGATATGCATATAATGGGATAGAAAACTTCTTTGGGAAGTTAAGGGTAACTTTTATGATTTTTCACTGAGGATGGTCAACCCCTTCCTGAGGAGCCTCCACTGACTAGTTTAAATTCTATAGCTGTGGGTGTCACCGAGTAGACTGATAGCCCATTTTATTCATCCACAATCCATTAGTAAGGCTGTACAGTGAAAAGTATGCCCCCAATGCAATTCTGAAGTCTAATATATCCATTGAGATGAGATTTTTACTTTGTCAAATTAGCATGTTCTTGAATGTGTAACAGTCCAAACTTGTTTTGCATCATCTAGTTCAAATATGGCACATTCCCATTTGCACTTTCAATGAGGTACTTTTATTTTTACAACCAACTGTATAGGTCACCATCGGTAATCCTTATTGTGGCTAGTTTCTCATAGCTAAGTGACATGGGCAATTTGCACAGCGAGTCTGTCAAAGGGGGCATGATTTGACAAATGTAATCCAAACCCTAACTTTACCTCTTGTGACAGGTGTCAAGTTTATGATAAGTGGTATTACTTTGGTTAAGTCAATTTTGACACTAGAATAAAATGTTTGATGCCACAGGCCATTTTCAAAAGGATTAGTTGGATTTTTAGGGGGCAGTTCCTCTTCAATGCAGTAATGTCTGTTTTAAACAAGTCCAGTTTATTACATGACAAGAGGTATTCTTCAAAGTAGGCTTCCAATGCAATATACTCCCTTAAATTTAGATTGAGATGTGATCCATCCAATGAATTTGAACATGATCTTTCCCAAAATTCAAAAGGCACTTACCGATTTGAGCCATCCTTGTTGCATGTTACCAATTGAACAACATGAAAAAGAAAACCGCTCACTGCTGTCGTTAGTATCACTGCTTTTTATTAAGAATCTGCTTCAAGGCCTTCGTCAGAGCTTCTTTAACATGATCTTCTCCAAAGGCCAAAAGCTATTTGAAGCCTGCAAGGCCCCAGTGGATTCCTTCAGTAAACAACAAAGGCATCTGAAAATTGTCAAAAGAACAAGGCTGTTAAGAGTTGGTATTTAACTCCTTTAGAGCTACATCTAGATGGAATCATATTAATAAAGAACTCCACTGTTAGCCCAGGAAGAAAATGTTAAGACTGGGACAGTTAACCCCATCAAGCTTGTCCTGCTTACATGAAACCGTTGATGAATAAAATACTAATTCATGATATATTAGTACAAATTCTAATCTAAGTGGACAAACAAGTACTTTTCATTGAAGTCTCTGCAATGTATTATATTTAGAAACAGGTCACAACCTCCATGCAGATGTATGTGAATGTGATCCATTGCGGTCTGGCTGAAGAGTTCAGCTAATATGATAAGGGGGCCTCCCATCCAGCCCCATAATTAAAATGACATCAACTAAAAAGTTCTCATCTTGCTGGAGTCCGGCCCACTGTTTAGAGTCAAAGGACATTTCCTTAAGAATGATGCACCTTGACAGATGATCAAGCACCTCTTCAACCACTTCTGAAAAAGAACCACATATTAAAGCAGTTCAACGCTAGATAACCATTCATTCCAAATGTCCAACCAGTTAAGTTGACCATTTCCTGCAAGTTAATCATATCTATGCAAATAGGAGCCACCAATGACAAAAAAGATTTGCATCAACCAAAGAACCCTTGCAGAGCACAAACTGTTTTTCAAAAGGTCTCAAAGTACTTTGCATTGTTGGGGGTTCAACCCATCAAAGCCACACAGTAGAAATTAAATTATTAGATGGACCACCAGTCTCACCCCACATTAGTGGAGAGGATGCATTCAGAGGGCATTTAGACTGAATAGCTCAGAGAGAAGGTTTACAACCAATCCCACCTTGGTCAGTGACAATACAGTCAGGAAATGCTTCACCTCATAGCTTGCCACCAAAACCTAATGGGAATATTTTCAGTTTGAAATGGAGCATACATGGCCATTGGCCAGTGACATCAGGGAAAATTAGGCTGCGTTTACACAGGTAGCCCAATCATGATATTTTTCCTGACTTACTGGCCTTTTGACCAATAAGTTATTTTTCAGAAAGACCAATAAGTGAGAAATGAAAAAGGCTACCAGTGTGAAAAGAACCTAAGGATCCAGTTTATGGGCTACATACCGTCAGTTGCCAAGTTACTGGTGAACTGGTTCCAAGTCCTGAATAGCCCCCGGTGATTTGAATAAATAGAAAACAAGTCAGTATCTCAACAGGATGTGATTAAACTAGCTATTACAAACATTTGGGTATTTGCAGGAAGTCAAACAGTTCATTTTGATATAACAGCTCAGAGAGAAGATTAAAATCAATCACACATTGGTCAACAACACCCTTGAGTGTCAATACCAAGTCAGGAAATGTTTCATATCATCATAGCTGCAAGTGTCAGAACACCATACTATATGCCATTTTGTTGGTACTCATTAGGTTAAAAACCAGGAACTTAGACAGCACTCCAAAAGAAACCAAACCAGTTTCTAGACATGTTTTACAAGATTCTCGTCTAGCCATTTGGCCATTAAAGTAAGAACTACTGGTAGCGTGATCAAAAAAATAAAATAAAAAATTACATACCCGTTTAGTCTCATCCTCTTCGACGTATCTAAGACTTAATCAGAGGCATTGTAATAAACTAGACGATGTAGTGGTTTGGTGCCTTTTCCCTCCTGTAATGCGTGAGCCATCCTTTTAAGTAAACTAACTTGATTGGATAGTGTCTGCTTGGGGTGTTCTATTGGCTATCACTTGGGACAATAATTACATGTCAAATTAGTGTAATGATTACACAGCTGTAAATGTTGTGTAATTGAACAAACCAGGGCCAGGATTGGACAACCACAATCACTATGGTAGCATCTTTTGTGTAGCGCATCATCAGAATAGCAATTTGGCTGTTTCTATATATCGCAGGTGTGTACCATCTGGCCCTCTTGAAACGTGGAAGGATATGCTTTTCAATTGATGCACATTACAGAGAGAAGCCAGACAATAAAATAGTCTGATTCTCATTAATACATCCAAGCCGTCTGGAGCATTATCAGTAATTCTGGAATAAACAAGGTGGAATGTTCGCAGTTAATCAGAAACATTATTTTATGTAAGGGCAGATTGCCAAATTAGATGGGGCACGGCCTGCCTTAACTTGAAGGATCTGGGAATGGGATCATCTGTATATCTCTGGTATACTATGGTTGTGTTCCTCTGCTCAGACGTTGCTGACGTGCGTCAGCTCTTACAATGCCGGATAGGTATTTTACGTATAAGCTAACCAAATGTTATTGCAATCTGGCGCCCAATGGCACTGTCGATGACGTGTCACGGAACCATTGGTTGATGCATGCAATGTCTTAGCAGGGAAACACGACCTAGGTCTTCACAAGATATAATCAGCTCATAAAATATAGACAGGAGTACGCAGAGTAGGGCATGGAAATAACAAAATAAGATGAGTCTTTATTTAACATTCATTAACAAGATTTGAAAAGACATGCGATTCCACAGAACCTTTAATAGACTACATTATGCACAGAAAGCAGTAAATGTACCACAATACCCCATGTGTTGTTATATCCAAAATAAGTCAGGTTTTAACAAATTGACAGCATTGTTTTCCCATCAACATACAATCCTTTTGTTTGGTCAAATAAACTTTTTTCAGAGGGGACATTTACAACAATTAAGTATGACCTGAAGAAAACAATGTGACATTCTAGGATTAACACTAACTTTCAAACTAAACTACAAGTGCACTTTTGTCTTTTTCCATCACATTGAAAGGAGATTCTTGGTCAGAAAAATCTTTGTTTGGAATGTTAACTTTTTTTTTTAAGCCGAGAAAAAAATATTTATTCAAGAGAACTGGCACCATTGACTGTATTTACATTCCTCATTCATAGCTCACCACTCAAACCCACCAATAAAGCATTAAGAATTAAAGTATTCAATAAGCATTGAGTTATGATCATCGTGCCTGGTTCATTGCATCAGTGATATATTCAGTAACCCTCTTCATTTTAATCATAGCCGACACACTTCCATAAAAAGTAATGGTGCTAATGACATTTGACACTGGTTACTTTATCATACAGTAAGCACCCTCTCTGCTGCAATAATACTATTGTAAACATGTTCAGACAAGTATTAACATGTCAGTGTTGTTTTGAATAGAACAGGAGCAATTTCCTTGCCATTTTTGGCACATAAAACATGTTTTGTGCCAATGTCATAAAGAAATATAATGCATAACAGTGGATATGAATTTCATGTAGTCATTCTATTATTTGTCAACGTTTATACTGTTTTGTTATATAAGCCAATGCAAGTTCACTAAACTATACTTTGGTGAGCATATACATTGTAACTTCAATATTAATTTGCTGTGTGAGCAGGTAGTATCTCTTATTTTAACAATAATTAACAGTAACTTAAAATAAATAAGCAGTCCTTCACTAATATGAGGAGATTACAAGTCTTAACGTCGAAGCACCGTAGCTATTCACTATCTTTGACACCACAGAGTAGCCTATGAACTAAAGGACTTGGGAGGGAGTTCTATATAAAATATGGATTATAATGCATATCAAATGAACATACCCCCCAAAGCATGTCTACACACAGCATTTGTGTGTGCTCCTATTCCTGTCACCTACTGAGAAACATTACACTGTTTGGCGCAACATGAACAACTTCAAAAAGTAAATTAACTGTTGTTTCCACCCGCTTCTGTGTCTGCTTACTGCCATGATCTGTGTAAATCATAGCCTGGCATGACCACAATAACACTGCCTTGTGAGAACAAGCACGCAGTAAAGTTTGACATCTTATTTTGATTTTCTCCACTTCCTTTATGAATTGTGGAGAGATGGCACAAATGAACAACTAACAAAATAACCCTCAAGATATTAGAATAGAAGTCCTATTTTAATTTACCTCAATACATCAGATCCTACTTCTCTCAGAGACAAGACACTATTTTCCAAAACAAACATACGCTAACCTTTGACCTCAATAAATTAGTAGCGTGGGAGAAATCCTTAATCCTCCCACTTATTCAGTGGAATTTTGGTGCTTCTCAATGCCATTGAGAGTGGACAGAAGAGCAGAAAGAGGAGCTAAAGAGCTCACACTGCCTGTAGGCCTCTCTCGCACCCATCCAGCTGCACCTTAATCTTGTGCAGTTCCTCGATCTCCTGGTGGTGGCGCTCTGTCTTGTGGCTCACCAGAGAGCGGTAGAAGTGGATGGTGAATACCACAAAGATCACCCCCACCGGCACCATGATAATGGTGGAAGCCAAGGCCGCCTGCCAGCCGCTGTGCCCTGGCGAAGCGGCGGACGGCACGGCGGGGCCACTACAGTTCACCTTAGATAGTGCCAGTTCGGCAGCCGCCACAGCCACCTGGTTGGCAGCACCAGAGTCCACGGGCAGGAACTTGATCCAGCAGAGCAGCACCACCTCGGCCAGGAAGAGCAGGATGCCCAGGGCGGTGGAGAAGCCCCAGGCCAGCTCAATGTAGTGGTGCATGCGCTCGTGAGGTGACTCACTGACCGAGTTGAGGTTGTGGATGTTGCTGACCGCCTCCACGTGCGGCAGGATGCAGGTGCTGATGAGCAACGCAAATAAGTGTACAGCCACCAGCACCGTGGTGCACACACTAAAGGCGATGAGGAGCATGCGCGGGTAGTTGTACTGCATCTCCAGCTGGACCTCCACCATGGCCACCTAGCATGGCACAACAACATCACCATCATCATTATCATTATCACAGTCCACCACCACAGTGAGCGGGATAGCTACTAGCATAAATGTCAAAACTGCCTACTTTTCAGATTGGTTCACATGCTATTAATAGCAGCCTGGGAGTGAGTGAGTGTGCTTTTTTCCCTCAAGAGGTTTATCTGAAAAATGTCTCAGTCTCTAGTGATACAACGTACAGGCTGCCAGGGAAATTAATCTTGAAAACAACTTTGAAGGGATCATTATCCCTGCAAAATAGTGGGGTAACTCACCATAGCAAAGCCTGAGAGCAGGGCAGAGGTGCGGCTGGAGGCTTTCAGCTTGGCCCGGCTCAGGTAGAGCTTCCTCCAAGACAGGGCCTGTACAGAGTGGTGATTGGAGGTGACCAGCTCCAGGTAGCTGCGGCGCACCCAGTCCCTGTAGTCCATCCCTCCACCCTCCGGCATCTGCTCTGAGCCCCCCGGGGCCGGGGAGCCCATGGGCACGTTCAGCTCACTGCTCATGGCAACTAGCAGACAAGGAAGGATGGCAACATTAATAAAAGGAAATAAAATAAAATACATTTAGAGTTAATGTTTGTCGGTGTGCCAATTTTACAGTGTGGTCCAACACATTTGAGACCCTATGGCTGAATTCTTGAGACGTATCCAAAACTAGACTGCTCACTTTGCTGGGATTCCATTGTTTTATGACTGGTTTGCATCACCCGTCTATAGTTAAGCCCAAAAAAGCATGGCTATTGCCAGCTACACAAAATCTTGAGCAGTGAGTGATTGAAAGTATGGGTTGTGCCTTAATGCCAGCTGCAGCAACAACAAAAAAGTGCCAGGTTTACATCCTTGTCAATTTTGGCTAAGAATTTAACTTGTGTTTGGACACATATACTAGAGATTTAGACAACTTATTGTAAAACGTCTTCTCTTTTTAGTCATATGGCTACATCCTTGTCAGGAAAGTTCAACCTGATACGACCATGATGTCTAGTAGGTAGGTAAATCATTTACAACTTGGCCAAATTATTTGTAGCTGAACAATTCATTTTGTGCATGATATTCCTGAAGCCTGTATTACGGGTATTGTTCCCACACAGACATATTTCCATGTTACTGCACTTGTTTACGAAGACAGACGACCACCTGTGCCAATTAGCTTGCTCGAACACCTGTGTGTAAACGTACCTGGGAAGGAAGTGTAGTTCGTTGGCTGGAGGCACACAGATGTATGGATCTGTGCAAATCTGCTACAGTAAGTATATATATTTTATTTGAAAGATGTTTTCTCGCCGATATGAAAGATATGGAACTTATGTTTTGAAAACCATATCAAACGCGATGATTGACGTTTCTAAACGTTAAAGCAGAGCGTCGGGATTGTAGTTCACATGGTTCCACCAGTAAGCGGTGCTTATAACTGAGAACCAATGGGTTAATATCTACAGCTAAGCACCCACCAAATTAATTTCGCGCTCACGCTAGCCAACTTTTATTGCTTTCTAGACAGCTTCAACCTTGCTCTCTGGCTAGAATCAACAGTGCGTGGGATATCAACTAACTAGCAAACAAACCACCAGGGAAAATAATAGGTGCAACCTAGCTAGCTATGTCATAATAAAATATTTATTTCAGTCATTCCAGCGTCCAACTGCTCCGAGGTGTTGCTAGTACGGCTAACGTTACTCATATAATATTGACGATGTGACTTGCTAGCATCGCGTTGGCTAAGTTATTGACAAGCTCAGTAGGCTGCTACACGATTCTTGATATAGTTTTACCTTTTTGCCAAGACGTCCTTTGACCTATTAATTCATCCACAAACCTAAGCTAACTTCGATGAATGAGAGGGTGATTAAAATACTTGCTGTGAGAGACTTGACTACAATCTTTCCTTCGCCCTCACTGTTATTTTAGTCCGGAGCATTCTGGTCACGTGATCCAGGGCAGAGTACGAAAACTTCCTCTGTGGATGTTTTATGGCGGGTGGCAACCAACTAAGGTGCATTACCGCCACCAACTGTATTGGAGGGTGGACCAGAGACAGGGAAGTTCTAAAAAATCCTACACAATATTCTCGTCTCCCCACGGAAACGAAATACATAATTAAATCTTACATCCCTTTGAAGATTTC
Source organism: Salvelinus sp. IW2-2015 (assembly GCF_002910315.2). NCBI lineage: Eukaryota > Metazoa > Chordata > Actinopteri > Salmoniformes > Salmonidae > Salvelinus > Salvelinus sp. IW2-2015. The sequence goes on along the minus strand of NC_036860.1, from coordinate 37,939,212 downwards.
AGCAGCAGTACACTTAATCTTGGCTCTTCAACCCCATTACTCCTCAAATCTAATAACAATCGCTCCCTTTCATATTTCTGGCACTGAAATAGTGGAACACGTTCTGTCTCCATTTCCTGCTGACAATGATCACACCTCCCAGTTGGATGTTTCCCCACCAATTTCAATGTACGATTGAGCCTTGTGTGTCTCAGTCTCAGCCTTGTGATTACCCTTTCATCCCTTCTCTCTCGGCCTGATGACCTCCCTGCCCCCACCTTTTCCTGAATCTTATAAAGGCGTCTTCCCTTTCCCTCCTCATCCACAACTCTTCTAATTTGTTTTTAACCCCTTTTTAATCAACCGGTAAGGCTTCTACTTTACTGATTGACAATTCCATCTCAACATTAGGATGTTTAAGAGCCTGCTTGACGATAACATCCACCTCCTCATTCCACTCTACTCCCACATGAGCTGGTGCACAGAGGAACATCACAAATACCCACATCTGTCTCACCCTATAAAAGCACTGTAAAACCTCAAACAATAAATACATTCTATCTGCTCCGAGACATTAATTGCAGCTCATCAGTGCTGCACAGGAGTCAGAGCAGGTGACTGCTTTGTCTGGCTCACCACCCCCACCCACTCTGCAGCCAAGAGTATGGCCATCACCTCCATTGTGTAAACATAAATGATCCATTGCTCTTTTTGTCACTGCCACCTTAATAAATTTCACATGCTGTTGTGCAAATGGAATAGACAACAGGTGGAAATTATAGGCAATTAGCAAGACACCCCCAATAAAGGAGTGGTTTTCTGCAGGTGGTGACCACAGACCACTTCTCAGTTCCTATGCTTCCTGGCTGATGTTTGGTCACTTTTGAATGCTGGCGGTGCTTTCACTCTAGTGGTAGCATGAGACGGAGTCTACAACCCACACAAGTGGCTCAGGTAGTGCAGCTCATCCAGGATGGCACATCAATGCGAGCTGTGGCAAGAAGGTTTGCTGTGTCTGTCAGCGTAGTGTCCAGAGCATGGAGGCGCTACCAGGAGACAGGCCAGTACATCAGGAGACGTGAGGAGGCCTGTAGGAGGGCAACAACCCAGCAGCAGGACCGCTACCTCCGCCTTTGTGCAAGGAGGAGCAGGGGAGCACTGCCAGAGCCCTGCAAAATGACCTCCTGCAGGCCACAAATGTGCATGTGTCTGCTCAAACGGTCAGAAACAGACTCCATGAGGGTGGTATGAGGGCCCGACGTCCACAGGTGGGAGTTGTGCTTACAGCCCAACACCTGCAGGACGTTTTGTCATTTGCCAGAGAACACCAAGATTGGCAATTTCGCCACTGGCGCCCTGTGCTCTTCACAGGTGAAAGCAGGTTCACACTGAGCACGTGACAGACGTGACAGAGTCTGGAGACGCCGTGGAGAACGTTCTGCTGCCTGCAACATCCTCCAGCATACCGGTTTGGCGGTGGGTCAGTCATGGTGTGGGGTGGCATTTCTTTGGGGGGCCGCACAGCCCTCCATGTGCTCGCCAGAGGTAGCCTGACTGCCATTAGGTACCGCGATGAGATCCTCAGACCCCTGTGAGACCATATGCTGGTGCGGTTGGTCCTGGGTTCCTCCTAATGCAAGACAATGCTAGACCTCATGTGGCTGAGTGTGTCAGCAGTTCCTGCAAGAGGAAGGCATTGATGCTATGGACTGGCCCGCCCGTTCCCCAGACCTGAATCCAATTGAGCACATCTGGGCCTTCATGTCTCGCTCCATCCACCAACGCCACGTTGACCCACAGACTGTCCAGGAGTTGGCGGATGCTTTAGTCCAGGTCCGCCACCTCATCAGGAGCATGCCCAGGCATTGTAGGGAGGTCATACAGGCACGTGGAGGCCACACACACTACTGAGCCTCATTTTGACTTGTTTTAAGGACATTACATCAAAGTTGGATCAGCCTGTAGTGTGGTTTTCCACTTTMATTTTGAGTGTGACTCCAAATCCAGACCTCCATGGTGTTAGGATTTGTGTTTATTGCACTATATCCCAATGCTATATCACATGTGATTGAATATCAGCAACTGTTGGCCTGGGCGCCTGGGTGTCTGTGTGTGTGTGCTGGAAGTAACAGTTATCCCCAGATAAGTGTGCTGGGAAGCTGTGGTTAGCCTTGAGCGAGAACAGTGTGCTTTTGTATACAGGTGCAAATAGCGCAGACAATGTTGCAGAGCTGTCTGACCTCAGTCTCTGGGGTGAGGGAGCGTAATCTACACAGCAACAGCGCCGGGACACCAAAGAGCGCAAAGAGGCTAGGACTAGCCTGAGCGCCGGCGATAGGCTGAGCAGAGTTTAAACCACGCTCAGCCTCTACTGTGATAGGCCAACAGACGGGTTGGAACTAGTCTGTCACAGTATAAGAACAGCTGTTTACTTACATCCTGCCAGTTCCCTGTTCTACCCTGCGGGGTGGTGCAGTGAACCCGTATATACGAAAATTGCATTTACCATTTATCGCTTGAGTTTAATAAAAATACTTAAAGTATATTCGGTGACTCTGAATCACATTTTGTCCTGATACCAGATTTGAATTGACGCAAATCCCTTATAATGGGTTGATACATTTGATTTCCATTGATCATTTTTGTGTGATTTTGTTGTCAGCACATTCAACTATGAAAAGAAAAAAGTATTTAATAMGAATATTTCATTCATTCAGATCTAGGATGTGTTATTTTAGTGTTCCCTTTATTTTTTTGAGCAGTGTATTTAATAAGTAGACATGCACTCATAATTAACTGTAGCGCATATAAAGCACCCACAAGTTACCAGTGGCTGAAAACACAATCATCGCGGGATGAACGAGTGACGAATTTCCGGCCAAGGGTGGTCAATTTAAAAAATCATTCCTTCCTCTGCAAGTGTATACTCGTCAGACGTCATGATACGTCATCAGAAGTGTCCACTTAATTTGAGGGCTGAGGGGATAGGGTGTGTCTTAAGTGTTTGGACCGCAGCCATAGTCAAGAAAGCATTGTATTGTGTTCTTAAATGTTCACTTACAACTGAATCTACTCCTTCCTCAACAGTTCTTACCCTCTCAAGCAACCCTAGATCTATCACTGGCTGAGGGAGCAACCAAGGTGGGATAGCAGGAAGAACCACAGAGGGACTAAACTCCATCCCAAACAACCCCATCTCCCTCACCATGCCAATGCCTATCCACCCGAAACTTGTATTCAGATGTCATGTTCCCAGCACTCTAGGAGCACCTTTTTCGTAGGATGTGTAACCTTATGTCCTTGTAGGTTGACCCAATATGTCATGGTTAGCTGTTGTCTTAACTTTAACAGCATCTCTCCCAAAAAATCGAATTGTTTATGACTGGAGGTAGCCTTTAACAGAGACACAAAGAAGATTATTTGTGGCCCAGATCTTGACATGATCCATTTTAGGTAGTAAACTACGAACGTTAAGATGTAAAAATGTCAAATCTTTTCTGCATTTAAAATCACACAGTTTCAATACAAGTCAGATTATTTGAGATTTCAGAACAACCTGTACTTCGCCCTGTTCACCCCGGAACAGGGTGAAGTATTACAACTCCTGCAGCGTTGATAGTGCAATGAGTCCTTCATTTTAATTAGTCCTCTACTCTCCAGAAAGTAAGTCAGCCTTTCCGTTATCATCCTTTCCATAAATTTACATACATGAGATGTCAACGCTATCAGACTAAAGCTTGAAGGACTAGTAGGGTCTTTCCCTGGTTTCCGTATTGGCACAACTATAGCCTGCTTCCAACTTCCAGGCAGTTCCTGCCACACCTTATTGTAAAGGCCCAATACTTTCCCCATTGCAGTGTCACTGAGATGAGCCATCATGATGTAACACATCTCATCCTTCCCGAGGAGATGCTACCCCAGCTTTAGCTAATGCTCTCTTAATCTCAGCCAACGTAAAAGGGCCATTCAATGTATCCCCGACCATCTTTCTCTGATCCACGACCCCCGGCTGTTCTCCTCTGACCCTCTCTCTCCCACGTTGCCCCTCTTCGGTCAGGTTATTTGAGCTGTGCACCTTCACAAATGCCTGGGCTAACATGTCTGCCTTCTCAGTATCTCTCACTGCAACAATTTCCCCACTTTTCAGCACGGAGAAATCCCAATCTCGTCTGACCCCACTCATCCTCTTAATAATCCCCCATACTTCTCCCACAGGAGTGATCCTGCCTATGTTTCCACAGAACCGGTGCCAATACTCCCTCTTAGCTGTTCTAATGATCCTCCTTAATACTGCGTGTGCTTGTTTATACTGAATCAGGTGCTGGTAATTATGGGACCTTTTCAACATTCTGAAAGCGCTGTTCCTACACTTCACAGCTTCTCTACACTCCTCAGTCCACCAGGGAACTGCGTTGACTCTTTCTCCCCTGCCTTGTGGCCCCTACTAATGCTCCTCTACTCCATCATTCACTGTTCCTATATCTGAATTGAGATCGACCTGAGACAGCTCCTGTTCACTCAACTCTCGAAACTGACCCCACTCTGCTTTCCCAAATATCCATCTCCACAATCAATTTCCTACTGAAACTTCCACCCTCATTCCTACAGTACACATGATAGGATAGTGATCACTACCCTCTGTAGATTCCTCCAATACCTCCCAACTACATCTGCCTGCCATTGAACTTGAGATCAGAGCAGATTCATTTCCAGTTATTGGGTCAATCCTGGTTCTCCGGCCATCATTAAGACTCACAAGCCCTTTCTCATCAAGTAGTTCTTCCAACACATGTCCATTTACATCAGTCCATAACCCTCCCCAGAGCGTACTATGAGCATTAAAATCCCCACACCACATTACCCATCTCCTATCTTGACCTACTAAATTCCCAAGGGCCATCAACTCTAGCCTCTCTAGTCCCCCCTCTATCTCTACAGACTGCAACATACCCTTCTATTACAAAAGCTAGAGTAGGGTTAAACCATGTCTATTGGAGACATACACATCAAGAAACTGATTGAACTCTTTTTTTTTGTATCTGTTTGAACTCTTGCCCATTGGCCATCAAACTTCTGGCATTCCATTGAAGGATCAACATCATTATGACAATAAACCAATACTTGATTCCTTGCTGAACTGATCATAAAATAGTTCACTGCCTGCTACACTATGATCTGTATTTTGTTCATCTTTGTGTAAAAGGAACAGTGATCGGTAAGCTGCTCTGACAGCTGATGCTTAAAGTTAGAAAGGGAGCAATAAGACTCCAGCTTCAGAGAATTTTGCAATTTGTTCCAGTCATTGACCACAGAGAACTGGAAGGAAAGGCGGCCAAAGGAAGTGTATATCTGAGAAGTAGTTGGTGAACCAGGTGAGGCAGTCATTTGAGAAGCCAAGGCTATTGAGTCTGCTGATAAGAATGCGGGGATTGACAGAGTCGAAAGCCTTGGCCAGGTTGATGAAGACGGCTGCACAGTATTGTCTTTTATCGATGGCGGTTATGATATCATTTAAGACCTAGGTTGAGGTACACCCATGACCAGCTTGGAAACCAGATTGCATAGTGGAGAAGGTATGGTTGGATTCGAAATGGTTGGTGATCTGTTTATTAACTTGGGTTTTGAAGATTTTAGAAAGGCAGGGTAGGATGGATATAGGTCTATAACAGTTTGGGTCTAGAGTGTCTCCCCCTTTGCAGAGGGGGCTGACCGTGGCAGCTTTCCAATCTTTGGGGATCTCAGACGATACGAAAGAGAGATTGAATAGGCTAGTAATAGGGGTTGCAACAATTTCGGGAGATCATTTTAGAAAGAGAGGGTCCAGATTGTCTAGCCCAGCTGATTTGTAGGGATACAGATTTTGCAGCTCTTTCAGAACATCAGCTGTCTGGATTTGGGTGAAGGAGAAGCGTGGGGGGGGGGTGCTTATTGAAATGATCGATTATCGTAGATTTATCGGTGGTGACAATGTTTCCTATCCTCAGTGCAGTGGGCAGCTGGGAGGAGGTGCTCTTATTCTCTATGGACTTTATAGTGCCTCAAAACTTTTTGAAAATACTGCTACAGGATGCAAATTTCTGTTTGAAAAAGCTAGCCTTTGCTTTCCTAACTGACTGAGTATATTGTTGCATATCACAGGGCTGGTCACAGGTGCTGGTCAAGGGCAGTCAAGTCTGTGGTGAACCAAGGGCTATATCTGTTCTTAGTTCCACATTTTTTGAATGGGGCATGCTTATTTAAGATGTGAGAAAAGCACTTTAAAAGAGCAACCAGGAATCCTCTACTGATGGGATGAGGTCAATATCCTTCCAGGATACCCGGGCCAGGTTGATTAGAAAGGCCTGCTCGCTAAAGTGTTTTAGGGAGCGTTTGACGGTGATGAGGGGTGGTCGTTTGACCGCGGACCCATTACACACGCAGGGAATGAGGTTGAAGACAGCAGAGGTGTATTTAGAGGGCAAGTTGGTCCGGATGATATCTAAGAGGGTGCCCATGGTTACAGATTTAGGGTTGTACATGGTAGGTTCCTTGGTCATTCGTGTGAGATTGAGGGCATCTAGCTTAGGTTGTAGGACGGCAGGAGTGTTAAGCATGTCCCAGTTTAGGTCACCTAACAGTATGAACTCTGAAGATAGATGGGGGGGGGGCAAATAATTCACATGTGGTGTCCAGGGCACAGCTGGGCATATGCATGTTCTCCCCTACACTTCGCACATCTCTTTTTGCCTTTGCACAAACCTTTGACAGTTATAGCAATGCAATGGTTTTGGAACATATGCTCACACATAGTAACTCATATACCCAATCCTAACCTTTTCTGGCAGTACCAGATCCTCAAACTTTAGTAGCACTGACAAGCTATCCACCTTCTTCCCATCTTGTGTTACCTGGGAGGCACTTTGCCTCAATAAGAGAGCCTCCCTTCAAATGGTCCTTTATTTCTTTCATGTTAACAATTTCTGGAACTCATGTAATAACTCCCTTCATCCACTGCTATCCAGTTTGATCCGGCATGCTATTATCAACCACACGTTTACATACCTGCTTGAATTTGAGCGCTTTCTCATACTGTTTAGCATTGATACACAACCAAACTTCCATCACAAAGAACTTTAGCAGAAAAACTCTCCTACTTTGCTCTCCAAATCTCTAGTCAATGCTATCAGATTCGCCGCAGTGACTCCACCCTCGTCCTTAAATTTCACCAGTGGTGACCCGTCTTTTGTTGTTGTATGTTTTGCATGTTATTTTGACATGAATAACATGTCACATATCAGTTTACAAATATATATTTTTTTTTATCATTAATAAAGCCACATTCAAACATGGTCTCTTTTTTGCTTTCTTGAGCTCCAAAATGCAGGTGTTTCAGCCTAGCTCAGTGCTTTCTGTGGTGGTGGGGCAGCCAGCGGACAATATGGAGTGTAGGGGTTGGTAATGTTCTCTAGTTGCGCTGTGATTGGCTCAGCATTCTGTCACTCATGGGGACATTACATCAAAGCAAAATTCTACAGGGAGAGATCAAAAATTCACACCCCTTGGGTAGTAAATCTAAGTGTATGTTGTGTAGTAAGCTGTTAGTAGCCAATGTGACTCACCCTAATAATTTGGTCCCTTTCCCCCTCATAACTGAGCCTACTGTTCTGACTTGGTGGTGCACATGTAGCCTATAGCCTGTTTTAGAGAAATGTAGTCATCGAATATTGTAAGAGCTTTCATTGTCTTATATATCCCCTTTAATTAGCCTACGGTTCTGAATTGGTGTACAGGGAGAATACTAAGAGCGACCCTTGTTCTGAATTCTGTCACTGTACATTTCAAAGTGCTGAACAAATGGTTGACTATGTCCGTCCTAGCTCACTCATTAATGTCTTATCCGCTTGTTGTCCCCTTATGCCATAGTTCTACATCTCAATTGTTAGTAGAAACCACCTTTGTTTAAGCAAGTTAGCCACATCAGCTATGTTTTTTTAAAAGGCAGTAAATTAAGCTGAATTAACTGTTTTGCTGCCAGGCGAGGCTCCGCTGATAGCCAGGTGTAGCAGTGGTAAGGTGTTGGGACTGCTGTTGGGACAGCTTTATGTAGGCCATAACAGTTTGTGGGCACCGTTTGTCACCGTTATAATGCAATTAATGTAAGGAAGTGCTATTATGCTGTGTTCGTAACCAAGTGGGAATTTACCACATGAAAATCCACTTGAATGGCTCTCCAACTGGTAATTACTAGTGGGAAAGTTGTCTTTCATCCTGAGCTCCAATTTATCCCACACGCGGCCCTCGGATGTCACCTACTAAGGAGATTACCTCGATAACAGTATTTTAGGCAGGTAAAATGTAACAAAACATTTATAGAAAGCAGTCTATTAATATTGTTTTTGAACTCAATCATTTGTTTACAAGAATGATAGCTGTACTCTTAGTTTATGGTTTTTCAGCTTGTTGGCCATTAGCCAATCAGCGTTTCTCAATGAGTTCAAAGCACATGAACGCATCCAACTGGTATTAACTTGTACATTTCCACCTCCCACTTAGTTACAAACGCAGCATCAATGCTCTGAGTGAAGCGGGTTAGTGTTGATTGCATTAGTTTTGTAACCGGGCTACGTCCCGGGCATGTGCCAGGTGCCCCGTTTTGGCCGACAGCGAAGTCGGCTCAAGACAAAGGAGACGTAGTTTAAGCACATGGAGTAGCAAACGTTTAATCAAACTGCATTCCAAGAGGAGATGGCTAACACAAAAGTGAGCCATATGAACACAATTACTTAAAGGAGTTGGGAAATTCACCTTGATACAAAATAATTTGTACCACCTCAATAACCTAAATTGTGATCCTCACACAATCGACAATAAGAATCCACATTAACATGTCCTTTCTACATCTATGTATGAATGACAAATACATCTGTAAATTGCTCTGGATTAAAGTTTCTGATAAATCAGTATGCCTCAACCTTCAGTCTGTGGCATGGCTCTGGTTCTCTGTCTGTCGCCAATTTGATTATATTCAAATGGTTTTCTCGACAGGAGGCTGACTAGGCCAGTGTTTCCTAACCCTGGTCCTTGAGTACCTCCAACAGTACACATTTTCATTGTAACCCTGGACAAACACACCTCATTCAACTCATTGAGGGCTTGATGATTAGTTGACTAGTTGAATCAGGTGTGCTTGTCCAGGGTTACAATAAAAATGTGTACTGTTGGAGGTACTTGAGGACCAGGGTTGGGAAACATCCTCCTAGTCAGCCCAAATCTGATATTTCTTTCTCCTAATTGGTCTTTTGACCAATCAGATTTTTTTCATAGCTGGTCTGATTGGTCACAAAAGACCAATTAGTGAAAAAGAACAGATTTGGGCTGCCTTCCTAAACACAACCTAAATGACTACACTGTAAAATAACTCAACCTGTCAGTCCCACTTTCAATCCAATCATCTCTTTCTCACACACACAAAAGTGTATGTATGGTAAAAATTAAGTGAAACATTCAATTCCACCCATGAAACTGTTTAATGCCCAAGAGTAATCCATGCCAGTGCAAAAAGCAAGTAAGACCACCACTCCATTTGGACATGTATTAAAGGAGAAGGAAATTAAACATGTGTTTTCAAGACCATAAAACCATGTTTTCATAAAACAACTAGATAGGGGTATACAACTTGAGTCTACTTAGGTATGTCATAATTCCAAAAATAAACTAACAATAAAATGTAATTGTTTTACTGCTAATATACTGAAAATATCAAACACAACAATTTCAATGCTTTTACTAAATTACAGTTCAAAAGTCAGTCAATTGAAATAGAATCAGAATATGTTTTGCCCCCACAAAAGGGCTTTAATTACTGACAGAAATACTCCAGTTTCATCAGCTGTCCGGGTGGCTGGTCTCAGATGATCCTGCAGGTGAACAGTCCGGATGTGGAGGTCCTTGACTGGCGTGGTAACACATGGTCTGTGGTTGTGAGGCCAGTTGGATGTACTGCCAAATAATCTAAAATGACATTGGAGGCAGCTTATGGTAGAGAAATGAACATTAAATTCTCTGGCACCAGCTCTGGTGGACATTACTGCAGTCAGCTTGCCAATTGCACACTCCCTCAAAACTTGAGACATCTGTGGCATTGTGTTGTGTGACAAAACTGCACATTTTAGAGTGGCCTTTTATTGTGCATAGCACAGGGCACACCTGTGTTATAATCATGCTTTTCAATATGCCACACTGGCTGGTTTCTTTTGGGAAAGGAGAAATACGCACCAACAGGGATGTAAACAAATTTGTACACAAAAATTGAAAGAAGCTTTTGGAAAATCTTTGGAATATTTTATTTCAGCTCATGAAATCAAAACTTCACATGTTGCATTCATATTTTTGTTCTGTATACAAGCCATAACTCAAACTATTATGCTGTTTTTTTTATCAGACTTCATCACTTTTGCCAGCAGGGGGAAGATTTGGACAGGGCACATACTTCATGAGGTCACTGCAGTCTATCCGACAGGAATTCTCATGCTAGAAAGATACTAATTCTTCTCTACCTAGCCCCATCCCAAAACTTTTAAATCACAGGGAACATTATTAATAACCAGAGGTATATTCATCGAGGTGAAACGTTGCAAATGCGCCTCACTGATTTGTATACACTGAAGGATTTACATGCAAATTCCCAGCACGCTTATGCCAGACCACATACCTGCAGTTCTATATTCTGATAATTAATCATGCACCTTAAAATGTCCACCATACTGAAAATACGGTTTCAAAAGTTTGAAAACTTGCCCTTCCTCGGAATGTGTTCAGTAAAAAATGCCTTCGACACCAAGCCAAACAAAAGGAAGTTAGCAACCTCTGAAATATTGACATTTTGAACACTTTCTTCTTCCAGTGTATTGAAAGCAAAAAACAACTTAGTTCAGATATTATAATGACACAGCAAGTGATGAGCATTTCCAACCTCCCCCCCAAATGTTTTATTAGATTTACTAACGTGGTATGAGTGTGAAATTGCATTACAAGGATGAAATTGAACAAGTTACATTAGCGTGTCGTCATAAGGACCAGCATCGCACACAGTAAGGCAACTGAACATCTCTGCTCATGACCTTGCTTAAGAGCTTGACAAAATGGCGCTGAACCAAGAGTTCACTCAACAGTTCCTTCTGCTTGTTTTCTTCAAATTGAATTACAATCATTGTTTTGGCAGTGTGTTTTGACTGTTGTTTTGGCAGTATCCTCCGTGGTGTCCTCCACAGTCAATTCAAGAGAAGTCATTTTTAAGGGCAGCGTCATCCAAACTCAGATAGTAGCCACTGGAGTGTGTAAAGAGACCTCTTCTGTTCTTTAGTCTTTTTATATTTGCAGAAGCTATGCAACACAAGTAACTTAAAGGCAGACCAAATTAACTTTAAGGCAGATTTGTTTCCTTTCTACCAAACTAACACTACTAAACACGCTCTGCTTATGACCTGTACGCTCAAGAGTTCAAAAACCCTTAACGCTGAAAAGCGTAGACAAACGCAAAACAAAAAGAGGTGAAAGTGCCAACTGGGCAGCCATTTAAAGTTGAGGCAAAAATAGGAAACTTTAAGAGGCCAGTTTGTGAGGAGCCAACTGGTCACCTATATCAGCCTAGCCCTGGCTTACACTGAAATGGTTGAGCCCCTTGGTGGAAATATATCTGTGCTCCCTGCAAGTGGTCTTAGACGCGGAAGCTTTCTCCCTTGCCGTCGATGTGGCGCAGGCGCAGGTAGACGTCGGTGCCGATGCCCTGCATGGACTGGATGGACAGGGAACCGCCCAGGTACTCAGCATACGCCCGGGAGGTGGGCAGCCCAAAGCCAAATCTGACGGGCACACAGTTTCTCATTTGTTAATAATATGGAGGTTTGTAAACTGGCACTCATTAACAAATTGATAGATTTATTTTGCAACATGCGAGGACCGCCTTCCAAAGAAAGCAAATGTGTATAAATAATTTGGGGCTGCTAAATGCAGACGTAAACATTATCCTCACAGTCATAAGATGTTTGCACAAATGAAATATTTCGTAGGTTTCATCTCCATGACTACTTAATGGAAAAGAACAGTTAAGACAACCTTTTTTACTTCCATATCCATCCCCCTTCAAGTCTCAATAATTCATAGGATAAAGTAAACCTAGTCGACTCAGTGAAATGGAAGTGTGTGATATTTTTCTACTTTACGTGGCATCCCCATGGCACACTGGCAGTCAATTCAACCCTGCATTATGAGATTAAGAACCGATGTAGTAGAAAGGGGATCAACAGACAGGAGGACACAATGAGCAGGATTATCACACGTATCAATTACCTTGTTCACATTCATTATAGCTGAACTGGTGCAAATGTTTTCCAACTGAAATTGTATAAGGCCCGCCTAACTCACCCGTGCATTGGGCCGGACTGAGGCCCACTGTTGGTCAAGGTGTTGAAAAGGTTGTTCATGCGAGGGTCTTGGTTGCTCTCTTCAGCTGTGCTGTAATGGTAGTCCGTCACCTTGTCCAGGATGCTGTGGGGGATGCCGCCACCACGGTCTGAGATCCTGACGAACATGGAGGATACCCCAGGGTTACACAAGAGAAATTTAAAAAGGTATAGTATTCATGTTAACAAGGCAAGTCAGTTAAGAACAAATTCTTATTTACAATGACAGCCTACCAAAATGCCTCCTGCCAGGACGGGGGCTGGTATTAAAAATAAAATACCTGCCACAGTACAATACTGAACATTTGTTTGAATGAAGACAACTGAAACCAAAGAAAGAGAAGGCAGACGATTAACAGTATATGCTGTAGGATTACATTTCTGGCGATCCAAATATTTTCATCCCTGTGCTTGGCAAACTGAAGTCACTTAAACCTAACACTAGCCCACATCAAGACTACTTCGTTAAATGAAGGTATCATCCTTTGGTTTCTTATTCCCCTATATGGCCAACAGTGGCGGTCGATGACATTTAAGATGTTTAAGACTATTTATGAGCTTGGCCTTATTTTCTATACAGCACACTGGATGACTGTCATTCATATTCCATTCACCCAGTTCAATGTAACCGTGATACGTTTAGGCTACTACATGATACTCTACTTTTCCCTATACCCATCATGAGGTTGCTACAACCAAGCCTATGAATAAAAGTTTACAATGTAGGTGCACAGGTGCAGGATAAAAAAAATTTGTAATCAAGGTGACAGTGACATATTCAATATCACCTTGTACACTCTTGCCTGCAAACAAGTTAGACAAATTCAGTTTATCCCAGTTGTTTCGGTTTCGTAGCTTCCATTTAAGGGTGCGTTCGTAAAATGACTCTGGCCATCTGCTCCGATTCCAGAGCACTCTGTCGCCGAAGCGACACTCACTACCGAGTTCCAAACTACCTCGAAGCAATGTCAGCACAAGGAACTGTTCGTTGGAAGCTTCATGAAATTGGTTTAATGTGCAATGCCCAGCGGTGGCTGGAGTGGTGTAAAGCTCCCCTCCATTTGACTCTGGAGCAGTGGAAACACGTTCTCTAGAGGGATGAATCACGCTTCACCATCTGGCAGTTTCATGGACGAATCTGGATTTGGCGGATGCCAGGAGAACGCTACCTGCCCCAATACATAGTGCCAACTGTAAAGTTTGGTGGAGGAGAAATAATGGTCTGGGGCTAAAGGACTGACATTGAGAAACAAAATTCTCTGGTCTGATGAAACCAAGATTGAACTCTTTGGCCTGAATGCCAAGTGTCATGTCTGGAGGAAAACTGGCACCATCCCTACGGGGAAGCATGGTGGTGGCATGTTTTTCAGCGGCAGGGACTGGGAGACTAGTCAGGATCGAGGGAAAGATGAACAGAGCAAAGTACAGAGCGATCCTTGATGAAAACCTGCTCCAGAGCGCCCCGAAACTCAGACTGAGGCGAAGGTTCACCTTCCAACAGGACAGCGACCCTAAGCACACAGCCAAGACAATGCAGAAGTAGTTTTGGACAAGTCTCTGAATGTCCTGGTGTGGTCCAGCCAGAGCCCGGACTTATACCCAATCGAACATCTCTGGAGAGACCTGAAAATAGCTGTGCAGCGACGCTCCCCCCCCATCCAACCTGACAGAGCTTTAGAGGATCTGCAGAGAAGAATGGGAGAAACTCCCCAAACACAGGTGTGCCAAGCTTGTAGCATCATATCCAAGAAGACTCGAGGCTGTAGTCGCTGCCAAAGGTGCTTCAACAAAGTACTGAGTAAATGGTCTGAATACTTATGTAAATGTGATGTTTCAATTTCTTATTTTGTATACATTGACAAACATTTCTAAAAAACAGTTTTTGCTTTGTCATTATGGGGTATGGTGTGTCGGCTGTAACGTAAACAAATGTGGAAAAAGTCAAGGGGTCTGAATACTTTACAAATGCACTATGTAAATGCATTTGGGAATGACTGGAGTACAAAAGCACTTAATACACTGATCTGTGCTGGTAAAACAATTTAGCATCAGTACATTTGTTCAGTGTCAACATCGATTTACTATTCTTAAATACTGCATGTGATTAAGTCTGCTGACGGTGCGTTCACTGTGGTCCTGAACTGCTGTTCCCATGGCGACCACACTGGGCATGATAAGCCTGCAGCTTAAAGGAACTCACCCTGAGGCGTCAGGTTTCCCATTCAAACAGCTAAGCCCAGAGTCTGGGACTCCTAACATGTTGACCGTGTTGCGTTGGCTGCAAAATAAATGTACACATACATGTTATTCAATCATTGCACCCACACCGCACGCGTGGAGCGTATGCGTTGGCAAGCGCTAAAATAGTAGTCAGTTCTATTTGTGACGCTGAACACGGTGCAAGTCCTGCCTCTCCCATCTCCTCATTGGTTTATAGAAGCAGATACCCACGTGCCATCTCCTCCTTGGTTATACCCACATGGGTGATTGAAATATGAACTGAGGTCGGTCAGTCGTTGTAATACACCTATGAAAGTTAGATGCCAATCGCCATATAAAGTCCAAAGAAGAAAAAGCCTGGGAGGAGAGATGACTAGAAACGAGTCGGTTGACCGTTTTAGGTGTGGATTAGTTGTTGGAGTAGGGGACCTTGTGCATTTCAGGTAAAATAACTCAACGTTTATATCCCAGAACAAATTAGCTAGCAACTGCGTAATTCTTTAACCTTGTTAAAGGAGTCTTGAGTAGATAGAGGTAAAGATAATCAAGGTCACCCACTCACCTGATGACAAAGTCCACGTCGTTGTTAGCAATGGTGACTATGATATCAGGCAAGTTGTAAGGTGTGTCGAGGTGGCTTTCCATGGTGGCCCTGTGGGGACACAGGTTGAGGGGAGGTCAAGGGCAGGGAGTGACGACATTAGCCTGTGGAGTCCTTCAACGTAACCCGACAGAATCTGTCAGCAGGATTGTTTAGAGCAGGGGTGTCAAACTCATTCCACGTAGGGCCGAGTGTCTGCAGGTTTGTCCTTTCAATTAAGACCTAGACAACCAGGTGAGGGGAGTTCCTTACTAATGAGTGACCTTATTTCATCAATCAAGTACAAGTGTAACCGATGTGAAATGGCTAGCTAGTTAGCGGTGGTGCGCGCTAATAGCCTTTCAAATCGGTGACGTCACTTGCTCTGAGACCTTGAAGTAGTGGTTCCCCTTGCTCTGCAAGGGCCGCGGCTTTTGTGGAGCGATGCTTCAAGGTCTCAAAGCGAGTGACGTCACCGATTGAAACGCTATTAGCGCGCACCACCGCTAACTAGCTAGCCATTTCACATCCGTTACACTCACCCCCCCTTTCGACCTACTCCTTTTCCACAGCAACCAGTGATCCAGGTCAACAGCATCAATGTAACAGTTTAACTTTATTCCGTCCCCTCGCCCCGATCCGGGCGCGAACCAGGGACCTTCTGCACACATCGACAACAGTCACCCACGAAGCGTCGTTACCCATCGCTCCACAAAGGTCTCACATCGGTTACACAAGGGTGGAGCGAAAACACTTTGACTCACTGGTAGATGACACATTATGACACACCCTAAATACACTGCCTTCTAGGAAGGAGGAACATGAGTCAGAGTGAATGGTCTGTCTGCTAATTGCGACATCTGAGACGGAGCTCCAAGAACAGAACCACCTCTATTCCTCATTGGACTGAAAGGCTGATTATTATCTTATTGAACACACACACCTTAGCAATACTCTCATAAGTGCCAGGGCAACATTTCACCACCAAGAGCAGTAGCACACAGCTAAATACTTTGAAGAAAAGAGGTTGTCTAACTAGAGATTTAGTTATCTATAGTCTTACAATGGCTACCGTGGAGTCTGATTTCCTAGTCAAAGTGAAAAGGTATGATGTTTTAGGGGTGTGTGAGTTGTCAGAAAGTCAGTTAAAATGATTAGTGAAATGTTCTGGTACCTCATAGCGTTCTTCAGCAGCTCAGGCAGGATGTAGTCTAGGGGCAGAGGGATGAAGGGGAAGCGGGCCGCCACATGGCCGTTGATACGCACCCGCGGGGAGTTACCGTACTGGTGCTCACACAGACGCCTGCAGAAGACATGAGGGAGCATGCACACACTTATAATTGTGTACAGATACAGTGCATTCGTAAAGTATTCAGACCACTTGACTTTTTCCACATTACAGCCTTATTCTAAAATGGATTAAATAAAACATCTCATCAATCAGCTGGAAAGAGGTAGAGAGAGATAGAGGTAGAGGTAGAGGGAGAGAAAGGAAGCTGCACATCCCTAGAGGGGCTGAACTGGGACTACAAGTGCACAGAGGCTTGTGCTTGCCTGTGTGAGTGGATATGCTATATCTTGTGTAGGTTGCATTGTGCCACACAAAACCGTGGTTATGACTATGAACTTAATACAGAGCCAGTGGAGTAAGCCTGGTAGCCTATATCTTAACTGCCTGTCGCCGTCTTTCCCCACTATACAGTATCTATTGATCGTGGGGCTTAATATAAATGAATCTGCCGCTTAATTAAAAAAAAATGGTTTTCAATAAATGTTTTACATTAAAATGCACTGCATTGTGGGTTGAATGCTGTAACACAGAATGAAACAAACGTCCCTTGATGGTAGTGACAAAAATATTTCAGTTACGTATACTACATTTGTTTTATTTAAATGACTTACTTCGTTCCAAGTAATCATCTCATCTCTATTGAGCTGCTGCCTATGCGATCTGACAAATCACAATTTTAGTAGTACTTCAAAGTAAATAAGGCATACCTTTGACGGCTGAATACCAACTATAAAATCCATTTGATCATGCATTTTCAGGTGGAGATACCGACGCAACTGCTTTTTATCCACGTCAATCGCCGCTCTTCTCTCAGTCTCCGTGTGTTCCACACAGACCGGACAAGTAGGCGGGCACGCAATGGACAATTACCACGTTTTCAGCACTAAACTAAATCGAATATTGGCCTGTTGGAAACATCGCACAGTTCGGCTTGATCCGATTTAATCTTTAGAGAAACTGCGATTCGGGCAACAACAAAAAAAATTATTGAACCGAAGTCTGTCAATTAGCTTAAACGAAAAATAGCCGAAATGTCGGTTAATTGCACAGCACTACACCATATATACACTGTGTACAAAATATTGGGAAACCTGCTCTTTCCATGACTGTCTGACCTGGTGAAAGCGGATTCCTTATTGATGCCACTTGTTAAATCCACTTCAAATCAATGTAGAGGAAAGGGAGAAGGTTAAAATAATTTAGAACCCATAGCGGCAGTCAACGGCCTTCGTTTAAAATACTATAGCACCCAGGTTCAGCCTTGTTTTTCTAACAATATCGCAAAATTAACTTGCTAACAACCTTTTCTCGTATTCACGTGGCTGTTGTCATCAACCAGAAACGGTGCGCGGTCATTTGAGTTAATGTTTTAAAACTAAATTACAAAAATGACCGCCGAAGCAGATAGTCTCTTTCACAGTGAAAAGTCATATCATGTTGGTTGGTGATACGGATTCGCACACGTCCTTGCACTTTGAAAAGCGATGTTGAGGATGAGTGAAATAAGTAAACAGCAGATACATGTTTGGGGTTGTCAAGGTTTGATGTTGTGAAATTTAGGGAATAGCTCACAGATGAGCAAATCCTGTCATGATAATTTGGTTGGTACAGGCGAGCACAACAACGGTGGAGCTCGAATGATTGCCCTCTGGCTCATGGAAAAAGTTGCAGTGTTTATCTATATAGTCAGCTAACTAGTTGGTTGTTTTGTTTCTACCGATGTAATTCATATGGAAACGGCCCAAACTGCTTGCTATAGCTAGCTAATCTGTCAGGCAAGAAAAGTTGCGCCAGAAATGTGGGCAGTGCTCACGAAGTCAACCTCAGCTGTCACTTTCACTAGCTAGCCATACAGACATCCAGCTAACTAGCCACCGAAATGAAGGCTAGAGTAATTTCTGTTTATCTGTTGGGTTTAGGTTATGGTATGTCATGTTTGCTAGGTGCGGCTATACATGGCCTCGTTTCCTATTATTTGACAGCATAGCTGTCTGTTAGGGTAGTATACTGAACAAAAATAAAACTTAACAATTAACGATTTTACTGAGTTAAAGTTCATTTTAGGAAATCAGTCAATTGAAATATGAGGTTCTAATCTATGGATTTCACATGACTGGGCAGGGGCGCAGCCATGGGAGGGCATTGGCCCACCCACTTGGGAGCCAGGCCCAGCCAATCAAAATACATTTTTCCCCACAAAAGGGCTTTATAAGACTGAAATACTCCTGTTTCATCAGCTGTCTGGTCTCAGATGATCCCGCAGGTGAAGAAGCCGGATGTGGAGTTCCTGGGTTGGCGTGGTTAAACGTGGTCTGCGCTTGTGAGGTCGGTTGGACGTGCTGCCAAATTCTCTAAAACGATGTTGGAGGTGACTTATGGTAGAGAAATTAACATTCAATTCTCTGGCAACAGCTCTGGTGGACATTCCTGCAGTCAATATGTCAATTGCACACTCCATCAAAACTTGAGACATCTGTGGCATTGTGTGGTGACAAAACTGCACATTTTAGTGACCTTGTTGTCCCCAGAACAAGGTGCACCTGTGTAATGATCATGCTGTTCAATCGGCTTCTTGATATGCCACACCTGTCAGGTGGATGGATTATTTTAGCAAAGGAAAAATGCTTACTAACAGGGGTGTAAACAAAATTGTGCACAAAGTTTGTGAGAAGCTTTTTGTGCATATGGAACATTTCTGGGCTCTTATTTCAGCTCATGAAACATGTGATCAACACTTTACATGTTGCGTTTATATTTCTGTTCAGTATAGATGCATGCGCAGTGAAGCTCACATGAGTTGGATATTTGTTTACATAGCCAGCTAACAAGTTCCTTGTTTTGTCCTGTTTCTACCACTGCAATTCATTTGGAAACTGTCCCAGCTTCGTAACTAATCAGCTAACATTGGCGAAGTCTGTAGTTAGTGTGTCAGGCAAGACTTTTTTTTTTTAGGAAGAGAAAGGGAAAGAAAGCGAGAAAGGAATTGTAGGTGTAACTATCACAAAATTTATTAGGAATATAGTATGTGTATGGTTGAGAAAAAGATAGGAAGGACGAGAGAGACATTATGTTCCTGACTACAATGGTATCCTATTTGTTGTTACTCTGGGTCAGTGAAAGTGAAAAAGTGATGTGGAGTCAGGGCCCAGCAGCAAAAGGCAGAGAGGAATAGGAGTTAGAGGATTGGAGGGATAGAGATGAAGCGAGGAGAGAAGAAAATAGTGGAAGGAGTGGACGAAGCAGAGGGAGAGGCAGAGGACGAGGGAGAGCATACCCGAGAGGGGAGCCTATGTTTCAATGGCGTGTGTCTGCCCTAAGTCCCACCATTCACCCTTGTAGCACACAGCCTGGGCCTAAAGTGACAGTGGCTTTGGAGTTGTTTTTAAGTGGTAGGGACCTTCTGTTACAGAGCTTGTAATGGATTACAACAAGAAAATGGGCAGGATTGAACATCTTGACCAAGTGAAGAGCTATTACTATGTAGGATGCACAGGCAGAAAATGGTGGAAGAATGTGTTTTGGGGGATGCTCAACATTGCCATCAAATGTGTACATTGCAGTGTCCCCCACACAAAGGACCCCTCCTAGAAACCGCAGGCGCTGGTCCATGAAGGCATTCAAAATGCAGTTTGCAAACAGTCGCGTCGTGATATGGCTACAGTGGCAGGAAGAGGGGATCCAAGAGCGTAACACCTGGGTGTGCGGACCGAGTTGTAACTCATTTGAAAGCAGGTTAAGTTTGATGGGCACAAGAGAGTGTGTGTGGTGTATCAGCAAAGAGTGGGAGATGTGTAGAAACCTCCTTTGGGTGCGCTACGTGTTCTGTGCCACTTGCAGGATGTGGCCGTGCTTCCAGAAGTTCCATGACATGTTGTAGGCTAAATGCAAACACTAAAGTGATAGTGTGAAATATGAATTTGTACTACAAGTCTTGTCTCTGGACAGATGTTTTTTTATATTCTATCCAAATACTTGTTGCATTCACAGAATTGTCGTTAAAGTAGGCTATTATTTCTACATTGTGTGTCAGGCCTGGTCTGTACTAAATCTTATTGAGTACCTACATTTTGAAATAGTCTGAATAGTTTTTACATTGTTACAGAAGAAAGAATCGTTGTCAAATAGACTAATTTGTGTGAGTTTTGAAATACTTTCTGAATATTGTCCTCGTCACATTTTGGATAATTTGTTGTTTATAAGATATTATACTTGGTACTTTGAAATGTACTATAATTTAAATACTTTCGGTTTTTTTTGTTGAGTGTAGTGTCTTTACACATTGGAAGACAAAATTAGTGTTACTCCTATTGATATGAACATGGTGTCACATTAAAGAAAATACTGTGCTCTTTCAAACTAAGTTAACTTGTAATTTGTTCATTGATTTTGAGCGGTCTGTTTGAAATGTGTGCCAAAATTAGCTTAATCTTAAATTCTCAGTAATCTACAGCAGCATTCTATTGGGGTCTAAAGAGCTAAAGAAGAGTTTTTAAGCCTTGACATGGATTGTGTATGTGTGCCATTCAGAGGGTGAATGGGCAAGACAAAAGATTTAAGTGCCTTTTAGATGGGGTATGGTAGTAGGTGCCAGGCACACTGGTTTGTGTCAAGAACTGCAACGTTGCTGGGTTTTTCACACCCAACAGTTTCCCGTGTGTATCAAGAATGACCCACCACCCAACTTGACAACTGTGGGAAGCATTGGAGTCAACATGGACCAGCATCCCTGTGGCATGCTTTCGACACCTTATAGAGTCCATGCCCGACGAATTGACGCTGTTCAGTCCCCTACTAAAATGTAATCAATCTGCTTTTACTAGTTGTATTTGCTACTTTTGATGCAATTGTTAATGGATAAGGTGGAACAAAGGCCCATATACAGTCCACAATGGCATGCCTGGTGACAAGTCTGTACATGAGCTCTATCAGTTTAACACAGAAAAATAGGGGTAAATAGAAGGCAGAGCGTGACCTGTGGTCTAATACAGAAGTAGCAAGATTCTAAACCAACAATATATAAAGGTAACGAACCACCACTCACCTTGCAAAATCAACCCATTTCTCAATGATCTTTTTGGGGGAAAGTCGCCTGCAGATGATGCCCACAAAATCAGGCTGCATAGAGGGATGAAAGGTATAAGAGAAGCAAAAGCTTTATTACTGACATGCTAAACATTGGATAGTTTGCCCAATTTCTTAAGAGTCAATGTAATCCTAGTCAGAATGTTTCAGAACGAAACCAGCCGTCAAAGGATTTGATAAAACAGTGAGTTAGGTCTAAGTGTTGTTGGGCAACAAAACCATAACGCTCGGCGATGTATCAGGTACTAGCGGCTAACTAACAGTCTCTAGACCTGGCAAACATGCTTCACCATCCTGACCACCAAAACGTTATGTAGACCCTATAACTGGTCATATGAATATATTCTGAGGCCCACACACTGGAACTTAGGCTTACGAGTGTTTTAAAGATGCATCTTTCCTACAACGGCCGAAGATGTTACATGCATTTCCCAAAACGACCGTTCTCTCTGCATGGTGTTAAGTGCGTCGTTGGCGCATGTGTCGATACTGACAGGATCAAAAGGGAGTGCTGCTCTTGGATCAGCTTTCTCCATTCAAATCTTACCTTAACATTATTTCGGGTGATCATTTAAAATTAAAATAAATTTAAACTAGGCAAGTCGTTTAAGAACAAATTCTTATTTACAATGGACGGCCTACCCCGGACGACACTGGGTCAATTGTGCGCAGCCCTATGGGACTCCCAATTACGGCCAGTTGTGATACAGCCTGGAATCAAACCAGAGTCTGTAGTGACACCTAGGCACTGAGATGCAGTGCCTTAGACCGCTGCACCATTGGACATAACTAAAAACACCAGAAAAAAATATATAAAAAAATAAAATTAAAATAAAAAATAAAAAAAATCGGCAAATGCATTTATTTAGGAAATCTGTTCCAAAGTATTCCCACACAATTTGAAATTCTGGTTTTAGTCAAATGTTATATCCGTTTGGGCTTCTTGTGGTCAATTTGCAGTCCACAAATTATATGTAATTATTTTTCGCCCACCCCCCCCGACCATACGCCATTTACAAAAAATCTGCCTGTGGCTGAATCTAGTTGACCCCTGTCCTAGAGCTGTATTACCACCTACAGCTGCAAATATTGGAGGTAGCTTATTCTAATGCTTACCCAATAATAATGTACTAAATCCCAGATTTGGCACATCATTGCGCCCGTTAGACTACTTATCATGTAATATATTGACACAAATTACAGACGGTAGCCTACAAGTAGCAAAATAGAACTAGATTGAACATGAAATGCATTTCAATATGATTAACATAAGCCAATAGCGTACTTATATTTTAATGCAGTCATCTCTGTATTCATTTAAAGCATATTTTTATACATCGCTTGTTTGTATCAATTGCAAAGAGATTGGCAACTTTATTCGTAGTCAACTTTGTTCTGAAGTTATCGGCATGAACGTTTTCAAGTGAACGTTAATAACGATGGTTTTGGGAAGCAGCTCAGATTTAACAATCCTCCTACGAAGGTTCTAACAATGAACTTAGCCTTCAGATGATTTTGGGAAACCGGGCCCTGTTCTTTGGTTGCATAAAGCACATCAAGGGTTAATATAAGGCTCTAGCAAAAGTCATGGGGCCAGCAGACTGCACCAATAATAATGGCTTTGTCCATCTGACGTGTTTCGTTTTTCTTTTAGCTCGCATGAGTGGTGCATAATCTAGAATCTGTCAATCGGGAGTGACACTGCATTTCACTGCACTGGTGGGCTAGTTTTAACATTTTAGTGTATGCTAGAGTGTCTATAGATATATTTGGAGATACTACTGCACAAATAAATGAATCAGATGTTTATTGTAATGCTTATAATCCAAACTAAAAGTGTGTTTGCAAGGCTGAAATGTTGGGTTCATGTTCTGGTGGGCACGTTTAGTCTGAAAATAAATTAGTTATCCAAGTATGCTTTGCCTCTTCAACTTATACTGCCCTGTAATAACACCATGCGTGTTCCTTTTCTCAGTCTGTTAGCAATTAATGACTAGAAGGTTTCTGGGAGACATACATTTTCTTCATGCAGGGCAAGGTGGTGTGTGGCTAACATCCGGATGCCCAGACGGGAGGTGAGGGTGGTGTCCAGAAAGTTACGGACCAGTGTCTCATCCTGGAACATCAAAACAAAACACTCAAGGCCAGGAATACATTACACCATTCTGTAAATCCTACGGTAACATTACAAAACAAAGAGTTCCAACAACCAACTTATAACCAATTTAAATAAAAGATCTGCAACCTCAAGTTGTGTTCCATATGACTGGCAGCAGCAAGACGATAAAACAGTTGTTAAAGTGGAACGTCAATGACTTCAATCAGCTGAAATATGCTTATGGCCATTACCTGGATGTGCCGCCGACACTCCCTGAAGCCTTCAGCCAGCAGAGTGACCACATCTTTGTGGTCATCCAGGAGCTGCTGCACCAGCTTACTGTAGCGAGCGTCCATCTCCTGGTCCTTGATCTGACAAACAGATGATGCAGAGTGAAATCCATTTGAATTTGACCATTATCAAAATCTGAGCTGGGATGAATTCCATTCTTATTCCAGTCAGATGAATTGGTACATTTCTCCACTAGAATAAAATATACTTGCAGAAGTGGCTTGAAATCAACTGTTTATCCACACACACACACAGCCTTCAGAAAGTATTCACCCATCTACACACAACCAATAATGACAGCGAATTTTTGTTTTTATGTATTGAAAATGAAAACAGAAAAATATAATTTATATAACTATTCACAACCCTGAGTCAATACATGTTATAATCACCTTTGGCAGCGATGACAGCTGTGAGTCTTTCTGGGTAAGTCTAAAAGCTTTCCACACCTGGATTGTGCAACATTCACCCATTATTCTTCAGAACATTTTTCAAGCTCTGTCTAGTTGGTTGTTGATCATTGCTATACATTTAAGTCTTGCCATAGATTTAAGCTGATTAAAGTCAAAACTGTAACTAGGCCACTCAAACATTCAATGTCATCTTTGTAAGCAACTCCAGTATATATATATATATACACACACACACACACACACACACACATTTGGCCTGGTCTTTTAGGTTATGGTCCTGCTGAAAGGTGAATTTGTCTCCCAGTGTTTATCCTCTTGGTCTTTCATTCAAAATATTCACAAAAATCAAACCTATAATTTAAGTAAAATGAATAGAGAAAAAAGTTTTCCTCAAACATGGGTGTCACAATTATTGGCACCCCTAGAAATTCTTGAGTAAAATCTAACTGAAGTATATTCCCATTTTAAGTTTAAGTTCAGCTGAGTGATTAGGAACAAGTAAGTGGTAAGCCATGACTTCCTGTTTCACTGGGGTATAAATATGAGGTAACACAGGCCAAGTTCCCATAGTCATCCATTACTAATGGGAAAGACCCGAGAATACAGTAATGATGTGCGACAAAAGGTTGTGGCGCTGCACAAAATCAGGAAATGGCTATAAGAAAATAGCTCAACGGTTGAAATGCCCATTTCCCCTATCAAGGCAATAATTAAGAAGTTTAAAGCAACTGGAGATGTTAACAATCGGCCTGGAAGAGGATGTGTGTCTATATTGACCCCACGCACAGTGAGGATGGTTCAAGTGGCCCAAAAATCTCCAAGGATCACAGCTGGAGAACTGCAGACATTAGTTGGGTTTAAGGGTCAAAGTCTCAATCTGCAATCAGACGCCACCTACATAACCACAAGTTGTTTGGGAGGGTTGCCATAAAAAAAAAAGCCTTTTCTGTCATCAAACAACAAACTCAAGCGCCTACAGTTTGCCAAACGTTACTGGAACCAGGTACTATGGTGAGATGAGACCAAAATAGAGCTTTTGGGAAACAAACACCAGAGTTGGGTTTGGTGTAGACAGAAAGATAGCCATGCAGTAAAGTACCTCATCCCCACTGTGAAGTTTGGTGGTGGATTTTTGTTGTGGGGCTGTTTCTCTTCCAAAGGCCGTGGACATCTTGTTAGGATACATGGTATCATAGACTCCATCAAGTACCAGCAGATATTAAATCAACCTGACTGCCTCTGCTAGAAAGCTTAAACTTGGCCATGGGTTGGATCTTACAGCAGGACAATGATCCAAAGCACACCTTAAAAGCAACAAAAATGGTTCAGACCACAGTATCAAGGTTTTGCCATGGCCATCCCAGTCCCCTGACCTAAAGCCCAAAGAAAAACTGTGGGATGAGCTGAAGAGGAGATTTCACAAGCATGGACCTCGGAATCTGAAGGATTGGGAGAGATTCTGTCCGGAGGAATGGTCTCAGATCCCTTGCCATGTGTTCTCCAACCTCATTACGCATTATAGGAGAAGACTCAGAGCTGTTATCTTGGCAAAGGGAGGTTGCACAAGGTATTGAATGAAGGGGTGGCAATAATTGTGGCACACATTTGAGAAAGGTTTTATGGTAAGCCTTTTTTCAGAACCCGTTTTGCTCATATTCACCAAGGGTGCCAATATTAGTGGAGGGCACTGTAGAGTGGTACTCACTGATGTGTATTAGCGTCAAACCTAACGTGTTGTATTCAGGGCAAAGTTCACTTCGTTGCCACATTTTTTGCAGTTTTACTTTAGTGCCTTATTGCAAACAGGATGAATGTTTAGGAAACGTATTAATTCTGTATAGGCTTCCTTCTTTTCACTCTTTAATTTAGGTTAGTATTGTGGAGTAATTACAATGCTGTGGATCCATCCTCAGTTTTAGCCCATCACAGCAATTAAACTTGAACTGTTTTAGCCACCATTGGCTTCAAGGTGAAATTCCTGCGTGATTTCTTTGCGTGATTTCTTTCCTCTCCGGCAACGGAGTTAGGAAGGACACCTGTATCTCTATAGAGACTGGGTGTATCGATACACCATCCAAAGTGTAATTACCGTATTCTTCCACATTTTACTACGTTACATCCTTCTTCTAAAATTGATTAAATTGTTTTGTTTCTCATCAATCTACACACAATACCCCATAGTGACAAAGCAAAAAGTTTTATAAATGTTTGCAAATGTATTACAAATAAACAGAAATATCACATTTACATAAGTATTCAGACCCTTTACTCAGTACTTTGTTGAAGCACCTTTGGCAGTGATTACGGCCGAGTCTTCTTGGGTATGACGCTACAAGCTTGGCACACCAGTATTTGGGGAGTTTCTCCCATTCTTCTCTGCAGATCCTCTCAAGCTCTGTCAGGTTGGTTGGGGAGCGTTGCAGCACAGCTATTTTTAGGTCTCTCCAGAGCTGTTCGATTGGGTTCAAGTCCGGGCTCTGGCTGGGCCACCCAAAGACATTGAGACTTGTCCCGAAGCCACTCCTGTGTTGTCTTGGCTGTGTGCTTAGGGTCGCTGTCCTGTTGGAAGGTGAACCTTGGCACCAGTCTGAGGTCCTGAGTGCTCTGGAGCAGGTTTTCATCAAGGATCTCTGTACTTTGCTCCGTTCATTTTTGCCTCGAGCCTGACTAGTCTCCCAGTCCCTGCTGCTGAAAAACATCCCCACAGCATGCTGCCACCACCATGCTTCACCGTAGGGATGGTGCCAGGTTTCCTCCAGACGTGACGCTTAGCATTCAGGCCAAAGAGTTCAATCTTGGTTTCACCAGACCAGAAAAACTCTCATAGCCTGAGAAACAAGATGATGTGCCTTTTGGCAAATCTAAGCACGCCGTCATGTGCCTTTTACTGAGGAGCGGCTTCCGTCTGGCCACTACCATAAAGGCCTAATTGGTGGAGTCCTGCTGTCCTTCTGGAAGGTTCTCCCATCTCCACACAGGAACTCTGAAGCTCTTTCAGAGTGACCATCAGGTTCTTGGTCACCTCCCTGCTCAGTTTGCCCGGGCGGCCAGCTCTAGGAAGAGTCTTGTAGGTTCCAAACTTCTTCCATTTAAGAATAGAGGCTACTGTTCTTGGGGACCTTAAATGCTGCTGAAATGTTTTGGTACCCTTCTCCAGATCTGTGCCTCGACACAATCGTGTCTTGGCCCTCTACGGACAATTCCTGCGACCTCATGGCTTGGTTTTTGTTCTGACATGCACTGTCAACTGTGGGACCTTATGTATACAGGTGTGTGCCTTTCCAAATCATGTCCAATCAATTTAATTTACGACAAACTCCCATCAAGTTGTAGAAACATCAAGGATGATCAGTGGAAACAGGATGCACCTGAGCTCAATTTCAAGTCTCATAACAAAGGGTTTGAATATTTTTTCACTTTGTAATTATGTGGTAGTGTGTAGATTGCTGAATACATATAGTCCATTTTAGAATAAGACTAAATGTAACAAAAGTTGGAAAAAGTCAAGGGGTCTGAATACTTTCCCGAAGGTACTGTATGCAGTAGCTATCCTCTGTATAAAACTGGTTGTATCATCTCAGCTGGATTTGTTACAAATCTTGCAAAAATACCCATTCAAAATACTATACTTTTCATCCAAACAATGACACTTTCAGTCAAACAAATACAGTAGGTGAAATCTTTGTCTTTCCTAATGTCCTTGAACTTGGGATTTCATTTGAAGTCGTCACACACACACACACCTCTATAGCAGACACCCGTTGCCCACTCCACAAACAAATACATTAGTCAGTCTGGAGGTGTCAGGCCAGTCTGACAGCCTCTCCAGTTCCAGAAATAAATATGAAGACGTGAGGGTCAAGCACTTGGCCAACCCAACCTACCCCTCAGTGTGGCCGCTTGACTACTCACCACTGGGAAATCACTCAACACATGGTAGGCTCGAATGTAGAGCTCATGCTGCAGGAGGGAAAGAGACAGAGTGGGTGTTGATTAGAATTCCCTCTGAGCACACTTAGGTAAGAGGAACCTCCTCTGCCTCCATAAGTGGGCCACAATACATCCCATGGGCGTACATGTGTCCTGGCCTACATTCCAAAAACAGAGGATGTTTACAAGGTTATAGCCTAGGTCTTCCAATATGACTCAAATCCTTAATAGTTGTTGGAGTGAATGTGTAATATTACCCCATCTTAAAAAATAAACAATGTAGAGTAATTTGTGCATCACTGGTTATGTGTTTTTGGTAGGAGAATATTCAGAGAAAGCACTAGGCCTACAGGTATACATACATCCCTTGTATGACTGATCATGCATTGCAGGCACCAATGTTTTTGTTGTTGATGAAAATGAAGAGTGCCTCTGCTGTGTGCGAAATCTAGGTAAAAGTTCATCCAGTGTCAAGACAATCAGATGAAGTAAATAGACCATGGGAAGGGAGGAGAGAAGAGATGCCAAAGGGAGGAGTAGATAAGGTTTCATAGTACTGCACATGACAGCTAAAGAACAAAGGAAAACCTCCAATTTCACAGATGGGGTATCTTTTCAACTCTAGCTCTATAGGAGAAGAACTTTCCACACTCAAGCAGAAATTGGGTATGCTGATAGACACATTACTTAATCGAATTGATTATAGTTCTGTAGGCATAGTGATGTGGCTTTGTTTGTTACAGTGTAAAGAAGCCCTTCTCATGAATTTAGGAAGCTAAGCGATGCAGCTAAGCTAATAAACGCTAGCAGAGTGTTGTGTGACAAGTCCATTCTCAATGAATGATTGTTCAAGGTTAGTCTATTTTGATAGACAGTGACTCAATTATGTTTCTGACACCTGTTGAGCACATGCCCTCCTCTCCCAGACAAGCACAATGATTGGAATGAGAGGCTTGTCCCGTAAGTTGCAAAGTGGCCGTTAGTGCACCAGAAAGGTAAACTAGACATGTTGACAAAGGGACTCACCACTTGCAGAATGGTGGGGTTGCAGCCAATGATGAAGGGAAGGCTGCGGAAGCCCTTGATACGGTGGGCAATGCGCACAGGCAACTCCTTGTGCAGGTACTTGGCACTACTCTACAAACACACAGGGTGGAAGGGTGAGACAGATACACACCGCAGACAATACAGAGCAAGGCACAGTGATCAATGACTAGGCAAAAAAAAAAGTTATGACCCAGGTTATTTAGTCGTAAACTGTAGTATAGTAAAATGTTATTTCCAGTGAGAGTGCTACACGTAAACACTCAAGATGACATTCCTAAAGCAGCATAGGGGAGAAAAAGAAAGTGAAATATTGGTCCAATATCTGTTTAACTTCTTATGGCTGGGGGCAGTATTGAGTAGCTTGGCTGAATAAGGTGCCCAGAGTAAACTGCCTGCTACTCAGGCCCAGAAGCTAAGATATGCATATTATTAGTAGATTTGGATAGAAAACACTGAAATTTCTAAAGCTGTTTGAATTATGTCTGTGAGTATAACAGAACTCATATGGCAGGCAAAAACCTGAGAAAAAAATCCAACCAGGAAGTGGGAAATCTGAGGTTTGTAGGTTTTCAACTCATCGCCTATCAAATACACAGTGGGATATGGGTCAGTTTGCACTTCCTACGGCTTCCACTAGATGTCAACAGTCTTTAGAACCTTGTTTCAGGCTTCTACTGTGAAGGGGGAGCGAATAAGACCTGTTTGAGTCAGGTGTCTGGCAGAATGCCATGAGCTCAGTCAGGCGTGCGCCCGTGAGAGTTAGCTGCGTTCCTTTTCCTTTCTAAAGACAAAGGAATTGTCCGGTTGGAATATTATTGAAGATTTATGTTAAAAACATCATAAATATTGATTCTATACATCGTTTGACATGTTTCTACGAACTGTAATATAACTTTGACTTTGTCTGGACTAAGTGCTTGCGCCACTTGAATTTGGATTTGTGAACTAAATGAGCGAACAAAAAGGAGGTATTTGGACATAAATGGTGGACTTTATCGGACAAAACAAACATTTATTGTGGAACTGGGATTCCTGGGAGTGCATTCCGATAAAGATCATCAAAGGTAAGTGAATATTTATAATGCTATTTCTGACTTCTGTTGACTACACAACATGGCGGGTATCTGTATGGCTTGTTTTGGTGCCTGAGCTCTGTACTCAGATTATTGCATGGTGTGCTTTCTCCGTAAAGCTTTTTTGAAAATGTGACGCAGTGGTTGCATTAAGGAGAAGTATATCTTTAATTCCATGTATAACACTTGTATTCTCATCAACATTTATGATGAGTATTTCTGTAAATTGATGTGGCTCTCTGCAAAATCACCGGATGTTTTGGAAGCAAAACATTACTGAACATAATGCGCCAATGTAAACTGAGATTTTGGATATAAATATGAACTTTATCGAACAAAATGTACATGTATTGTGTAACATGAAGTCCTATGAGTGTCATCTGATGAAGATCTAAGGTTAGTGATTAATTTTCTCTATTTCTGCTTTTTGTGACTCCCCTCTTTGGCTGGAAATGGCTGTGTTTTTCTGTGACTAGGTGCTGACCTAACAATCGTTTGGTGTGCTTTCGTCGTAAAGCCTTTTTGAAATCGGACACTGTGGCTGGATTTACAACAAGTTTATCTTTATAATGGTGTATAATAATTGTATGTTTGAGGAATTTTAATTATGAGATTTCTGTTGTTTGAATTTGGCGCCCTGCACTTTCACTGGCTGTTGTCAAATCGATCCCGTTAACTTCTTATGGATGAAATCCCGTTAAGGAACACTCAAATATAGATAAGCTACATCACTTATCAAGTCAACTTCAAGGCAGTCATCAATCCCGCAGACAAAGCGTGTCTAAGACCTATTATGATGAGAACTAACCATACAAAATTGTCCAAAGACTGGACAGAGGAGTGGTCAGTTACCAGGATGTGGTTTCCATCCGGAGACTTCCCAGCATAGAGCAGGGTGGCTGGTGTCAGTCGGACCAAGGCCTGGGGAGAGCGAGAGAGAGGAGAAAAACAGCTGTAGGTCTGGTTTAGTGGATTTCCTCCAATATTAGATACAATGGACATAAGCAAACAACAATGTAGTGAGAATTCATGAGATACGGATTACGGACACAAGAACTCAATAAATACCTGCAGTCAACTTGTGCACTAGGTTAAAGGGATAATTGGGAACTTTGGCAATGAGGCCCTTTACCTACTTCCCCAGAGTCAGATGAACTCGTGAACTCATTTAAAAGGAAGTTAGGGGTAGTTTCGTGAGCCAATGCTAACTAGCGTTATGACTGAAAGTCTATGGGTATCTACTAGCATGCTAGCAGATACCCATAGACTGTCATTGCACTAGCAATTGTGCTAGTTAGCAACTTCCTTCAAACTGCGCACAGAAACTGAAAGTGGTATCCACAAGTGCATCGGACTCTGGGGAAATAGATGAAGGGCCATTGCCAAAATCCCCAAGTATCCCTTTAATAGATAAAGCTGATCAAGTTATTCATTTCGCCTGTTTCATTATGAAACCGTTCCCCAAAGCAGCGGATTGAGCCAGTCACATGGTATGTTGTTTTTTTTATTACAAAAAGCCCACAGAGTAAACAGAAGCTTCCACGACCTGACGATCCACTGTTGTGCAGCGCAAGAGGTGATCAAGTTAAAATTGAAATTCTCTGTTTGCTTAACTTGCTTACAGCAGAGAATCAATCCCCTCCTGGACCAAAATCCCAGCTGTCTAGTATGTTTTGTGTGTGCAGCAAACCTTTTGAGATACAGGCATCCTTCCTAACTCGGTTGCCAGACATGGTGAAATCCCTGAGTGGTTTCCTTACTAAGGCCAATGGTGACTTTAACTGTTTTAGAGTTTAAATGGCTGTGACAGGAGAAAACGGAGGATGGATCAACAACATTGTAGTTACGCCACAATACTAACCAAACTGACAGAGTGAAAAGAAGGAAGCCCGTACAGAATCCAAATATTCCAAAACATGCAATAAGGCATGAAAGTTAAACTGCAAAAAATTCCCCCCCCCCCCCAAAAAACAGTACCACTCCTCATATTTTTAAGTATGGTGATGGCTCAATCATGTTATGGATATGCTTGTCATCTGCAAGGACTAAGGAGTTGAAGATAAAAATAAAACGGAATAGAGCTCAGCACAGGTGAAATCCTGGAGGAATACCTGGTTCAGTCTGCTTTAACAGACAAATTCACCTTTAAGCAGAACCATAACCTAAAACAAGAAATAATTTAGTCCTAAATATTTAAACTAAAAGCATTTTATTTGGGACAAATCAAGTTATGTATCACTAGTAAAGGTCGACCGATTTAGTGAGGGCCGATTTCAAGTTATCATAACAATCGGTAATCTGCCTTTTTGGACGCCGATTCCATTGCAATCCACGAGGAGACTGCGGCAGGCTGACCACCTGTTACGAAAGTGCAGCATCAAAAGGACCTTGTGGCTGCAAGGAGCCAAGGTAAGTTGCTAGCTAGCATTAAGCGTATCTTCACAATCACTAGTTAACCTAGTAATATCATCAACCATGTGTAGTTAACTAGCTTGTCCTGTGTTGCATATAATCAATGCGGTGCCTGTTAATTTATCGTCGAATCACAGCCTACTTCAACTTTGCCAAACGGGTTATGATTTAACAAAAGGGCATTCGCGGAAAAAGCACAATCGTTGCACAAATGTGCCTAACCATAAACAATGCTTTTCTTAAAATCAATAGAGAAGTATCATTTTTTAAAACCTGTATATTTAGTTAAAATAAATTCATGCTAGCAGGCAATATCAAGTGCAAGCAGAGTCAGGGTATATGCAGCAGTTCGGGCCACCTGGCTCGTTCCGAACTGTGTGAAGACCATTTCTTCCTAACAAAGACCGTAATTAATATACCAGAATTGTACGTAATTATAACATTGAAGGTTTTGCAATGTAAGAGCTATATTTAGACTTAGGGTTGCCACCCTTTCGATAAAATACAGAATGGTTCCGTATTTCACTGAAAGAAAAAACATTGTTTTCTAAATGATAGTTTCCGGATTTGACCATATTAATGACCAAAGGCTCGTATTTCTGTGTGTTTGTTATAATATAATTAAGTCTATGACTTGATAGAGCAGTCTGACTGAGCGGTGGTAGGCAGCAGCAGGCTCGTAAGCATTCATTCAAACAGCACTTTACTGTGTTTGCCAGCAGCTCTTAGCAATGCTTGATGCAAAGCGCTGTTTATGACTTCAAGCCTATCAACTCCTGAGATTAGGCTGGCAATACTATAGTGCCTATAAGAACACCCAATAGTGAAACATTTATGAAATACAAAAATGGTATAGAGAAATAGTCGACGTGTCATAACTCCAATAACTGCAACACAAAACTTCTTAACTGGGAATATTGAAGACTCATGTTAAAAAAGGGACCACCAGCTTTCATATGTTCTCATGTTCTGAGCAAGGAACTTAAACGTTCTCAAACACTGTTTTTGCATTATTTAAACCAAATTGAACATGTTTCATTATTTATTTGAGACTAAAATAATGAATAAAATCAATTTAAAGTTAAAATAAGTGTTCATTCAGTATTGTAGTAATTGTCATTACACACACATTAAAATAAAAAATAATAAAAATAAAATCAGCCGATTAATAATCGGTAGCGGCTAGACCTTAATCACTAGATTTGATTTACTACAAGACTAAGGGTATACTGTGCAACTTTCATAAGGTCTGGATGCCTTATGTAATACTGTACGACAAAAGGAGTCTATTGAAAACAAGGATTCCCAATTAGGCAATCCCTAGCCCAGTCCTAGCCCTGGGGGTCTGCACTACTGTTGGTTGTCACTCTGGTCTTGGCCTAACACACCCAAAACTAATAATGAATGTTTTCATTAAGTTCCTAAAGCTGACTTGGGGTGTGGCAGGGTAGTGGGCCCCTAGGGCAGGACGGGGCAATTCAGCTATATTGTGCGCAAGTACAAAATGCTCTACAGTACTATTAGGCCTATGATATGAATTAGTGCCCTCCATAATTATTGGGACAGTGAAGCATTTTTCCTTATTTTGGCTCTATACTCTAAAAGTTTGGATTTGAAATCAAACAATGACTATGAAGTTAAAGTGCAGACTAACCTCAAATTAAAGTGGTCATTTTCATCCATATCGGGTGAATTTAAGAAATTACATACTTTTGTACATAGCCATGAATGAATCGTGAATAATGACTGAGAAAGTTAAACACAAATAGCATAACCCCAAGACATGCTAACCTCTACCATTACAATAACAGGAAAGGTTAGCATTTTTGTTATGATGTGTGTCTTAACTCTCCCTCATCATTATTCACAATTAATTCAGGATTATCCATAATCATGATAACCTGAGGTATGTAGCTATCTATGAATGAAAAATGGGGTACAACATTGCACAGGTCTTATTTTAATAATTCCAACCAGTGTGTCATAATCACATGGCAAAGTGTAGGCAGCCTGGCATTATTCCAATGTCAATAGCTCTTCAACCACTTGACTTAGCAACCTTATTTAAACTGTTCATTATTCCTTACAAAATAGGCATATGGCACAACCTTTGGTTCTAAACATTATATATATATTTTTGAACAGAACATAAATCCGCAAGAAAGATTACTGACTTACAGTTCATAAGGAAAGTCAATTTTAAAATACACTTAACAAATATAAAAACTGCAACATGTAAAGTGTTGGTACAATGTTTCATGAGCTGAAATAACAGATCCCAGAAAATGTTCCATATGCACAAAAAGCTTATTTCTGACTCAAATTGGTGCACACATTTTTTTACATCCCTGTTAGTGACCATTTCTCCTTTGCCAAGATATGCCACACCAGGCAGGTGCCACACCAGTCAGGTGTGGCATATCAAGAAGCTGATTAAACAGCATGATAATTACACAGGTGCACCTTGCACAAAATGTGCCGTTTTATCACACAATGCCACAGATGTGAGGGAGCGTGCAAATGGCATGCTGACTGCAGGAATGTCCACCAGAGCTGTTGCCAGTGAAATGTTAATTTCTCAACCATAAGCCACCAACATCATTTAGAGAATTTGGCAGTACGTCCGACTGGCCTCACAACAGCAGACCATGTCTGGGCAAACTGTTTGCTGATGTCAACGTTGAGAACAGAGTGCCCCATGGTGGCTGTGGGGTTATGATATGGGCAGGCATAAGCAATGAACCACCAACAACTGTATTTTATCAATAGTAATTTCAATGCACAAAGATACCGTGACGAGATCCTGAGGCCCATTGTCGTGCCATTCATCTGCCATCCTAATAATGCACAGCCCCATGTTGTAAGGATATGTACACAATTACTGGAAGCTGAAAATGTCCCAGTTCTTCCATGGCCTGCATACTCAGACATGTCACTCAATGAGCATGTTCAGGAGGCTGTTCTGGATCGACGTGTACGACAGCGTGTTCCAGTTCCCAACAATATCCAGTAACGTCACACAGCAATTGAAGAGGAGCAGGACAACATTCCAAAATCAACAGCCTGATCAACTCTATTCCAAGGAGATGCGTCACGTTGCATGAGGCAAATGTGGCCACACCAGATACTGCCTAATTTTATCATCCACGCCCCAACCTTTTTTTCTTTATAAAAAGGTATCGGTGACCAACCGATGCATATCTATATTCCCAGTCATGTGAAATCCATAGATCAGGGCCTTATTCATTTCAATTGACTGATGTTCTTATATGAATTAACTAAAATCTTTGAAATTGTTGCATGTTTATTTTTGTTCAGTGTATATGAAAAATCACTCTGGTGCTCATTACATTTTGTTTGGTGCCTAACATTTTTTAAGTTGGAAGCAGTGTGTATGTGTTTGTGGGAGAGAGAGTGGTGTGTGTTTATGAGAGCGAGAGAGACCGAGAGAGTGTGGGAGGGAGTCCGTGTGGGTCTGTTTACTGAAGAGTAAAG
Source organism: Salvelinus sp. IW2-2015 (assembly GCF_002910315.2). Classification (NCBI taxonomy): domain Eukaryota; kingdom Metazoa; phylum Chordata; class Actinopteri; order Salmoniformes; family Salmonidae; genus Salvelinus; species Salvelinus sp. IW2-2015. The sequence goes on along the minus strand of NC_036860.1, from coordinate 37,902,861 downwards.
AAGATTTCATGCAGTGTTTTTACCTCACTGCCACAATTACATGCAGATCATTAGACATGTAAACTCAGCAAAAAAGGAAACGTCCCTTTTTCAGGACCTTGTCTATCAAAGATAATTGTAAAAATTCAATTAACTTCACAGATCTTCATTGTCAACGGTTTAAACACTGTTTCCCATGCTTGTTCAATGAACCATAAACAATTAATGAACAAGCACCTGTGGAACGGTCGTTAAGACACTAACAGCTTATAGCCAGACGGTAGACAATTAAGGGCTTGTAGGCCTGTTGTAAGGCAGGTCCCCAACCAGACATCACCGGCAACAACGTCGCAGACCAGACAGGACTGGCAAAAAGTGCTCTTCACTGAAGAGTCGCGGTTTTGTCTCACCAGGGGTGATGGTTGGATTCGCGCTTATCGTCGAAGGATTGAGCATTACACCGAAGCCTATACTCTGGAGCGGGATCGATTTGGAGGTGGAGGGTCCGTCATGGGCGGTGTGTCACAGCATCATCGGACTGAGTTTGTTGCAGGCAATCTCAATGCTGTGCGTTACAGGGAAGACATCCTCCTCCCTCATGTGGTACCCTTCCTGCAGGCTCATCCTGACATGACCCTCCAGAAAGACAATGCCACACTGCTCATTCTGTGTGTGATTTCCTGCAAGACAGGAATGTCAGTGTTCTGCCATTCCCCCCAGAAATGTCCAGGAACTTGCAAGTATCTGGTGGAAGAGTGGGGTAACATCTCACAGCAAGAACTGGCAAATCTGGTGCAGTACTTAATGCAGCTGGTGGCCACACCAGATACTGACTGTTACTTTTGATTTTGACCCCCCCCCCCCCCTTTGTTCAGGGACACATTATTCCATTTCTGTTAGTCACATGTCTGTGGAACTTTTTCAGTTTGTCTCAGTTGTTGAATCTTATGTTCATACAAATATTTACACATGTTAAGTTTGCTGAAAATAAAAGCAGTTGACAGTTTGAGGACGTTTCTTTTTTTGCTGTGTTTATATTCCTTCCTCCCATCTCTCCAGCCAAATCACAGGTAGGCCTTAGCAAATATGAGCAAATCATCCATTCTATTTCCCCCCTGTGGTACCCCATCCATACTACTCGGTATCGTGATATTTGGCCTGGTATCGTTAGTAAAATGTTGGTATAGTGACAACACTATTCCTTATACACTGAGTGTACTAAACATTAAGGACACCATCCTAATATTAATACATTCAATGTATCTTGGTAAGCAACTCGTATATATTTGGCCTTGTATTTTAGGTTATTGTCCTGCTTAAAAAGGTGAATTTGTCTCCCAGTGTGTTGGAAAGTACACTGGTGGATTTTTTTACGGATTTTGCCTGTGATAAGCATAATTTCTACTCATCCTTAAAAAAAATCCTTAGTCCTTGCAGATGACATAATACACTCATAACATAATACAGCCACCACCAAGCTGGAAAATATGAATTGTGGAACTCTGTGATGTGTTTGCCTCGAACCTAACGCTTTGTATTCAGGACAGTTCATTATTTTAACATTATTTTAACATTTTTTGCAGTATTACGTTAGTGCCTTGTTGCAAACAGGATGCATGTTTTAGAATATTTATATTCTGTACAGGCTTCCTTCTTTTCACTCTGTCAATTAAGTAAGTATTGTGGAGTAACTGCAATGTTGATCCATCCTCAGTTATCACAGCCATTTTATTTTATTTTACTAGGCAAGTCAGTTAAGAACAAATTCTTATTTTCAATGACGGCCTAGGAACAGTGGGTTAACTGCCTTGTTCAGGGGCAGAACGACAGATTTGTACCTTGTCAGCTCGGGGATTCGATCTTGCAACCTTTCGGTTACTAGTCCAACGCTCTAACCACTAGGCTATGCTGCCACCCCATTAAAAACACTGTTTTAAAAGTCACCATGGTTTAATCGCTGGGTGGTTTCCTTCCTCTCCGGCAACTGAGTTAAGAAGGACGCCTGTATCTTTGTAGTGAGTGGGTGCACTGATACCATCCAAAGTGTTATTAATAACTTCACCATGATCAAAAGGGATATACAATGTCTGCAATTTTATTTTACCCATCCACCAATAGGTTCCCTTATTTGCAAGGCCTTGGAAAATCTCCCTCGTCTTGGTGGTTTTATCTGTTTGGAATTCACAACTGGGCAGAGGGACCTGACAGTTAATTGTATGTGTGCGGTACAGAGGGGAGTTAACATTCGTTTTGAATGCCTAAACACACACACACACACATCCCACACAGGGTGAGTCCATGCAACTTGCGAAGCAATTTTTTACTCCTGAATTTATTTATGCTTGCCATAACAAAGGGGTTGAATACTTATTGACTCAAGACATTTCAGATTTTCATTTTGAATTTATACAAATTAATAAAAACAAATTCCACTTTGACATAATGGGGTATTGTGTGTAGGCCAGTGACCATTTAAAATAATTTAAAATTTAGGCTGTAACAATTTGGGAAAAGTCAAGGGGTGAGAATACTTTCTAAAGTCACTGTAGGTAGCTCAAATCGTTCGCGAACTATGGAAGTTTGAAGGTCCAAATATCTGTCGAATCTCGAACCTATTTTACCAGGGTTTGACAAATGTTTGCCAGGTCAGTTTACGGACCTTGGATTGACCCGTGTGTGTAGAGAACATACCCGTGTCGTTCACGTCACTCCCACTAATCTGAAACTAGCTAAATATATATTCTATTAAACTATCGAGCACGCAAACCTGGTACTTTGTTCATCATTTTTCACATGGTCATAATCTTTCACATGGTGGTTACAGTTGCTTACTTATTGGGGCCCAAGGCAACGCACCAATGTGTACAAACATTCTTACCGAAGATATTAGCTACGTTAGCTAGTTAACCATCCGTTCTAACCCGCTAACGTTAGATAGCTAACCACAGTAATAACTAGCTAGCTGATAAGGACAGTGCTGAGGCTTACTGACCAAAAAGGGCAAGTCAGAGGAACAGCATTTCCTTACCTTTTCTGCCGAGGCATCGATTGCAGACTGGTTGTAAAACGACGTGACGGTTTTGGACCTCTCTCGTGCCAGTTCTGTATGTCCCTGTATTAAAGATGTAGAACGAAATAATTTGCTGTCTGTTGAGATGGGGGTGATTGTTTTCGTGATGGGGGCAAGCAAAAGCTTGCTCAACCTCGGGCTCGTGATAGTAGAACCACAGCCCAGCATCTCGAACGCAGTACCTGTCACTCTACGACGCATTTTGGATATATATTTACAGGAACAGGAAAATCCTGTTCTGAGGTTGTTCAAATTATTTGATGGACGTAGGTAAACCTTGTGATCGTGCACAAAGGCACGTATCTGATACAGTCAATCTCATGAAGAGTACGGAAGGGTCACTTTATAAAGAGATTGACCAGTCTGCAACAGTGTTTTTCAGAAGACGTGTCGGTTTAACCAATCGCAGAGAGGAGAGGCGGGGAATGGTGTATTGCCACGCCCACATCATATTGTCCGTACGGTTTGTGTGCGTGCACAGAATAATGGAAGTACCAAGAAGAGTGGGAGATTCTCATATGCATATCCTTGATTCCTCGCATCCTCTCTTATAGCCTCCCCTCATCAAGTGGGTTTTGAGGAGGCGGCAAGGAGAGGACGCTAGAAATCAAGGAAATGCACCTAATTCTACCAATGTTCTTCTCATTGGTACATTTGAAATGTTTATAAATAGGAATCAAATGCATACTTCTCATTTATACAGATTTCATTTTGGCATAGTCCTCAATCACATGCAATGAATTATTGTGCAACAAATTTAGCAAGGCACCAGTTGAGAAAAATAAAGAGAAAAATACTTCCTGATTCTCCATCTAATTAGTTTGCAAATAAAACAGTATCTTAAAATAAAAACAGTATATCATGAGGTAAGTTGAAATCTTTTTTTTTTTTTTTTTTAAGTGTAGGGTTTTGTCATTATCTATCTCTATCATATTTCGAGACATTTCCCCACAAGGTGCCACATGTTGATCTGTCGTTTAAGAAATTGCTCATGTTCCTGTTACCCGGTTTACATTATGCTAAGCTGCGGGGGCTCCGGTTCATCGCCCGTGACGTGAGAGGGCTTTAAAAATGTAACCTTTATTTAACTAGGCAAGTCAGTTAAGAACAAATTCTTATTTACAATGACGGCCTACAAATAGAACAGTAATCTGCGCCGCTCGCTCATGTCAACAAGGCAGCCCAATTCGGATCTTTTTTATAAAATTGGTCGCTTGACCAATCAGATCAGCTCGGAAAAAGATTGGACGTGTGAACGCAGCCTACTTGATATAAATTACAAAAGTATGGGACTGTGTCTAACAAGAAATGAGTTACTAGGGCAAAATATCAGAATTGGGCTGCACAAGAATGTGGCAGATGTTCCTAATGTACAACTCATATCCATCAACCCCCCCCCCCCCAAAAAAGCAACAATATAGTGTAGCGGTAGGGCGGGCTGGACCGCCCACAAGTGACGAGTGTGAAGTAACACAAGCGTAAACAAAAATTGACCTTCCTCCAGGGAAATGACCCAGTACTTTTATTCAAGAAAATAAACAGAATGCGCCACAGCGCTGGGTAACAATAAAACCCCAACCAAAAACCTAGCTCCTCTTTGAGTCTTTCCACACGGGTCTTCCGGTCCCTCTGCAACCGGACAGCTAACCTGTTTACCGGCATATCAAATAAAATAAAACAAATCCAACAGGCTTGCCCTTCCTGGGGTCAGGTCTACGGCCAAGTAACGTCCGGTAGGTTCCTGTCCAGTTGGGTTCGATATCCCTCACAGCGTTGGCGGGCTCTGAATGTCAGCTCTTGCTGATCCAGACCAAAAACAGATCTGGCCAAAACCAGGTTACAACAGCCACCACCCAACCTCCAAGCTAATTATATCCAGATGTGTGTAATTAGGCCCTTACCCTTCCAGGCCGCCATATCTTGTGGCCAGCAAAAGTAGCCAACGTCATAAGTGTACCGGCCTTCACACACCCACCCTCTCACTCCATCACAATATATATATAACTGAATAGTAAAGGTCAAAATTTGTAAAATTATATAAAAACAAATACATCCACAATCTTTAGGCATCACACATGCTTCTCAGTATATGTGTGACCGTCCTGGTCCGTCCCTCAAGTCATTGAGTCAACACAGGAAGGAGCAATGGTTGGATAGTTCATTTATTTCCAAAGCCGCGGTGATGGGACACACACAGTATAAATGTAATAGATGAATGGTCAGTAGTCGACGGGATATGAATATCACTCACACAGCAATTCTCCATAAATCTGCTGTATAATATACAAAAAAACAAAAACTATCGAAATGTTTATCAAAGTCATTGTGATTGTATTGTGGATTTAACCATTTCTAATTATTCCTAATTTACTATAATAAAAATAAATAAATCGTTTCCATATGTAATCTCATACTTACAACATCAGAAAACTATAATCCATTTCAGTATTCAAAATATATCAAATTAACCTGAAAAATGACTCAATGTCACACTCTTGTGGCGAAGGAATATAATACACCTAGAATGTACCACACGTTTTCCAACACTGACAAAACCAGGCTAAATACGCTGGCTGGTGTTCATGAGTTTATAAAACATATACTTTATACATTTGTAAAGCTGAAACTCGGCAAATAACACATATAAAGTGTTGCTTATTTGACTTCAAACCAACAACATAAATAATAATAACATAAATTGCTAATGTACGATGTAAAAGGTGGATTTTATGATGTAATGTCAACTTTATGCATTTCTATCCCGGGACCATTACATTTTCCATAAATCTGCTGTGAATGACCTAGAATCCCATTCCTTTATCAGTGAGTGTATTAGACAATGTAAACACATTCATCTACCAGGAGGTGGCATAATACCCACTTTATGCAGGAACTTAATTACACCGTTACATATGCATATTCTTATGCATCTTCAGTACAATTAATATATAAGATTGACCCATGTTTTTAAGAAATAATTTTCAAGCATCAACAACCCCTGCATCAAAATCAACTAGTCTAATAGGTGCTGCCTGGCGAGGAGGGGAGTGGAAATTAGGGAGGGTACAGTTTAGCCAAGTGTTAAGGTGAGGAGTCAACAGTAGAGCGAGGTCAACCAAACAACAGAAAGGTGCCAAGTCAATGCCAATTCCCAATAGCATTGAATAGCTTCCTTTCCTTACTGATCATCACTGACCTGAAAGGACTTGGTTGGCAACCCATCAGTGAACATGAAGAAAATTAGCCCAGGAGAAGTTATCTCTGGTCATCAGGAGGACTCTGCCCTTCTCCACACTTGTCAACGAGGGCCACCAGCTGTCTGAGCTTGGGGTCCATGGCCAAACTGTTGATAGTGGGACTTTCCATTGGGCCCTGTCCTTTCCTCACAGGTGACGGCCATTCCAGAATCTGCAATGCCCCAAACAGCTCATTATTAGACAATCAAATGACATGGAAAACATGTATCGTTTCAGTGAGAAAGGATGACTTTAGACTGACGGTCCTTGCTATGTGGGATCCATGGGACATCTTTAGATGGTGACCACCATTCCCATTAATTTAGGCATATAGCTGGATATACACAGCAGATGGCTATGACATAGATTCATCTCAACAGTAGACCACTTTTAAGGTCTGAAAACCCCTGACAAAATTAGGTTTTGGAGTAAACTATCACTTTAATAAAAAGTTTCACTAATAAGTACCTCTGTGGCAGGAATTGCTTAACCACTCCTGGAGTCCACACAAAACATGAAACATGACAAAATACAGAACATTAATAGACAAGAACAGAACTACATAAATAAATAAAAAATTACAAAAGGCACACGTAGCCTACATAGCAGTACATACACACAAACTATCTAGGTCAAATAGGGGAGAGGTGTTGTGCCATGCGGTGTTGCTTTATCTGTTTATTTAAACCAGGTTTGTTGTTCACTTGAGCAATAACAGCTCTATATAATATAATACTGTATGGTTTCTTGTATTTGTTCTGGATTGGGGGACTGTGAATTGACCCCTGGTGCCATGTCTGGCGTGTAACTATGTGTGTCAGAGCTGTGTGTAATTTGACAATGCAAACCATTTGTGATTTTCAACACATTGTTTCTTATAAAAAGAAGAAGTGATGCAGTCAGTCTCTCCTCAACTCTTAACCAAGAGTTGTATAGTATTTATATTAGCCTTCTGATTACAATGAAGAGCAAGACGTGCCACACTGTTCTGGGCCAGCTGCAGCTTATCTAGGTCTTTCCTTGCAGCACTTGACCACACAACTGGACAATAATCAAGATAAGTCAAAACTAAAGCCTGCAGGACTAGCTTTTTGGAGTGTGGTGTCATGACGTTGGCCTGTGGGTAAAGTTTATGACCCCCCCATAAATACCTTTCTCCCTTCCCTCTCTCTCTGACTCTACTGAAGGACTTTTGAATAGCCTTTGTTAAACATAGAGAGTCTGGGAAAATCAAACAAGTGGGGGAAAAGAACCATATTTCGGTAATAGAACCAGTTGAAAATATGCTTTGGTACTTAATGAATATGATGTCAGTTCGGTTGTCATCTGAGACATTATGAATGATGACAGGATGACATAAACTGTATCTGGGAAAGTCTACACATTCTAGTTATCAGATTCACATGGAATTGTTGTGCAATGTTTAAATATGACACTATTTGTGAAACGCTTAAATGTAATTTTAGCTTCCAAATGAGAAATTTGGGTTTTCATAAAGTTAGAGCTCTGCTCAATCAGTGGCCTGCCCCTGTGAAGAGACATGGGTTATAAACTAGGAAACACACCCTTCTCTCCCTCCACTATATAAGCCCTTGACGAAAATGTAACTATCTGTTCCGAGGACGATAGGACGATGGTCTATACGTTGAAAAGGACTAACATGTCAACTACAGAACTAAGCCAACCTCAGCGTGAGCTTTGGTTGTGAATGGTATAAACTTTGAACTCTTATTCACTAAAGAAGTGAGACATCCTAGCCGTTGAGTTAGCAACAGCAGCTGTAAACGTGGGCTAGGAAAGGACGGACGACCTATCCCGTCTACCACACAACGACGATACTACCACGTATCCAATTTACCACCAGAGACATTCTTCCGAAGACAGGAAGATCTCTGTTGGCCAACACGGCCAGCATCTACGACCAACCTACCGAAGCGCAGCTCAGAGTAAATATTTATTGTATTTTCCTTTTCCAAATGGGCGGTAATTTAGAATGCATAAGATACTGTATTTACGATAGCTTCTCCCTTTGTTCCTCAGTCTTCCCGCTCTTTCACTCAAACCCAACCCCCTTTTCTTTGTGTAACCATTTGTCATATTTGTTCCATCCGCTAGGGACGTTTTCCTTTATGACATAATTTGTAATCAAGCTATGATTCATTCTGTGTATATGTAATTCTGTGTGATTAGTTAGGTATTTAGTAAATAAATAATTAAACCCAATTTTGTATTGCTGATTCAACTTGTTAGCCAGGGTTTGTGAAGATAACCAAGAATTCTACGATGTTCAGATGAGACTGAAATAAGGTGACGATTAATATTGACTGCTATTGATGTAAAATATTACTAGGTCTTTCAGAGTTTATTCGGAAGATAACAGCTCTATAAACACTCTTTCGTGGTGCCCCGACTTTCTAGTTAATTACATTTACATGATTAGCTCAATCAGGTAATATTAATTACAGAGAAAGGATTTTATAGAATAGCATGTCATATCACTTAATCCGGCATAGCCAAAGACACGACATTGGTGTCAAAAAAGCAGAGTGTCTCTTTATTACGGACAGACCGCTCCCCATCTTTACAAACATTGAATCTATATGGTTTGACCATGACAGTTTACAATCTAAGGTAACGGCAAGTAATTTAGTCTCCTCAACTTGTTCAACAGCGACACCATTCATTACCAGATTCAGCTGAGGTCTAGAACATAGAGAATGATTTGTACCAAATACAATGGTCTTAGTTTTAGAGATGTTCAGGACCAGTTAATTACTGGCCACCCATTCCAAAACAGACTGCAACTCTTTGTTAAGGGTTTCAGTGACTTCATTAGCTGTGGTTGCTGATGCATATATGGTTGACTCATCAGCATACATGGACACACATGCTTTGTTTAATGCCAGTGGCAGGTCATTGGTAAAAATAGAAAAGAGTTGAGGGCCTAGAAAGCTGCCCTGCGGTACACCACACTTTACATGTTTGACATTAGAGAAGTTTCCATTAAAAAAAACTTTTGAGTTCTATTTGATAGATAGCTCCGAATCCATGATATGGCAGAGGTTGAAAAGCCATAACACAAGTTTTTTCAACAACAGGTTATGGTCAATAATATCAAAGGCTGCACTGAAATCTAACAGTACAGCTCCTACGATCTTCTTATTATCAATTTCTTTCAACCAATCTTCAGTTAATTGTGTCATTGCAGTACATGTTGAGTGCCCTTCTCTATAAGCATGCTGAAGGTCTGTTGTTAATTTGTTTACAGAGAAATAGCATTGTATTTGGTCAAACATCATTTTTTCCAACAGTTTGCTATGGTCTGGCAGCAAGCTTATAGGTCTGCTGTTAGAACCAGTAAAGGCCGCTTTACCACTTTTGGGTAGTGGAATTACTTTGGCTTCCCTCAAGGCCTGAGTACAAAGACTTTCTTCTAGGCTCATATTAAAGATATGACCAACAACGAGCGATCTAGAGAGCCACAAACCCGGGAAAATCCACAGTCCCAGCCACAATGGCTAACCTCGTCGCAGGCTTTGTTCAAGCTCTCAAGAAACACCCCTAGCTTGATAGGCAGCTTGCTAGCAACTAGGCTAGCTGCTATGCCAAATAGCTCCTCAGACCCTGCCTTAGTCGTGCTTTGTGTCTCACAATTTAAAAGGATAGTCAACGATTTTGGGAGTGATCCCTTTAATTGTTTCATCATGTCTGTTTGATGGGTTCGATCAGTGCCATTTACACAGTATGATGTGGTCTTGACGGAAACAATTACATGATGTGACATGCAGTGATGTGCTGGGACATGTTGCCGTATTGTTGTGACATGTTGATGTGTTGTTGTGACATGCTGTGCCCTGTTATGACATATGCCCTGTTGAGGGACAGGTAGGGGATGTCTGTGCTGGACCGCTGCAGTTCCGCCAGGATCACAGCACACACCTCCTCATAATTATTGGGGCGCTGGGCTCGTGTGCCAATCCAGCTAAACCGGTAGATAGAGCCCTGCCCTGAGAGGGAGAGAGCGATATAAAAGAGGTGGACAGAAAGGTAGGAGAAAATGGAAATGAGGGATGTGGAGGGGAGAGGGAGGGGGTTAATGCGAATGTCTAGCAACCGAAAGGTTGCAAGTAAGAATCTCATGGACAACTGACATTTCAGCTAATTAGAAACTTCTCAACTACAGTACTTGCTACTTTGCAACTAAACTCAGCAAAAAAATAAACATCCTCTCACTGTCAACTGCGTATATTTTCAGCAAACTTAACGTGTAAATATTTGTATGAACATAACAAGATTCAACAACTGAGGCATAAACTGAACAAGTTCCACAGACATGTGACTAACAGAAATGGAGTAATGTGTCCCTGAATAAAGGGGGGGTCAAAATCAAAAGTAACAGTCAGTATCTGGTGTGGCCACCAGCTGCATTAAGTACTGCAGTGTATCTCCTCCTGCGTGGGACTTGCACCGATTTGCCAGTTCTTGCTGTGAGATGTTACCCCACTCTTCCACCAAGGCACCTGCAAGTTCCCGGACATTTCTGTCGGAATGGCCCTATCCCTCACCCTCTGATCTAACAGGTCCCAGACGTGCTCAATGGGATTGAGATCCGGGCTCTTCACTGGCCATGGCAGACCACTGACATTCCTGTCTTGCAGGAAATTCACGCACAGAATGAGCAGTATGGCTGGTGGGATTGTCATGCTGGAGGGTCATGTCAGGATGAGCCTGCAGGAAGGGTACCACATGAGGGAGGAGGATGTCTTCCCTGTAACGCACAGCATTGAGATTGCCTGCAACAAGCTCAGTCCGATGATGCTGTGACACACCGCCCCAGACCATGACGGACCCTCCACCTCCAAATCGATCCCGCTCCAGAGTACAGGCCTCGGTGTAATGCTCATTCCTTTGACGATAAACGCGAATCCGACCATCACCCCTGGTGAGACAAAACTGCGACTCATCAGTGAAGAGCACTTTTTGCCAGTCCTGTCTGTCTGCGATGTTGTTGCCGTGTATGTCTGGGTGAGGACCTGCCTTACAACAGGCCTACAAGCCCTCAGTTCAGCCTCTCTCAGCCTATTGCGGACAGTCTGACACTGATGGAGGATTGTGCGTTCCTGGTGTAACTCGGCAGTTGTTGCCATCCTGTACCTGTCCCACAGTGTGATGTTCGGATGTACCGATCCTGTGCAGGTGTTGTTACACGTGGTCTGCCACTGCGAGGACGATCAGCTGTCCGTCCTGTCTCCCTGTAGCGCTGTCTTAGGCGTCTCACAGTATGGACATAGCAATGTATTGCCCTGGCCACATCTGCAGTCCTCATGCTCCTTGCAGCATGCCTAAGGCACGTTCACGCAAGATGAGCAGGGACCCTGGGCATCTTTCTTTTGGTGTTTTTGAGAGTCAGTAGAAAGGCCTCTTCAGTGTCCTAAGTTTTCATAACTGTGACCTTAATTGCTTACCATCTGTAAGCTGTTAGTGTCTTAACAACTGTTCCACAGGTGCATGTTCATTAATTGTTTATGGTTCATTGAACAAGCATGGGAAACAGTGTTTAAACCATTTACAATGAAGATCTGTGAAGTTATTTGGATTTTTTCTAATTATCTTTGACAGACAGGGTCCTGAAAAAGGGATGTTTCTTTTATTACTGAGTTTACTTAGCATGTTAGATAACTCCAGCCCAGCCAGCCAGCCAGCCAATTTAAGTACTGTACATAATAATAGGAAATGCTCTGATCAACTGATTTTTACAAAAATAGAAACAGTGATCATTGTAGTCTCTCTATATCGGTGTACCCTCACAGCTCAGATCCATGTCCAGCAGTTGGGAGCCCAAGTTTTGAAGCTCTCCCCAGAAAAGAACTCAGCTCCCTGTTGGTAGCCTACTGCACACCCTGCGCTCATGGATGTCATGTCTGTGGATAGCATGCTTCCCTCTGTGCCTTGCGTCGTTGTATACCACCACAAGGGATACGCAGGGAAGGTGCACAGCCACCCTGACCTCCCTGTGAACCAGTTTTGTCAGTCCCTCCTCCAGGGACATTGTGAGAGTGGTGTCCGAGAGCAGCTTGACCCTTACTAAAAAAAGATAGCAGTATAACTGCAGTATGCTGCAATTACTGCGCCCAAAATACCACAGTCGACTGCAGACACTGCAGTTTCAAAACTGCAACATTTTTTTGTAAGGGGACGGTGACCAGACGCTAACCCCACGGACAGCTGTCATCCAGGTGGGGGTCGATGGCAGACACGCTGGGGGTGGTAATTGTCGCAACTTTACTTTCATTAATCTGATGACTTACTTATCTAATCAACTAACTATGTTTAATTGTTACCCGATTTAAATGAATAATCTAACAATTAACTCATTAGTATTTGGGGCACCACGAGAGCGGTTCTTTAAAGAGTTACCATCTCCCGAATTAAACTATAAAGGTCTTTACCTATCACATCCATAAACAGTCAACTTATTAATCATAACCTTGTATCATATCATCATTCTGAACAGTCGTAACCTTGCATCTGCAAAAACCTGAGCCTTACTTATGGTCCAGTACTACACAAATTGGTTTAATTATTTATTTACTAGCTAACTAAATGGTAACACAGGATAAACATACACACTTAATGCATTAGAAAGGTCCCTAGCAGACTGACAACGATATGGCTGCTTGTTAAAAAAGACATGGAGAGGGCGAGAAAGCGACACTTAACATGAGTACATTTTGAAACTACTCTCACTTATACTTTGCACACAAACCGGCACCCGCTTGGAGTAAGAAATCATGAATGTATTTACGTGGAAATGCCTTTGATTGCCGTGTATTGTTGGGCCTTTTCGCAGCACGCTTGTAAGGCTCTGATTGTCCAAAAGGGGTCCTCACTCCTCTTCTACTGTTCTCCTCTGAGGTCGTCCAGTATCTTGTCATATACTCCTGAACAGAACTACAGAGTTTATTCTACTTCCATTCAATCTGGAAGATGCTTCTATGAAGGTAGGTGAGCAAGCCGTGTAGATGGTTCCGAGTGGGGTGATGAGTCGCGTACTACGGTGGTTTGAGAAGAGTAGCAGAATGTTCCCACTTAAATTCCCTTTTCTAGATACTTTAACTTAGACCGCTAATCAGCCGTACCAATGATTGTCCGGGAGGTGACTTTATCGTCTCTACCTCGTGTTGAGATTCAAAGTTTAAACCAAATTTCCTTTATAATTTTTTTTATGACATCACAAAATAACAACCAAACCGACATCAGTGTTCTTTTAGGTCACCTCTGACCATTCCCCAAGTTCAATGTTAGAAATATTGTTCCAGTATTTGCTTTAGAACGTGTTAAGAGTTTCAGTGGCAAAAAGTCTGTGAAACAAAGGCACATTCCACGGGTGAATTTGGAGAGAGCTGAATGTTCTGTCCTTGATTTACAACAGGTTGTGAGCTGTCAACCCCCACCAGCCCCCCCGCCCTCTGTTAGTGAGAGGGGGTCTGGTTGAAGTTATTTATTGCAAAGCTGATCTGACCTATTTGGATCCTCACAGGACGGTCATGACATAATCCATAACATACGTGGTCAGCTGATAGATAAAATACCTATCCAGGCATTGTAAGATCTGGCCACGTCTAAGCAGTAGAACGCAACCTCAATCTTCTCAATTTTTCAGTTGGGATAATTACATGAGTAAAACATCATCTCCCATTACATGATTGAGGTACATTTTCTGAGCCATATCTCACACCTGCTTCCCGGTGTCCACATTCTGGCATAGCACAGTTTCCGACTAGAAAGGAAGTAATGAACGTCCAGTAGGATGTGTGTGTATATACATTACTGTTCAAAAGTTTGGGGTCACTTCGAAATTTCCTTGTTTTTGAAAGAAAAGCACAAAAAAATTGTCCATTAAAATAACATAAAATTGATCAGAAATACAGTGTAGAAGACATTGTTAATTTTGTAAATTACTATTGTAGCTGGAAACAGCAGATTTTTATGGATTATATACATAGGTGTATAGAGGTCCATTATCAGCAACCATCACTCCTATGTTGCAATGGCACGTTGTGTTAGCTAATCCAAGTTTATAATTTTAAAGGCTAATTGATCATTAGAAAACCCTTTTGCAATTATGTTAGCGCAGATGAAAACTGTTGTGCTAATTAAAGAAGCTAGTTGAGTATCTGGAGCATCAGCATTTGTGGATTCGATTACAGGCTCAAAATGGCCAGAAACAAAGACCTTTCTTCTGAAACTCTTCAGTCTATTCTTGTTCTGAGAAATGAAGGCTATTCCATGCGAGAATTTGCCAAGAAACGGAAGATTACGTACCACGCTGTGTACTTCTCCCTTCACAGAACAGCGCAAACTGGCTCTAACCAGAATAGAAAGAGGTGTGGGAAGACCCGGTGCACAACTGAGCAAGAGGACAAGTACATTAGTGTCTAGTTTGAGAAACAGACGCCTCAGCAAGTTCTCAACTGGCAGCTTCATTAAATAGTACCCGCAAAACACCAGTCTCGACGTCAACAGTAGAGGCGACTCCGGGATGCTGGACTTCTAGGCAGAGTTCCTCTGTCCAGTGTCTGTGTTCTTTTGCCCATCTTAATCTTTTCTTTTTATTGGCCAGTCTAAGATATTGCTTTTTCTTTGCAACTCTGCTTAGAAGGCCATCATCCCGGAGTCGCCTCTTCACTGTTGACGTTGAGACTGGTGTTTTGCGGGTACTATATAATGAAGCTGCCAGTTGAAAACAGGTTTTTAAAAATGTTTGCTAATTTATATAAATAAATAAAAACATACCTTATTTACATAAGTATTCAGACCCTTTGTTATTTGACTCAAAATTGAGCTCAGGTGCATCCTGTTTCCATTGATCATCCTTAAGATGTTTCTACAACTTAATTGGAGCCCTCCTGTGGTAAATTCAATTGATTGGACATGATTTGGAAAGGCACACCTGTCAAAGGTCCCACAGTTAACAGTGCATGTCAGAGCAAATTCTGCAGCTTTGAAGGTCCCCAAGAACACAGTGGCCTCCATCATTCTTAAAATGGAAGAAGTTTGGAACCACCAAGACTCTTCCTAGAGCTGGCCGCTCAGCCAAACTGAGCAATCGGGGGAGAAGGGCCTTGGTCAGGGAGGTGACCAAGAACCCGATGGTCACTCTGACAGAGCTCTGGAGTTCCTCTGTGGAGATGGTAGAAACTTCCAGAAGGACAACCATCTCTGCAGCACTCCACCAATTATGCCTTTATGGTAGTGTCTAGATGGAAGCCACTCCTCAGTAAAAGGCACATGACAGCCTGCTTGGAGTTTGCAAAAAGGCACCTGAAGGACTCTCAGACCATGAGAAAAAGGATTCTCTGGTCAGATGAAACCAAGATTGAACTTTTTGGCCTTAATGCCAAGCGTCATATCTGGAGGAAACCTGGCACCATCCCTACGGTAAAGGATAGTGGTGGCAGCATCATGCTGTGGGGATGTTTTTTAGCGGCAGGGACTGGAAGACTAGTCAGGATCGAGGGAAAGATGAACGGAGCAAAGTACAGAGATCCTTAATGAAAACCTGCTCCAGAGCGCTCAGGACCTCAGACTGGGGCGAAGGTTCACCTTCCAACAGGACAACGACCCTAAGCACACAGCCAAGACAACACCGGAGTGGTTTGGGACAAGTCTCTGAATGTCCTTGAGTGGCCCAGGCAAAGCCCGGACTTGAACCTGATCAAACATCTCTGGAGACCTGAAAATAGCTGTGCAGCAACGCTCCCCATCCAGCCTGACAGCTTGAGAGCATCTGCAGAGAATGGGAGAAACTCCCCAAATACAGGTTTGTCAAGCTTGTAGCGTCATACTCAAGAAGACCTGAGGCTGTAATCGCTGCAAAAGGTGCTTCAACAAAGTACTGAGTAAAGGGTCTGAATACTTATGTAAATGTGAGTTTTTTTAAACTTTGAATACATTTGCAAAAATGTCTAAACCTGTTTTTGCTTTGTCATTATAGGGTATTGTGTGTAGATTGAGGGAAAATAACAATTCCATCGTTCTAAATAAGGCTGGCTGTAAGGTAACTTTGTGGAAAAGTCAAGGGGTCTGAATACTTTCCGAATGCGCTGTATATGTACAAATTACCTCGACTAACCTGTACCCTTGCACATTGACTCGGTACCGGTACCCCCTGTATATAGCCTCAATGTTTTGTGTAACTTAAAAAAAAAAAATTTACTTTAGTTTTTTAGTAAATATTTTCTTAACTGCATTGTTGGTTAAGGGCTTGTAAGCATTTCACGGTAAGGTCTACTACACCTGTTGTATTTGGCGCATGTGACAAATTAAATAAAATTTGTAAACTGACTGATATCTCATAGAACAAAACGTATAAGACCTAAGCCTGTGTTGCCCTCAGACCTTATTTTTGGCATTCATCCCAAAACCCCATTATTTTCCCCCATAGGAATGGATGAAAAAAACAGAGGTAACTAATTTCCGTTTTTTAGGACAAGCTGGAGAGCTCTATAGGGCAGGTCATCACTAGTTAACACAGCCACGGTCATAAACCCTGCCTATTTCTAAAATGTTTCTTCTTAAAATTCTATGTTTAACCCAAACTTAACCACACTGCTAACCTTCTGCCTAACCTGAAACTTAAATGAAGACCAAAAAGCTCATTTTTGTTTTCATTAAGTTAGGACAGACTATTTTGACTTTGTGGCAGTGCTAACTAGTGACAAATTGGGGGGCTGGCTATAACGTTACATGAAAATAAATATTACAAGAATGATTTATTGAAAAACAAACCTTAAATGTTCATGACACACTATTATTCTCAGAAAATGTAGGGCCAAATAAGGAGCATGTCGGGCATTGTAAAATTAAAGCATTTAACAGGAATGGATATCATGCAAAATATTCCCATGAAATAAACTTTTAAACCATGCTTGTCATCTTTCAGCACATACCTAACAAACTACAGTATTGAATTCAAATGAGTAAAACAACGTGATTCTGTTTTGAATTAACCAATCCACTATATGATCTCAGAATGTGTTTCAAATCACCAATTTCCTTATGTTTCAGTGTGTGAAAAAAGTATTATTTAACAGACACAATTACATCCATTCTTGCAAATATGTTACCGTATTCTCGAATGAAAACTCACTCAAAACGCCATTCAGTACTTTGTATACAGAGGCCATGCTGTGCCTAGCATGGCAGTAAGTCCAAAACAGAGTCATTTTATAGAATCCTGGTCAAATAAAATGTGATCTTCAAAGTGAAATCTTCTTTCCCAACATTATGCACCAATCCTCATTCAATTCCTTCTTGCTTGTCTTTAATTGCAACCTGAAACAAAGTTGAGAGATATGAATTTAGTAGTTACACATTCTGCTGATCAAGTAGGTCTATACTCACCAATTTGTATTATTATTATTTTTCAAAAATAAATGTCCATTTTAGTCATTTAGCAGATGCTCTTATCGAGAACAACTTAAAGTAGTGAGTGCATACATTTTCATACTGGTCCCCCATGGGAAACCAACTCACAACCCTGGCATTGCAAGTGCCATCCTCTACCAAGTGAGTCACACACAACGTTTTAATCCAAATAGTATTGCAGATGAGTGTTTCAGGTAAATTACTAAGCAAAGGTTGTTGGAAATGTAGTTAGCGAGTACATCACAGGACAGGCTCGAGGTAATGGCTGGAGCGGAATAGGTGGAATGGTATCAAATAATCAAAACACATGGTTTCTATGCGTTTGATGCCATTCGCACCGTTCCAGCCATTATAATGAGCAGTCCTCCCCTCTGCAACTTCCCCCGGCGTACATACATTTTTGTCAAAGAATAATATTTTCCACAACCAGTTCTAGTATAGAGGACAAACCATATAATATTATATATTGACAGTTCGCTACAGTAGAACTGTTCCACGAAATGTACCGATTAAGAGATGTGATGATGACGGTATCTCATGTACTCACCCTGAATCTCTCCTCCAACAAGGACAGCTCACTGATGAGGTCAGTGATGGCATTGGTGAAAGCCTCCTGAGGACTGTAGTCTGGTGTGGTCTGAACACGGATCACAATCTTGTGCTCCAGAGGATGAGGGACCTTGTAGCCAGCAAATAGCACTTGGGGGTCTTTCAGAAGTTGTCTGCAAATACAATACATTTTAGTTATGATTGAGGAGCTTTGCAATTATCATTGATTAGACAAGAATTGCACTCACTGTCTGATGATGTTACCAAGCGTGTGATCCTCTTTGTTCAACGTGAAGAGGCAGGCGTTAGGGACTTTTGTGTCCTTGATGATTGTGATTCTAAAAACATTTTTTTGTAAGAGTATTTCACTTTCAGATTCATATTCAGTGGTAATGGCAGACCAATCATTGTGGCGTGTAAGTTAGCTAGCTAGTTTATGCTGAATTGAGCTAAAATATAGTAGGCAACAAAGCCATAACTATATAACTCTGTATAACTCAGTAGACGCGAATTTGCTAGCTGATAATGCCTGACAGACTTCCCTAGCTACTACCCTTTAGCCACTGGCAACGCACAAACATAGCATACTAGCTAACTGTCAGGCTATCAAATATGATATGTTGTAGCATGCTACCTATCTAGCTACTTCCTGAACCAGAATCTGGGATTCTCTTCTGAGAATCGCCATATTCAACGTCTCCTGTAAACCCAGATTATGGTTCAGATACCTCCTTACCTGGCAGTTAACTATGATCGCTAGCTAACCTAAACCAGAAAAACAATAGCTAAATTAGCTAATCCTAGCTATCTGAACGTCAGCAAGGGATCAGGTAATATGTTACAGTAGCTATCTAGCTATATGTATAAAACGTACTTCTTTTCCCCTTCAAACAACAGAAATGACTCGAATGCCGGTGGCGCGTTCATATTTGAACAGTTAGTTAACGTTAGTTATCTACGTAGTTGCATATAAGAATGCAGAAACAGCGAACACACACAACACAATTATTGAATGAGGGACTCAATAGCTGGTGGGACTAACTTCCGGTAGCGTTTCTTATCAAGGGATTTCAAAATAAAGGTCTTCATACAAGATCTGTGCGTCTTGATGAGTGAAATCATAGAAATTATAGCGCCCTTATCAATGACGGTCTGGACACCAACCTGTACCTCAAAAAGAGAATCAGAAGAAGACTAAGTGATGCTTCAGATTCTGGATTGAGAAGTGCATGGGACGATGAAGGAGGAGAACCTGAAAGAGATGAATAGGCAGGACAAAGGGAGGATAGGCATGGAGGTAAGGGCACTGATCCAAGTGATGAAGAGAAACTGCAGAGAGGGGGATCTTGAGGCAGTAGGCCTGGACAGCTGGCCGAATGACCTCAAAAAGTTGAAAGTGGCCTTCAAGAAATGCACTGGAGAGATGGTCGAAATGATAGAGAGCATGGCAGAAATGCAGGCCACCATAGGTGAGAGCAGAGTCCTCAAGCCTGAGAAAAAGAACTCCGTCCAGAGCTTTGTAAGTTACTCCTACTTATTGAGTGTAGTCACATCTGCAATGTGTTATGAAGTAGTTATACAGTATATCTAGAGATTGTCTATAACATAGCACTGTCCTGATAGTTTGTTTGTTGTTTCTGGTCCTACAGAGCCCAGTGAAGGTCTCTGGTCCTGTGTCTGGCATGACTGGTCTCTCACCTCTTGTGACTTCAGCACCGCAGACCCTGGATGAAGCCCTATGGCCCTGCCCTCTGCTGTGGCCCCTCCCTCCCTCCCCAAAGGATGTCCCAAGGCCTTTGACTCCTCCCAGCCCTGTCCATGTCATTTTTTTCTCCGCCTGCTGTGGAGTACTTCTTATACCACTGCAGCCCTTATCTGGACCCTATCACCAACCTGAGCGAGATTGGTAGGAAGCTGCTCAAGGAAATGGAGCAGGAAATAGCAGGAGTGGCCCAACAGGTAGGTTTTGGGAAGGGGTTGTCATTCCCTCCTACTATAGCTGTAAATTACCTGCAGGGTTGGGTAGGTTACTTTCTAAATGTAATCCGTTACAGTTACTAGTTACCTGTCCAAAATAGTAATCAGTAACGTAACTTTTGGATTACCCAAACTCAGTAACGTAATCTGATTACATCCAGTTACTTTTAGATTACTTTCCCCTTAAGCGGCATTAGAAGAAGCCAAAAATGTATGTTACCAATTGAACGACATCTATTGAAGGATAAATCAGTGTTAAAGTTTACATAGCTGGCCACATATGGATGTTACATTTCACTTTATGGGTTGGTTATGTAGGCTTCTTCTAACCTGTGGGGCAGCAGGTAGCCTCGTGGTTAGGGCGTTGAACTAGTAACCGAAAGGTTGCAAGATCGAATCCCCGAGCTGACAAGTTAAAAATCTGTCGTTCTGCCCCTGAACAAGGCAGTTAACCCACTGTTCCTAGGCCGTCATTGAAAATAAGAATTTGTTCTTAACTGACTTGCCTAGTTAAATAAAAATAACCCATTGCTTTCTACTACATATAATAATACGATTAAATTATATCTTTACATTAAAAACCAAACTCTATCAGAATTCCAGTCATTCAAATAAATGTTATACCCCTTGATCTTCAAGAAAAGGACTTGGAAATATGGAAGTATAGATTAGCAAATTGTTTTACCTGAACATAACCAAAAAACTAAGGACTTATTAGCCAGCCCTACTCTTTTGTTTATGATTTTGTTGTCATGGAGGACTGATTGGGCTCATTGATTCGAGTTGAAAAATACATGCTGCGCTCATGGAATGGCATGCTTTGAACACTACTGAAAAGTGCTATTTACATGTGAAAAATGTATGCCATATGCTGCATTTGCTATAGGCCTAGTGTTAACCTTTTTGTTGGTGACACTTTGATATCTTGATAATATTCTGCTGTTTAAAGTACAAATTCACAGATGAAACAATAACAAACCACCACCCCGCCCATGTTTTGGTAAAAAGCTAAGGGATGGCCCTGGAGAAATGTAACCATTCTCAGTTTAATAAAGAGAGCTATGGATGCAAGGACTGACCATGATATCAAAATTATTATTTTAATCATGTTATGAGGCTATACAGTGTTTGTTTGCATTTACAATGTTTACAAACATTAGAGAAAAACAAGCTTATATTTTGGGTTCACAAGGAGTGTGACAGTTGAACTAAGCTCATGAGTAATCTATAAGTTATATTCTTCAAGCATCAATGGATATGTTTCGACACACCTACTCATTCAAGGGTTTTTCTTTATTTTCTACATTGTGTAATAATAGTGAAGACATCAAAACTATGAAATAACACATATGGAATCATGTAGTAACCAAGAAAGTGTTAACTTCTTTCAGCTAGGGGGCAGAATTTTTATGTTTGGAAAAATAACGTTCCCAAGGTAAACTGACTATTTCTCAGGTCCAGGGGCCTGTTGCACAAAACTAGGATAAGGGATTAAGCCAGGATATCTTGGTGATCCTGGCTCAATTGATCCGTAATCCGGTTGCACTAAAGATTGATAGGGGGCAGGAGGATATGTTATGGTATAAATTACCATGGAGATTTATTCTGTGGAGCTAGCCTGCTCCAGACCAGGCTAAATTCCAGGATCTATTTAATCTCATCCCTAATGTCAGTCAGCAGTCACCACAAATGGAAACCAATAGTTATTTCACTGCTCACTATACATTGTTATCACATATAACTAGACCCACTGTTATTATTTAAACGTTTGTGATCATTAATTTCAATGATTTTGGATAAAAAATGATTTTTAGATGATGTTGCTATCATTAGATAATTTACAGTTTCCCATAGACTATAAGGCTATATATAAAATGATAGAATATTAGGGCCACAGAGGGGAAAAAACACAACAGTCATAATATTGTAACCAGTTGTTTTAAGGAGGACAGTTGTTAAAATGACAGATGTGGGGCATTTCGTGAAATTGTACTTCAGTATGGTTTCATAAACAAAGACATGCTGATGTGCCAGAATATTAAGTATCACATTGTCATAAGTATCAAAACTGTAAAAACAATATGTAGCTTTTCTGCAGAAAGAACCAGCCTCATAAATGTATGACTTTATCCTTTTTTCTTCAGTGTGGCCCTAGTACTCTGTCATATAAACAAATACACATTCCATATGAATATAAAAACACAATGTGTAACATTATGTTCCTTTATTGAATAAGGACAAAACAAAGCAGGTAAACCATCAGCTCCTTTCGAAACTGAAGTCACAGTGACTCTACAAGATGGAAAGCACAGAATCCAAGCATATTATACAAAATGATACATACACATTCAAAGGTCTGTATATAAACACCCTGCATGTCTGCACACTAAAATAAATGCAGGACAAATCCATACACATCAACTGAACAGACAAATGAATGGATGCAGTAGCCTCCCTGCAGCCTTGTATTACACACAGTATACCGCACAAACATCATAAGAGCCAAATTCGTCAAAAAACGAACCCAAAAAAACCCAAATTCCTCTGCCACCGCAGGACATATTTAACCAAAATTGAAAGCACACATACTAACTAAAATAATTCAACACATATTGGTCCCTCAGCAGCCGACCACTGTCGTCATCAGGAAGATTGCCGGATTGTCCCAGTCCATGGCTGGTGGCACTCTGGGGCCCTCTCCTTCCTCAGGCAGGCCACATTGTGGAGGACAGCACAAGCCACAGTAATATCACATGCCTAACAGGGCTGACCCTTAATTTGTGAAGGCAGTGAAAGCGTGCCTTCAGGAGGCCAAAGGTCATTTCAACTCTGGCCTGGTCCTGGCATGGGCATGGTTGTAGGCCTGCTGTGCTTCCTGGGGGTCTGTGAAAAGTGTCAGGAGAAAAGGCTGGCAGCCATACCCCCTGTCTCCCAGCAACACACCAGAGAATTCACCTGTCAACACAAAATCTCATCATTACTACCTCAAAACACAGTGATATTCTTGACACAGCCATGATGGTTATAAATAGGGGTTGTGTGGCTTACCTTGTGATAGGCACTGATAGATTTCAGAGGCCCGAAAGATTCTGGAGTCATGGACTGAGCCAGGCCATTTTGCCACAACATTGCTGATCACACAGTCAGCATTGCAGACCATCTGAAATCATAAGATGAGGAATATTACACCAATCAATGCACATCACTGGCAATGCAGAGTGTTCGTCAATGGACAATATCAAAAAGTTATGTTCACCTGAACATTAATGCTGTGAAAGGATTTCCTATTCACAAAATCGGCCTCATGGGCACCTGAGGGGGCTTTTATCCTTATGTGTGTGCAGTCCACTGCACCAATGACATTGGGGAAACCTGTCACACAAAGTAATGAGTATCCTACTATGTGTTACAGTTGTCCTGTAATTTGTAGAATCCTCTTACCTGCAATCCTATAGAACTCCTCTTTGATGTCACAGAGTTCTTCTGTGGCCAGGGAAGGAGATGAAGACATCTGCTAATGCTTTGATAGCCAGACACACACTCCTTATTGTGCGGCAAATTGTGGCCTTGTTCAGCTGTTCTGCATCCCCCACTGAGTACAGGAAGGCTCCACTAGCAAAAAAGCGCAAGGCCACACAAACCATTTGCTCCACACTCAGTGCATGGCTCGTGCAGTGCGGTGCTTAATCCTGGGACCCAGTAGTCTGCATAGATACCTGATGCCATC
This sequence comes from Salvelinus sp. IW2-2015, assembly GCF_002910315.2. Taxonomy (NCBI): domain Eukaryota; kingdom Metazoa; phylum Chordata; class Actinopteri; order Salmoniformes; family Salmonidae; genus Salvelinus; species Salvelinus sp. IW2-2015. Next base: position 37,878,893 of record NC_036860.1, on the reverse strand, counting down.
TGCAGAAAACCTGTATCTTTCATATAGATGGTCATCAGGGAAGGCCAGTGGGTCCAACCGGTCCCTGAAGACCCTTTCTCGCCTGAAGGCTCTCTCAGCACAAGTGCTTCTTCATCCACCACATCTCGCACGAATGGGCATGCCATTGTCAGAGCAGAAAGGAACACACATTTTGGGCCTTCATATAGGCTAGTGGCCACACCTGGTGCTGGGGGGGGGCAAAAGAGGGCGATGCCTTATAAGATGACTTGGTTGTACTGATTGCTGGGAAAATAAAAAAAACTTAGAAGATGCCACCGTCCTGTGTGCTCACAATAAGAGCTCATATGTCATGGCTCACTTGACTTTACGAGAATATACCTAATTTTTATTTTGAGCTGTGCCATCTTCTTGGAGCTGGGGAGGAAAGAAAAATAATGATTAATACATTTGTGTTACAGTTAGCATACAGTGTACATTGAAGGCATATCTCACCTCCCTCTCAAGTTTTTAATTTCAGGTCCAGTTTCCTAATTGTCCTCTTTTTTATTTCGGACTCCAGTGCAAGATTTTCCATCTTTTTCTCTTGTACTGAATGTCTATGTCTGCCAGTTCTATTTGGCGCCGGAGGTGGTTGCCATACAACTTTCTGATAGCTTGTGAGCTCTGTGAACACAATACAATTAGCGCAGCTGGAATTTGGCAGGATGTGGTGTCCTTTTATTAATACGCACTATGTTGCCAGGCTGGTTTTCCCACTGTATAGCATCTGGGTCCTGTAAAATAAATTAGATTTTTTGATTTTGATGAGGACTCCTCACCATTGTAGAGTAAATAGTACTTTCACAGTCTTAACATGATACCTCATGCCTTCTGGAATCCAGAGAGATGGTCTCCTCCTCATCATCGTCTCCATCATGTGCTGTTGCTGCTGCACTGGGGCCTTCACCCTATCACATTTAATCGGATTCATATTGAAGCTAGTAGACAAGACATGCCAGGCCTACAGTAGCCTTTGATGGAGTACTCACTGGATCAGCATCGTCTGGTGCTTGTGCTGGTGGCTCTAACAGGAACACAGTGCTGCCAGACACTGCAAGGCAATAGGTAAACCAAAGTCAGACAGTCCAAATTGATTCAATATGAATGTGGTTGTATCCCATGTAGAGATGGAAGGACATACCTTGAATGAAGCGGGTGGCATCTTGGGAGGACCTATGCTCATCTCTTTCCCCCAGGGATCCCCTCTAAGACCGGGCCTGCCTTATTTAGCTCCAAGGCCATGTCCTCTGCTGGGGTAAGGTCAGCCTTTGGTGACCCACCACCCGTGCCTTGTCTGTGGGTATTCTTTTCACTGCTAAACAGTAACGACAATGTGTGAGCAGGCACCTTCTGGGTACAATATATGCTTGTGCTTGTTTAAATATTAGTCAGGGACCATACCATTCTGCAGAATGTTCTTGTATTTGATTTTGACCTGCTGCCATGTCCGTTTTGGCCCGTTCATGTTTAATCTACACAACACACACACACACACACACACACACACACCACACATTTAATGGAGTCACACTGCAAAATTACTTGGTATTTTTGTCTTGTTTTCAGTAAAAATATCAAAAAATTTATCATAGCTTTATACAGTGTGATGGAGTTACTTTACACAATTTCACTCATATCTGCAGTGCATTTCAATAAAAAATTTAACCGTTTCATAATTACAGTACAACTGCATTTTTGGAGATGTGAATTAAATATTTGAATTGTAATTGTGATGTTTCAGCGGAGCGGTGAGTGTGTAATTGTGCACTACTTACGCATTCAGGCGGTCTGCAATACTTTGCCACGCTTTTTCTCTTTGCTTTATCACTGTGGCGGTGTTGCCTTTTCTCTTAATTATATCTTTTACCTCCTCGTATGCCTCCATGAGGATTTGTGCTTCCGACGGGGAAAAGTACGCGGCTCTAGTTGCCATGGTAAATCAGTTAATCTGTGATCTGTGGCGGGGTCTATTGAGTGAGCCGTGAGCGCGCACTATCCAGGATTGGTTTCACTGGCTTAATGAACCGTGTCTGCTCATCCTGGCTTGGTCTTTGTGCAACCAATTTAAGCCTGGACGCACATGTTTTGGCTTCATGTAGCTCAGCTGAGTCATTTATCCCGGATGTCTTAATTCTACTTTGTGCAACAGGCCCCAGATGCTAGAATATGCATTAATTGACAGATTAGGATAGAAAACACTCTAAAGTTTCCAAAACTGTCAAAATATTGTCTGTGAGTATAACAGAACTTATTTTGCAGGCGAAAACCTGAGGAAATCCAACCCGGAAGTGCCTTTTATTTGGAATCCCTGTTCCGTTGCCTGCCCCTCCTCCATTTAAAGGGGTATCAACCAGATTCCTTTTCCAATGGCTTCCTCAGGCTGTGACAGGCTTTAGACATAGTTTCAAGCTTTTATTTTGAAAAATGAGCGAGATTTTTCAAAACGCGTCAGGTGTCCTTTGATTAGTTCCTGCGCGCGACAGATGTAGCTCAACATTTTTTCTCTGTAGTATTGAATAGGTTACCGTCCGGTTTAAATATTATCGATAATGTATGTTAAAAACAACCTGAGGATTGATTATAAAAAACGCTTGACATGTTTCTACGAACATTACGGATATTTTGGAATCCGTGCGGCAAGAAGTTAAACAAATAAAAATATATTTTATATTCTTCAAAGTAGCCACCCTTTGCCTCGATGACAGCTTTGCATTCCAGCCTACACTGGAATGCTTTTCCAACAATCTTGAAGGAGTTCCCACATATGCTGAGCACTTGTTGGCTGCTTTTCCTTCAATCTGCGGTCCAACTCATCCAAAATCTCAATTGGGTTGAGGTCGGTTGATTGTGGAGGCCAGGTCATCTGATGAAGTGCTCCATCACTCTCCTTCTTGGTCAAATAGCCCTTACACCGCCTGGAGGTGTGTTGGGTCATTGTCCTGTTGAAAAACAAATGATAGTCCTACTAAGCGCAAACCAGATGGGATGGCGTATCGCTGCAGAATGCGTCCAGGGGGTCCGTTTTTAGGAACTCCAGTGGAGTTCTTCACCATTGTGTTGGAATGTAAGTTATTGTGATAGAGGCAAAGTCAAAGTGCTGAAACATTCGTTTGGAGGGCAGCTGTACTTCTCGTCTGTACATTATGAACCTCACTGGTCAGCCAAGGGGAGAGCTCTTTCTTTAGCCAGGTTGAGACCAGGAATCCTCTCCCTGAGGGTGATGTGGCCTAGAGCCACACACACTGCTGGACTGACTCTTTTGCTCTTGAACTCTCTAGAGTTCCTACATACGTGCCTTCGGAAAGTATTCAGACCCCTTTACTTTTTCAACAAAAAAAAATACATTACAGCCTTATTCTAAAATGTATTAAATTGTTTTTTCCCTCCTCAATCTACACACAATACCCATAATGAAAAGCAAAAACAGGTTTTTATAAATTTTTGCAAATGTATAAAAAATAAAAACAGAAAACCACATTTACATAAGCATTCAGACCCTTTACTCAGTACTTTGTTGAAGCACCTTGTCACGCTCTGACCTTAGTTATCTATGTTTTCTTTATTATTTTGGTTAGGTCAGGGTGTGACTAGGGTGGGTATGCTGGTTTCGTATTGTCTAGGGTTTTTTGTATGTCTAGGGGTTTTGGTAGTCTAGGTATATGTAGGTCTATGGTGGCCTGAATTGGTTCCAATCAGAGGCAGCTGTTTATCGTTGTCTCTGATTGGGGATCATATTTAGGTTGCCATTTTCCTTTTGGTTTTGTGGGTTCTTGATCTATGTTTAGTTTGCTGGTCTGCACTATCCATATTAGCTTCACAGTTCGTTTTGTTATTTTGTTCGTTTGTTCAGTGTTCGTTCTTTTAATAAAGAAGAATGTACGCTTACCTCGCTGTGCCTTGGTCTCCACCTTTTGACGGTAATGACAGAAGAACCCAGGAGCGGACATCCAGGGCCTGGGAGAAAGATGAGTGGAGGACATCCTGGACTTGGGAGGAGGTAATGGCAGGGGACAAGACCCTGCCATGGAAGCAGGTGGAGATAGCACAGGATGAACGGCGACGATATGAGGGGACACGTTTAGCACGGAAGCCCGAGAGGCAGCCCCAATAATTTTTTGGGGTGGGGGCGGGGGGCACACGAGGAGATTGGCTGAGTCAGGTTGGAAACCTGAGCCAACTCCTCGGGCTTACCGTGGGGAGCGTGTGACTGGTCAGGCACCGTGTTATGCAGAAATGCGCACGGTGTCTCCAGTTCGCATTCATAGCCCGGTGCGATCTATTCCAGCTCCTCACATTTGCCGGGCTAGAATGGGCATCCAGCCAGGACGGATGGTGCTGGCTCAGCGCTCCTGGTCTCCAGTATACCTCCTTGGACCAGGATATCCTGCGCCGGCTCTGTGTACTGTCTACGGTGCGTCTGCACAGCCCAGTGCGTCCTGTGCTAGCACCCCGCACTTGCCGGGCTCAAGTGAGCATCTAGCCAGGACGCATTGTGCCAGCTCTACGCTGCAGATCTCCAGTGCGCCTCCACAGTCCAGTACGTCCTGTTCCTGCTCCTCGCACTCGCCCTGAGGTGCGTGTCCTCAGCCCGATACCACCAGTTCCGACACCACGCATCAGGCCTCCAGTGCGCGTCCACAGTCCAATACGGCCTGTGCCTCTTCCCCGCACTCGCCCTGAGGTGCGTGTCCTCAGCCCGGTACCACCAGTTCCGGCACCACGCATCAGGCTTCCAGTGCGCTTCCATAGTCCAGAGCTTCCGGCGACAGTACCCAGTCCAGAGCTTCCGGCGACAGTACCCAGTCCAGAGCTTCCGGCAACAGTACCCAGTCCAGAGCTGCTGGCGACAGTACCCAGTCCAGAGCTTCTGGCGACGTTTCACAGTCCGGAACCTCCAACGACGGGCCACAGTCCGGAACCTCCAACGACGGGCCACAGTCCGGAACCTCCAACGACAGGCCACAGTCCAGAACCTCCTATGAGCGGCCACAGTCCGGAGCCTCCAGCGACGATCCCCAGTCCGGAGCCTCCAGCGACGATCCCCAGTCCGGAGCCTCCAGCGACGATCCCCGGTTCAGGGCCTCCAGCGACGGTCCCCGGCTCGGGGTCTCCGGCGACGGTCCCCGGCCCCGGGTCTCCGGCGAGGGTCCCCGGTCCGGGGCCTACGGCGATGATCCGCAGTCCAGAGCCTCCGGCAAAGATCCGCGGTCTGGGTCTGCAAAGGCGGAGGGACCAGTGTAAAGAGGGGGGGCGGAGTCCAGAACCAGAGCCGCCACCGGGGGTAGATGCCCACCCGGACCCTCCCTTATAAGTTCAGGTTTGCGGTCGGGAGTCCGCACCTTTGGGGGGGTACTGTCATGCCCTGACCTTAGTTATCTATGTTTTCTTTATTATTTTGGTTAGGTCAGGGTGTGACTAGGGTGGGTATGCTGGTTTTGTATTTTCTAGTTTTTTTTGTATGTCTAGGGGTTTTGGTAGTCTAGGTATATGTAGGTCTATGGTGGCCTGAATTGGTTCCCAATCAGAGGCAGCTGTTTATCGTTGTCTCTGATTGGGGATCATATTTAGGTTGCCATTTTCCCTTTTGGTTTTGTGGGTTCTTGATCTGTTTAGTTGCCTGTCTGCACTATCCATATTAGCTTCACAGTTCGTTTTGTTATTTTGTTCGTTTGTTCAGTGTTCGTTCTTTTAATAAAGAAGAATGTACGCTTACCACGCTACGCCTTGGTCTCCACCTTTTGACGGCCGTGACACACCTTTGGCAGCGATTATGGCCTCGAGTCTTCTTGGGTATGACACCACAAGCTTGGCACACCTGTGTTTGGGGAGTTTCTCCCATTCTTCTCTGCAGATCCTCTCAAGCTCTGTCATGTTGGATGGGGAGTGTTGCTGCACAGCAGCAGGTCTCTCCAGAGATGTTTGATCAGGTTCAAGTCCGGGCTGTGGCTGGGCTACTTAAGGACATTCAGAGACTTGTCCCGAAGCCACTCCTGCATTGTCTTGGATGTGTGCTTAGGGTCGTTGTACTGTTGGAAGGTGAACCTTCGCTCCCAGTCTGAGGTCCTGAGCTCTCCGGAGTAGGTTTTCATCAAGGATCTCTCTGTACTTTGCTCCGTTCATCTTTGCCTCGATACTGACCATGTCCCAGTCCCTGCCGCTGAAAAACATACATTTTCACCCTATCATTTGGACTGAGGGCACTGAGCACCTTGGACTCTTTGTCATAGTACCTTTTCTGTTCACTCCTTTTTCTCAGTTTGTTAAGAATGACCTTGTCATCGTTCTCTGTTTCTAGGAGTACTGGCAACCTAGTTTTGAGTTTCCTGTTGAACAACAGCTCTGCAGGAGACACCATGTTTTTGTGGAGTAGCCCTGTAGTTTAACAAAGCTAGATACGGATCTGTCTTTGAGTCGGGAGCTTTCTTAAGCAGTAGTTTCACTGTTTCGTAACCATTTTCGACAAACCCATTAGACTGTGGGTACAGTGGGCTAGATGTAACATGCTTGAACTCTCCAGTTTTGCAAAATCACTGAAAACTGAACTGTGAGGCGTTGTCTGTACCGACTACCTATGCGACCCTATGACGAGCAAAGAATGACTCAATGTGAGTTATCACCTGACTAACAGTAGTGTTCTTCAGCAAAGCCATCTCTGGGTAATGAGAGTAATAGTCCGTCAGTAGAACATAGTTCTTGCCCTCAAGAGAAAAGAGATGTATTCCTACTTTGCCCCATGATCTCAATACCTCTTTTTCCTCAACCCACATTGGCTCTTTGCTCTGTTTTGACCTGTATTTCTGGCATGTTTCACAGACTCTGACTATCTGCTCTATATTGGCATTCATCTTGGGCCAGAATAACACTACTTTTGCACGTCGTTTTGACTTTTCCATCCCTATTTTGATCAGCATGTTTTTCTGTAACACACTTGGTATCACAATTCTTGAACCGATGAAGAGAATTCCATTAAGTACAGATAGCTCATACCTGTATTGAACATAAGGGTATGGTATAACTTGTACAGACAACCCGCATGTTATGGCTTGAATCACCTTTTGCAAACATTCATCTTCTGCAGTAGCACGTGAAATAACTGTCCACATTTCATCTGAGACTGGGCAACTCTTTCTGATAAGGTTTACATGTATGGCCTCATACTGCTAGTATATCTGGTATGTTTCTGAGCTGTCAAAAGCTCTGGACAATGTGTCTGCCACTAACAATTCTTTCCCTGGCCTATACTCGAGTTGCAAGTCATATTTCTGAAGTTTTAGAAACCGTCTCTGTACCCTTGACCATTCTTTGCAAAAGTAACCAAAGGTTTATGATCTGTTTCGGCCCATACTGTGTTAGCCATAGAAAAACACATGGAATTTCTGACATGCATATGACAGTGCCAATGTCTCTTTCTCAATTTGAGCATAGTTACACTAAGAAATTGTCAGAGCCCTGGAGGCATATGCAACTGGGCACCATTTAGTGCCATACTGCTGTAACAACACTGCACCTAAACCTGCTTTAGAAGCATCTGCTAAGATTTTGGTTTTGCGCTTTTCATCATAGAACCTCAGTACTGGAGCATGCATGATTAATGCCTTGAGCTCCTCAAACGCTTTCTGGTGTTTACTGTTCCAACACCACTCTGTAGTTTTACAGAGTAAACTTCTCATCTGACTCTTGTGAGTTGCCAGATTAGGTACAAATTTGCCCACATACAGTAGTTAATTAAACTTAAAACCTTTGTACACCCTCTTGATCGGTAGGCGGTGGCATGTTCTTGATGGCTTTCACTTTGCTCTGGTCTATATGAACACCTTCACATGTTAGTTTTTCACTCAAGAAGGTTATTTCTGTCTTTTTGAATTCACATTTGTCTGCATTTAGCTTTAGCCCGTTAGCTCTTACTAGATCAAGTGCTGCTTTCAACCTTGTGTTGTGCTCTTCAAGAGTCTGACCCCATATTAGCACATCATCAATGTACACCTTTGTGCCTGGCACACTCTCAAAAATCTGTTGGACTATCCTATGAAAGACTTCTGGTGCTGAAATGAGACCAAACGGGAGCCTTTTTAAATGAGAACCTACCAAAAGGAGTATTGAAAGTACAAATCCTTGTACTTTCCTTGTCTAGACTGATCTGCCAAAACCCTGAGGAGGCGTCTAGCTTTGAAGTATTTAGCCCCTGCTATGTCCCCGAATATCTCCCCTCTGGTGGGCAGCTGAAAGTGTTTCCTTTTTACACACTTGTTTAGCTCTTTTGAATCCATACACAGTCTGGGCGAGCCGTCTTTCTTCTCAACTATTACTAGTACGTGGACCCATTCAGTAGGCTCTTCTGCTTTGTCTTGGATATGTAAGGACTCTAGCCTCAGTAGCTCTGCTTTTAGCTTGTCTCTTCGTGATAATGGGACGTTTCTACAGTAGGTGCATGGATCACTGGTATATATGGCTGCTCTAACTCGATTTTGTGCTGCACCTTGAGTTTTCCTACTCCCTGAAACATCAGCATATGTATCCTCAAAATTAATAATTTCACCATTCACTGTATGAACCTATTTCACTAGACCCAGTAAGTTACATGACTTGAACCCAATGATGGGTGTTTTTTCTCTCTTTACTATGACAAACAGAACCTTGTGAGATTGATAATCTACCTCCTGTACTAATGTGCATGTCCCTGAAGTGGCAATTGCTTCACCACTGTAAGCTTTCAGTATTATCCTTTGTTTTGTGTTCACCACTGGTTTTACCTGTAACCGTAACACTTCAATCTATGGAATGATGTTGACCTGTGCTCTAGTGTCAAGTTTAAAATCAATGTCAGTTCCATTAGTCTTGAATTTTTATTTATTTGATCTAACCCAGTAAGTTGACTGAGAACACATTCTCATTTACAGCAACAACCTGGGGAAAAGAATGAGCCAATTGTAAACTGGGGATGATTAGGTGACGGTATGAGGGCCAGATTGGGAATTTAGCCTGGACTCCAGGGTAACACTCCTACTCTTACAATACGTGCCATGGGATTTTCAGTGACCATAGAGAGTTAGGACACCCATTTAACATCCCATCTGAAAGACAGCACCCTACACAGGGAAATGTCCCCAATCACTTCCCTGGGCATTTTTTTTAGACCAGAGGAAAGGGTGCCTCCTACTGGCCCTCCAACACCACTTCCAACACCATGTGGTCTCCCATCCAGTGATCAACCAGGACCAACTCTGCTTAGCTTCAGAAGTAAGCCAACAGTGGGATGTAGGGTGGTATGCTGCTGGCTGTAGGTAGCTGTCCAGTCCTTGTCCGGTCCTGCAAGTGCGACGGTTCACACAAAGAGGTCACCCAAAGACTGCTCACTGTACTCGTTGTCACTGCTGTTGTCCTGGTCCTCTTTGACACAGTGTACTGTATTTTGTTGTCTTCGCTGCCTGCATTTGAGTGCAAAGTGGTTCTTCATGCCACGGTTGTAACACTCTCTTTTCTATATGCTGGGCACTGTTGAAGTCTGTGCTCTCCTCCACAGTTGCCGCACGAGAGCTGGTTCCCTGAAGTGCACTGCTGACTGCTGTCGGCACTGTCCTTTGAAGTGAGCCTTTTAGCTGTAGGTCTTCCTTTGCTAACATACTCCACTTTGCATACTATGTCACTAAGAACACCACTGTCCATTGACCATATGCGACTCTGAGTCACTTCTCTAGCTTGACACATTTGTATTGCTCTTTCTAGTGTCAATTTATTCTCACCAAGTAACTTTTCTCTCAGCCCCTTGCCTCTCACCCCCATGACAATTCCATCTCGTTTCAGCGAGTCCGCAATTTGACCAAAATTACACGACTGACATTTCAGTTTCAAGTCCATAATAAATTCCTTTAATTTTTCATTCTGACATCTACTGTTGAAAACATACCTCTCAAATGTCTTGTTTCCTCTGGGAGTACAAAAAGACAGACATTTGGCTAATACCAGTTCATAATCTGCTTGCTCTTCATCCATTAGCTGAACGCTGTTGTAGACATCAATAGCGTCCGAGCCAGCTACTGTGAGAAACTGTGCAACCTTCGGTGCGTTGTCTTTTTCAGCCTCTCCTATCGCCGGTCAGATAGAGGATGAAACGCTGCTTGAACCACTTCCATTGCTCTACAACTTTTCCATTAAGTTTCAGTTCTGTTAGAGGCTTTAGCTGCTCCATGTTGTTAGCCAGCTAGCACTGCAAAACGACTAGCTACATGAACTGCACGCTCCGTTAGCGCCGGCGTGTTCTTTTTTTTACCACAGTCTTGTTAGCCCAGTGGCTAGTAAGCTAACGTTAGCTAAAGTTAGCTAGTTGACGTGAAGCCTCTTGGCTTCGTTCAGCATTTTCTACCAAAACTCGATGATGGATGATACAAAGGCGAGTTCTGTCACTCCTGGTACCATGTTGTATCTTCTTGTCTAAGAAATACTAAAGAAAACAACTGTTCTTCTTTATTCAAGTTAACAGGAGCCGTACAAGAATTGTGCATTGAGCTGGGATCTCCCACCTCTCTGCGCGGGCTGTGCGTCCCCTAAGTGGTCACGTGGCCTCTGATACAATATGCCACATCTGGTAGCTAAGAAATTGAACCTAACTAGAGTGAGTATGAATTAACTGTAGTGTCAGGTGCAGTGAAGACTGGCGAGTTTGGGCCTCGCCCTGACGATGACAAAGATGAATCTGACCCAGTGGTACTGACATTTTCGGAGAGAATGGATCCTTGCTGTATGCCTTATCCATATGTGGTGTCAGGTTGGGTGAAAAGAGGTTGGGGACTGTTGAATTGGTGAAAGTAACTGGAAGTGGACTTGTGATTATTTTTTTAGTGTGTCTTCCACCCAGAGGGAGTGGTGTCTCCGCACCACGCGCCTCGGGACAAGACCTGTGACTTGCTTTCCTCTCCGACGCAGGGTGCAGTTGAAAGGAGTGATAACTGGGGTGTGAAAGTGTTGTGGAGGATCAACTGAAATGGAAGATTCCTGGTGTCTGTGACACCTGCCATTTGGTGCGACACAGACCTAGTGGAGAGTGTGTTGAAACAGAGAAGACACTGTCTGTCCTGCTGAGTTTTGATGCAGAGTCTTTACCCCCAAAAAGTCAAGTTAGGGTGTGTCATTTATCCCATAAGAGCTTTTGTCCCAAACCCATTATGGTGTGTTGGGTGCCAAGTTTTATGGTCATACAGCAGTGTGTAGGAAGGAGATACCTAGTTGTGAGAAGTGTGCAGGAGGGCATGAGACAAAGGAATGTGTAGCACAGAAGGCTGCTGAGGAGAGGATGGCTCATAATAATGACCGGAACGGCGCAAATGGAATGACATCAAATACATGGAAACCATGTATTGATGTATTTTATACCATTCCACTTCTTTCCACTCCAGCCATTACCACGTGCCCCTTCTCCCCAATGAATGTGCCACCGACCTCCTTCAGTAAGGTTGGCTTCTTAGCGTTCATAGCCATGGTTATGATTAACTGACCGCAGAAATTGAATGTAAATCACATAAAATAGATGTTGTGGGAGCTGCAGAAAAGTACTCGATTTACAAGGTTTTTCTGCAGAAGAGTTACATGGTGTATTGAACGATAGTGTCCCGTCCTCACAGGCTGCCGGCTTGGTGTAGGATCAGATAGGGCCAAAGTAGTGGAATAGTGGTAAGGTTTTAAAGAGTGTAGGGTTAGTTGGTAGGACAATTTTTTTTCTTCCCTTACCCCATCCCTCTTTTTTGTCACAGTGGGGATTTCTCTTTTGAGAAAAACTCTTCCTCTCCTTTGTGACCCGAAAACCCATAAGTGATCGGAGAGTGTATCAATTCGTTGGTAGACAAATGGAAGACAGCCATTCACTCCTCGATTGCCTCCTTTAAATCAGGAAGCACAAGTGTATCCTACCTGAGTCCTTCACTGAAAAGTTTTAAAACGTAATTTGCCTGATGGCGCGTGATTGGAGGACAGTCTCATTTCATAGGAGCGTATTTTAGTCCACGTTCCCTCTCCTCGCCGCCTCTTCTTGATTACCTTTGACCTTTTTCAAAAGGAGGCCAGAGAGAGGACACCGGAGTTGATACTATCTTAATTGAGAAAAATAATGCTCCAGAACAGTAGATGGACACACAGTAGGTGGCGGCATGCACCTCTAACGTTTGTTTGCGACCTCCATAATACAATAGAAGAAGACTTAAAAAAAAAAAAAAAAAAGATATATATATATATATATATATACTTTTTTACGTTTGAAGCTACATTCCAAACCGGAAGTTACCCGATTTGCTCTACAGGCGGAAAAAAACTGAAACATAGGAAGAAAACAGACAAATAGTAGCAAGCTAGCAACGCTCCTATTTAGCTAGAAGTCTGAAGAAATTAGCCAGTATACTTAGCTCGATATTATTATTTTTTTTTTTATCAATACGCTTTTATATTTGCGTGTGCCCTGTGTTCATCCAAGCCTGTCCACAAATATAACAGACGGGTCACAAATTGAAGAACCAGGCAGGAGGTTGAACTATGCAAACGCCTGTCTTTTCCGACGAAAGGAGCGGGCAGATGAAGACTTTAAATCAGCTAGCCAGCAAGCTTACCATCCTTTAATTCGTCTTGTGATATTTGTGTGGTTATTACTGTCTTTATTCGAGAACAATAGAGATAGGCAACTACCGTTGTTACTAAATACGTGCCCAGAATTGTCATTCATTGACGGCCTCCAAGCCCCGGGGCTCTCCCCCGGCCGGCGACAGAAGCATGGCAGGAAATCCGAGGAGGGGCGCGGGTCTCATCGGCTTGATGAAGGACGCATTTCAGCCCAATCACCAGCCTCTCCAGCCTCCCCAACCTGCGGTGGTAGACAAGAAAATGGTGGAGAAATGCTGGAAACTTATGGATAAGGTAGGTAACAAGCCATCTAATTTCCTCAGGTCTTATGTTAAGTCCTTTTGATAGGTAGTGCAATTGTCCATTTAAATAGCCAGAATACTTAAAATATGAAATGCAAGGTTTGCAAATGTCCATAGTGTAGCAATAGCAAAACAATAGGACAGTGTGCTTTTCATATGCGGTGAGAAATTACCACAAGACTGATCATGCTAAGTCAAAACTATTTATTCGGCAAAAAGAAGGTAACATATTCAGGCATTTTTTTATTTATACAATGGGCTCCAATACATTGTTCTCCAAATGGCCACAATTACCAATTATGCTGATTGGGAAATTTTGACTTAAGCAGAGTGTACAAGTTGTCTTTGGCAGGAAAACACTTGCCTATTCAGTTTCACAACAAAGTCTGTTTTCAAAGTCTGATGAACTAACCATCAGGTGGTTATTACATCCTTCCTCTTTTGCTCACTCACTCCAGTTTGAATGAACACAAGCGTACCAGTTCCATGTGTCAAATGGCCTATTCAGATATTACAACAATATCAAGTAGGCCTAAAAGGTATTATTTTCACATGTATTTTACATTTGACACAACTAAAAGAAATGATAGGCCTTCAAAATGGTATGTTTCCTTTCCTACTGCTGGTGTGGTAAAAATATCAACTATATTTTCTACAAATCAAATTTTAATGGTTGGGTACACTTATTTTGCAGCTGTTATCACAGGTTTAGCGAAGCGCTTATAAACAAAGATGATAAGGACTACTTGGTGTACGAACAAGGTACTGGCTAGGCCTGGTTGGGTGAACCAGCTGAAATATAAACATCAACCAGACTGTAAAAAAAAAAAAAAGTTTAATTTCACACAGATGCACGTTGGAGAAACACGTCCAGGTTCCTCTGACCTCGTCTCATCCTCCCTTTCCCACGCAGGTGGTACGTCTCTGCCAGAACCCTAAGGTGGCCCTGAAGAACAGCCCCCCCTACATCCTGGACCTGCTGCCAGACACCTACCAGCACCTCCGCACCATCCTGTCCCGCTACGAGGGCAAGATGGAGATTCTCGGGGAGAACGAGTACTTCCGGGTGGTGATGGAGAACCTGACCAATAAGATCAAGCAGACCATGAGCTTGTTCAAGGAGGCAAAGGAGCGCATGTACGAGGAGAACTCTCAGCCCAGGTAAAATGTCGGAGGATATTGAGCCTGCTGGGTGCCAGTCTGTTTCTGCTTTAGCCAACTTGTTGTTGTTCAGTTTTAAGGCTAGAACCAAACTTGAATAGTAGGCCTAGTTCCTATCAAAGGTTTCGTTTCTCGTTATCAAGGTGACTGGTATGTCTTATTTTCAAAGAGTTTCTCAAGTGATTTCGACCACTTGCGGGGAGGTATAAGAGCATTTATGCATGTCTCAGCAGTGTTAACCTACTCTTGAGTGAAGCTTCAAAATAGGAATGCCGTAGTGGGAAATGCTGTGTGATCAGTGTTTTGAATTTCTTCCAAGAAACTACCCCACACCTCAATCCAATGTCCTATGAATAAAGCACATGTTGTGTTATTTGCAACGATTTGTAGCCATTTACACACAAAAAAATACTAGAAAATAGGAATTGGACATTTTTCGTTATATAGGTGCAGCTAACGTTCTGTAAAGCTGAGTGGTGCAAGAACCACTAGGCTAAATGATGAGCAGATCTGTTTAGGGTGTATTTCCTCTTTTAATCAAAAATACACTACTAAGCTGAAACGCATCCTGTTTACTTTAGGTTTCAGTGAAGCAATCATAGAACGGTAATCTCATTCTAGTTCTGTGAAAGCAATGATGCTATTGATTCTTCTTACTCACAAGTAGCACAAGTGCATGAGCCATTATAGAAAACGGACGTGCTAGTACTTGTATACAACATGAAATAGTTTGGTCGGAAAAATCGTTTTTTTTATTAAGGTGAACATCTTCTAAACAAGTATTCGGAGGAATGTTAAAAAAAAAAAAATGTATAACCCCTGTGTAAACTTATGTGGTCTAAAGATAAACCCACCAGGCTGTCTCCAGCATATACCACCACACAGATTACACTTCTAAGAACCTCATCACACTTTCTTACAACTGAATGGGTGAGCAAGTAAGATGAATGTAATTGAATCAAACGCAATTGCTTCTCTATTGCACTTTCCCTTTGATCGCCTGTAGTGAATACTCCAGTTGGTATTGCATACCACTCCCCACTCAAAGACATTGCTTTAGTAGACTAATGTGAATTTAGTATCCAATCCTAAGCGGCTAGGCTTATACTACCTAGCCTAAATGTTTGACCAGGGGGTGCCAAAGTCAAGAGAATGCATTACCATTAGTCAACCTCAGGGATATATGAGGTTTGTTTGAGGACCTGATTTGCTAAGATGAGATATAAGATACCTTTTCTCCATAGGCGAAACCTGACCAAGCTGTCGCTGATATTCAGCCACATGCTGGCTGAGCTAAAAGCCATCTTTCCCAATGGTCTGTTCCAAGGAGACAACTTCCGCATCACCAAAGCTGACGCCGCTGAGTTCTGGAGAAGGTCTTTTGGTGATAAGTGAGTTTTTTTTGTTGGCTCATCTATTATATAAAATGTCCTTAAAATTAAACTTAAACGCTTAACCAAAACATGCCTGGGGATAATTACTACTTTTGTATCACTAAACGCTTTCCCCTCTGTAGGACCATTGTTCCATGGAGGACGTTCCGCCAGTCTCTTCATGAGTTCCACCCCATCAGCTCAGGCCTGGAAGCCATGGCTCTCAAGTCTACCATCGACCTCACCTGCAACGACTACATCTCCGTCTTCGAGTTTGACATCTTCACCAGGCTCTTCCAGGTAATGATTTGCATGCGTTTGCATTTACGTTTCTCAAACTCAAGTAATGATGGTGATGGATGCGTTTGTATAACGCTTTTCCAGGTGCCTAAAACACTTTAGATTGATTGGGGGAAAC
Organism: Salvelinus sp. IW2-2015; assembly: GCF_002910315.2. Taxonomy (NCBI): domain Eukaryota; kingdom Metazoa; phylum Chordata; class Actinopteri; order Salmoniformes; family Salmonidae; genus Salvelinus; species Salvelinus sp. IW2-2015. The sequence goes on along the minus strand of NC_036860.1, from coordinate 37,863,018 downwards.
TCAACTCATCCACTACCAAAATAGTTTTGCACCCATTCCACCACCAATATATAGGGAATGTGCTGTCACTGCTCCCCGTTCCTTTCCTGAATCACTCACTATCATATTACTTTGGATGAGAGCGTCTGCTAAATGAATACAAAGTGACTTATAGTAAGTGCATTCAGGACCACTTACTTTGACATGGTCATCGAGTCATTGTATGCATAATTAAGTAACCACCCTAAGCAACTTGCGTCTCTGCCATTGGACGTTTCCAAAAATGGATGTAGCAACTAAGGATTCTAGCTTTAAGCACAACGGTAACTTTATTACCTTCTACAGTCACAAAGTTGTTTTCTCTCTGGGGTGCCAAATCTATACAGAGCTCAATTGCTGTGTAGAAAGTTCACTGTAGAAGTTAACAAAACTGTTGGAGGTGGCTAAGGAAAGGCCTGTGACACCACTGTGTGGGTGGTTAATTTCAACCATGGGTACCTTTTTTTAGGCCATAAGGACATGTGAGTACAAAGGTAGAAACAGCTGCTCTATCATTATTTAGGGTGGGGTGGTTAAAGTTCAGTCAGTACGTGTTCTATTGAACGTATCCTGACTGTGCGTGGCCTTTACAGTAGTTCCCTCGACTGTGTGTGCACAGAGGCCACAAGTGTTTCCACAGCCTGACTCCGGGCAGACTGAAACCAAAATGACTTCCTCAAATTAGCCTTGAGATTTGAACTGGAGATGCCTGTAAATGTTTAACCAATGTAGTTTGTAGTGCAGCAGTGGTTACCAGCCAGTGGCCCTGGAGATCTACTGGGTATGCTGGCTTTTGTTGCAGCCCACCACTAACGCATCAGCTTGAATATGATAATCAATTAATCATCAAGACATTGAGGGGATTTAGAGCTGGGCTGGAACAAAATCATGCACGCCCTGTAGCTCTCCAGACCATGATAGGTGACCACAGTTGTAGTAAATATCAGGTGAAGAACAAAATCAAATGTATTTATAAAGCTGTTTTTACATCATCAGATGTCATAAAGCGCTTATACAGAACCCAGCCTAAAACCCAAAAAGCAAGCGATGTAGAAGCACAGTAGCTAGGATAACTCCCTAGAAAGGGAGGAACCTAGGAAGAAACCAAGAGAGGAACCAGGCTCTGAGGTGTGGCCAGTCCTCTTCTGGCTGTGCCGGGTGGAGATTATAAGAGTACAACGCCACTAAGGCCAGATTGTTCTTCAAGATGTTCATAGAGGACCAGCAGGGTCAAATAATAATCAGTGGTTGTAGAGGGTGCAACATGTCAGCACCTCAGGAGTAAATGTCAGTTGAATTTTCATAGCTGAACATTCAGAGGTCGAGACAGCAGGTGTGGGAGGGAGGGAGAGGGTCTGGGACAAGATAGCTTGTCTGGTGAACAGGTCAGGGTTCCATAGACACAGGCGAAACAGCATAAACTGGATCAGCAGCACGAACAGGTGGACTGGGGCCGGGGGCAGACGGGAGTCATCCGGCCAGATGGTCCTAGGGCTCAGGTCCTTCAGGAGGGGAGAGAAATATGGGAAAATTGGAGAGAGCATACTTAAGTTCACACAGGACACCAGATAAGACAGGAGAATTTCACCAGATAGGACAGACTGACCCTAGCTCCCCGGCACATAGACTATTGCAGAATAGATACTCCGACGATACCCATGGACAGAGCCAACCAGGCAGGATATAACCCCACCTAATTTGCCAAAGCACAGCCCCCACACCACTAGTGGGATATCAACAGACCAGGGCTGGTGGTCATGACATTTTGTCAGCCGGTGATTGTCAAGCAAATAACTGCCGGTCTCATGGTAATTGACCTTTAATTTACATAAACACATTTAGCATCTCCTGGCTTCCACGCATAGCCTACAAGTCACTGATGCAGGCCTTTGGATCATCTACATTTTAAAGTCTAATAAATCCATGTAATATAGCCTTCACCATCACAATAAATCCATTATTTATTTTAAACGGGTCTAAAGAAACATGATATGAAGAAAATATAGTCTATTTCAGAAGAACGGAATAGCATACGGTACTCTGAGTTGTCCTTATGTTAGGCCCTGATCTGGCTATGCCATATGCCTGTGGGCTACACTAGTTCATTTAGCAGACAATATTTGCTTAGAATTCTGTGGCATTATTTTATAGTATAAAGAATACAATTGAACATAGCTGAATAAAATAGAAAGGATATTTTCTCCATTATTTGAGGGAGTGCGCACATGCGGCTATTCTGTTATTTATGTAACTTTAGTTGTGATACAAATGTTGGGCTATATGTTTAGATTTTTAATAGTTTCTAAGGCTGCATGATGTGACTGATGGTGATTTGAAAAATGTTGCATGAAAGGCATGAGCTCTACTTTTTTTGTTGTTGCGCAGGCTGTACACACTTAATCACTCTCTCACTCACAATTTGACAAGCACTTGATAATGCCTCGAATTTTCCGGCTTCTTCCCCTTTGTGTGGCCTTAATGCCCCCTAAAAAAATCGGTGCCTTTTGCAGCCCGTGCCCTTAGGCTGAATATAATAAATATAATTTGCTTCTCCCAGCTGCCTGCAGAAGCACCTCTCCGTCACGTGATCGGGTCTTTCTCACAGGCTACAAGGGAAGACAGACACATCGGGGTGCGTCCTTATCTAATTCCGAAGCGCATATTGAAGATATTGGAAGAACTGTCCACATTTAATTTTCGTCAGCCAACAAGATGATTAGGCCTAACGAACACCAAAAGCATTAGCCTATATTAATCTACTATACCCCATAGTACAAAAGTTGATCTACTCTATTTTGTGCAATAAATAAATATTCCAAATATTATCTGGGACAGTTGTGGGATGCGATAGAGCCCAAATTAATACAACCACTAGCATCAAAAAAACTGTTTTAAGCAATGAGCCTGACGCAACAGATGACAAAGTTTATCAACATTTTAAGATAAACGATTAGGCTATTTCTTCACATTATAAGCGCAGCAATGCGCACACGTCAGTAGGCTATAAGCGCTAACGTTCCATTAGCAGGAAAATACCATTCTCAAGTGACCACAAATGCGAATATGCATCTATTGCTTTTATTATAAAGGTGCATTTTTATGGTGAAAATGATCTTCTCCAAACTTGTAACTCAAGCACTGCGTATGTATGCCATTTAGGTTCTACACCCTTTGTAAAGCAGATTAATGTGCTTTATTTTAAGAAGTTATTTGGCCACTTTAGTTGTGATACAAACATTATCGAAACATATAGGCCTATGAGCTAGGCTACATGAGCTATAAGTTTAAAAAGTTGCAAAAAAATAATGCGCTAATTGCCTTTAGCTGGGCATCATAATATATACAGTTGAAGTCGGAAGTTTGCATACACCTAGGTTGGAGTCATTAACTCGTTTTTCAACCACTCCACAAATTTCTTGTTAACAAACTATATTTTTGGCAAGTCTGTTAGGACATCTACTTTGTGTATGACACAAGTAATTTTACCAACAATTGTTTACAGGCAGATTATTTCACTTATAATTCACTGTATCACAATTCCAGTGGGTCAGAAGTTGATTGTGCCTTACACTAAATTGACTGTGCATTTTAAACAGCTTGGAAAATTCCAGAAAATTAGGTAATGGCTTTAGAAGCAATTTGATAGGCTAGTTGACATAATTTGAGTCAATTGGAGGTGTACCTGTGGATGTATTTCAAGGCCTACCTTCAAACTCAGTGCCTCTTTGCTTGACATCATGGGGAAATCAGCCAAGACCTCAGAAATAAAAAAATTGTAGACCTCCAAGTCTGGTTCATCCTTGGGAGCAATTTCCAAATGCCTGAAGGTACCACGTTCATCTGTACAAACAATAGTACGCAAGTATAAACACCATGGGACCATGCAGCTGTCATACCGCTCAGAAAGGAGACATGTTCTGTCTGATAGAGATGAATGTACTTTGGTGCGAAAAGTGCAAATCAATCCCAGAACTACAGCAAAGGACCATGTGAAGATCCTGGAGGAAACAGGTACAAAATATCTATATCCACAGTAAAACGAGTCCTATATCGACATAACCTGAAAGGCCACTCAGCAAGAAAGAAGCCACTGCTCCAAAACCACCATAAAAAAGCCAGACTACTGTTTGCAACTGCACATGGGGACAAAGATCCTACTTTTTGGAGAAATGTCTGATGAAACAAAAATAGAACTGTTTGGCCATAATGACCATTGTTATGTTTGGAGGAAAAAGGGGGATGCTTGCAAGCTGAAGAACACCATCCCAACCATGAAGCACGGGGGTGGCAGCATCATGTTGTGGGGGTGCTTTGCTGCAGGAGGGTCTGGTGCACTTCACAAAATAGATGGCATCATGAGGCAGGAAAATTATGTGGATATTTTGAAGCAACATCTCAAGACATCAGTCAGGAAGTTAAAGCTTGGATGCAAATGGGTCTTCCAAATGAACAATGACCCCAAGCATACTTCCAAAGTTGTGGCAAAATACCTTAAGGACAACAAAGTCAAGGTATTGCAGTGGCCATCACAAAGCCCTGACCACAAAGCCCTGAATCCTATGGAAAATTTGTGGGCAGAACTGAAAAAGTGTGTTCGAGCAAGGAGGCCTAGAAACCTGACTCAGTTACACCAGCTCTGTCATGGAGGAATGGGCCAAAATTCACCCAACTTATTGTAGAAGGCTACCCGAAACGTTTGACCCAAGTTCAACAATTTAAAGGCAATGCTACCAAATACTAATTGAGTGTATGTGAACTTCTGACCCACTGGGAATGTGATGAAAGAAATAAAAGCTGAAATAAATCATTCTCTCTACTATTATTCTGACATTTCACATTCTTAAAATATGGTGGTGATCCTAACTGACCTAAGACAGGGAATTTTTACTAAGATTAAATGTCAGGAATTGTGAAACTGACTTTAAATGTATTTGGCTAAGGTGTTTGTAAACTTCCGACTTCAACTGTCAAAAGTTATAGGCTATTGTCACCCATCAGACTTTTCTTGATTTAATCTTGTCTTTACATATACTGAATAATATGTGTTGAATTTGTTTTGATTTGGAATGGACCATTATCATGCGCCTGTCTCAACAGGGGCAGCAGGAAAAAATATCTGTCACCTATGCACTTAAATAACGAATGGAGGATGCTTTTCACGTGGTTAATTTTCATGCCAGTCAGGTAGGCTATACTCCTGTTGTAAAGGGAAGCAATGTGCTTAACATTAGTAAAGCTGAGAAATAAATATAGTAGGCCTAGCCTATAGAAAGCTGATGGGATCGTCCTCTTTTTAATAGATGCCATCACTCTGTTTTCACGCAATTGCAAAGCATATAGAAATGTTGCGCAACATGAGCTCATTGGCTCTCATCAAGTGTTTGATTAGATTTTTGATTACATTTGCATTGATGTCAGAGTGATTAGAGGGACAATAGAATGTTGAGTACCAGGCAGTTAACAAGTTAGGTAGGCTACTAATGAACATCAGAGCTTGGAGAAGCCTAAATACCGTGACTAAACGGTCACGTGGAATTTGAACTCATGACTCGTGACAGTCGGTGTGATGGTAATACGGTCACTGTAACAGCCCTACCACCAACTTACTACCCACAAAGATCTCCTCCACCGCACGAGCCTGAGGGGGTGCAAAGACGGACAGGAAGATCACATCAGTGACTCAACCCACTCAAGTCGAGTATTGCGAAAAAAGCCTGCCACGACGTGATGCTGCTCTCCTAGGGACGTTATGGAAGAGCACTAGTAAGCCAGTGACTTATTCCCCGTAATCGGGTCAGAGGCAGAGAATCCCAGTGGGAACACGTGTTTTTTTAAATTATCAACTAGGATTATGATTTGTTGTCAGGGTTTTGACCGTGGTTTGTGTGTTGTATTGTGCAGCCGTGGTCATCTCTCCTGAGAAACTGGAACAGTCTGGCTGTCACACACTCTGGGTACATGGCCTTCCTCACCTACGACGAGGTCAAGGCCCGGCTTCAGAGGTTCATCCACAAGCCTGGCAGGTAAGACACACACACACACTTGCATGCACTTCGATACACACTAACACACAAACAGTGAGGCACACAGACCATCCAAATACATCATGTACACTCACAACTCCCCTTATTGACCACACACACCGCACTGAATGTTAATCTCAAATCCAATTTTATTGGTCACTTGTTTAGCAGATGTTATTGCGGGTGTAGCGAAATGCTTGTGTTTATAGCTCCAGCAGTGCAGTTATATCTAACAAGTAAAATCTAAAAATTTCACAGCAATACACAAACTACACAGAAATCTAAAGGAATGGAATTAAGAATATTTACACTACCGTTCAAAAGTTTTGGGTCACTTAGAAGTGTCCTTGTTTTTTGTCCATTTAAAATAACATAAAATTTATCAGAAATACAATGTAGACATTGTTAATGTTGTAAATTACTATTGTAGCTGGAAACGGCTGATTAAAAAAATAAATAGGCTATTCAATGCTAGAAATTGCCAAGAAACTGAAGATCTCATACAACGCTGTGTACTACTCCCTTCACAGAACAGTGCAAACTGGCTCTAACCAGAATTGAAAGAGGAGTGGGAGGCCCCGGTGCACAAGGACAAGTACATTAGTGTCTAGTTTGAGAAACAGACTCCTCACAAGTCCTCAACTGGCAGCTTCATTAAATAGTACCCGTTGTATCAGTTGTGCACCGGGGCCTCCCACTCTTTCTATTCTGGTTAGAGACAATTTGCACTGTTCTGTGAAGGGAGTAGTACACAGTGTTGTATGAGATCTTCAGTTTCTTGGCAATTTCTTGCATGGAATAGCCTTCATTTCTCAGAACAAGAATAGACTGACGAGTTTCAGAAGAAAGTTCTTTGTTTCTGACCATTTTGAGCCTGTAATCGAACCCACAAATGCTGATGCTCCAGATACTCAACAAGTCTAAAGGCCATTTTTTTTATTTTTTTTATTGCTTCTTTAATCAGAATAACAGTTTTCAGCTTTTTTAACATAATTGCATAAGGTTTTATAATGATCAATTAGCCTTTTAAAATTATAAACTTGGATTACCTAACACAAAGTGCCATTGGAACACAGGAGTGATGGTTGCTGATAATGGGCCTATGTAGATATTCCATAAAAAATCTGACGTTTCCAGCTACAATAGTCATTTACAACATTAACAATGTCTACACTATTTCTGATCAATTTGATGTTAGGACATTTCTAAGTGGCGCCAAACTTTTGAACGGTAGTGTAAATATTTAGACGAGTAATGTCAGAGCGGCGTAGACTAAGATTCAGTAGAATAGAATTCACTATATACATATGAGATGAGTAATGCAGAATATGTGAACATGATTAAAGTGGCCAGTGATTTCTAGTCTATGTATATAGGGCAGCAGCCTCTAATGTGCTAGTGATGGCTATTTAACAGTCTGATGGCCTTGATAGAAGCTGTTTTTCAGTCTCTCGGTCCCAGCTTTGAGGCAGCTGTACTGACCTCGCCTTCTGGATCTACCGTTCGTCTGCCGTTCATTCGGCGTGCTGTATTTCAGGGATCATTCTACATGTACAACTGGTTTGCAAATTACGGCCGGCCCTCACACACCACACTCTGTCCCAGTTATATCTTTAGACTGAGCTGCACTCGGCTGGGCCAGTGGGCCATTGGCTACGTCACTGCAGATGGGAACATTCTGCAGACCATCCCCCACAACAAGCCCCTCTTCCAGGCCCTCATTGACGGATACAGGGAGGGATTGTGAGTACCATGACATAGCCAAGATGAAAGAATGACCAACTACTACCTTCTCTGGTTCAGTCAAGGCGTTTGCTGAATCTGTTATGAAGTTTCCTCTGAAAATGGTTGAAATCAGTTTCTATGACTAAACTAAAGTCACCACAGAATTGCACATTAGTTGAAATAACAGGAAATCATACAGCCTGTGGCTTCAACTGGCCATTGAAATGTTTTGGTTTGTTGCTCTCTCTGTCCAGCTACCTGTTCCCAGACGGCCGGACCCAGAACCCAGACCTCACAGGGCTGTGTGAGCCCTCCCCACAGGACCACATCAAAGTCACACAGGTCAGAAACGTCCACAAAGTACAGGTCGTAATTCAGACTTCAGATTCACTTTTGTGACTCAAGTTTGCTTACTGTAATTTTCCATAGCTTACAACGCCCTAAATGTAAATTTGTATAGTTATTCCGATTTATGTCCGTCTTTCTCAAGTCAGAATGCTGTCTGTTTTAGATGGATGTTTCCTAAAATCAGAAAAGGAAATATTTGTTCAATTGTAGTATGCATGCACTGAGATATTCTGACATTTCTGTTGTCTCCTTTCTCTTCTCTGTGTTACAGGAGCAGTACGAGCTCTACTGTGAGATGGGCTCCACATTCCAGCTGTGTAAGATATGTGCCGAGAATGACAAGGACGTGAAGATCGAGCCCTGTAGCCACCTCATGTGCACCTCCTGTCTCACTGCCTGGCAGGTAGGTCCCAGAGTTGCTTCACCCTGAAAGAGCGTCTATTGTTTCACTCACGGATTTTATACATTTGATCTAGATTTAGTCTATTTTGGTCCTGTACTGTTATTCTCCCCTCTTCCTCGCCTTTCTTTTTTTCTCTTTAGGAGTCGGAGGGACAGGGCTGTCCGTTCTGCCGCTGTGAGATTAAAGGCACGGAGCCCATCGTGGTGGACCCCTTCCGCCCCAAGAACAACGGCAGCGGGGCCTCCTTCGCCAGCTTCCAGGGGCCCTACGGGGCGGAGGGAGGGGGCTCCCTGTCAGTCTCCCCGAGCAACGACGAGGACGATGACGAGCGCCTGGAGGACCCCCACCTCAACATGAGCAGGCTGGCCTGCACCAAGGCAAGACTTCCTCACCCCCAGCCACCATCTGGAATCAGTCAGACTTTGTCATGTTCTCTCTCTTTCTCCTACACACACCATCTCACAACATAATTGTTTCCTTATGTGCTCAAAGTGAAAAGGCAATCTATAAAAGACTTGTCCGTTTTCAGAATTCGCCAATCAGATACACCACCCAGTAAATCAACAACAACAAAAAAACAGCTCCTCCATCTATAAGTTGTAGAAACAGTCTGACCTCGAGTTTGTTTTAATGTCTCCCCTTTGTGTTTTCAGGTAGAGCGCCCACCCTCCCCTGTGACGCCACTGCCCCCCGTGCCCCCCCGGCTGGACCTGGTGCCGCAGAGGCCCCCCAGCTCCCCAGGGGCCCCGGGCCAAGGAGCCACACCCAAGGCAAGTGGAGGACCTAATCCATCAATCACTTAATCGAATTCAAGCTTTCTTATGTATATAATGGTGTGTGACCATGCATGTCATGGGACATTTACATTTGACTAATTTAGCAGACACTCTAATCCAGAACGACTTGCAATGAATTTACAATTATAAATTGCATCCAGTCATATTAATGTCTGCTCTCCCCAGATTACAGCCCTCCACAGAGACAAACCTTTGCCTCTCCCTCCTGCCCTGCGAGAGTTACCCCCACCTCCCCCACCCGAGCGTCCCTCTCCCCTTGCACCCACAGAGGGCCGGCTCCAGAGGAGACCCCTGCCATGCACCCCTCCGGAGCCCAACTGGGCCTCTAACTACATGGTTCCCCGGCCTGTTGCCAAGGCCCTGCCACAGACCAACGGGCCCAGTGATAGTGACTGCATCCCCAGAGCAAAGCCGCTGGCAGCGACCAACGCTATCTACTCCTTGGCAATCAGGTATGGCATTTGTATAGATATGGATAAAATATGTGTGGATGTAATGTAGATGTTCAATTTTGATTAGTCGCTCAGGTCCCAGGAAAACATTCCCCACACCAGTACACCACTGCTACCAGGCAGGATGGGGCTACGGACTCATGCTGCTTACGCCAAATCCTGACTCTGCCATCAGCATGATGGAACATGAACCAGGATTTGTCGGACCAGGAAATGTGTTTCCAGTCCTTGTTTTTTTTGGCCCTTTTTTCTCCCCAATTTCGTGCTATCCAATTGGTAGTTAGTCTTGTCTCATCGCTGCAGCTCCCGTACGGACTCGGGAGAGGTTGAGAGCCATGCGTCCTCCGAAACTTTACCCAACCAAGCCGCACCGCTTCTTGACGCAATGCCCACTTAACCCGGAAGCCAGCTGCACCAATGTGTCGGCGGAAACACCGTACACCTGGCGATCGTTTCAGCGTGCACTGCGGCCGGCCCGCCACAGGAGTCGCTAGTGCGGGATGGGACAAGGAAATCTCTCCCGGTCAAACCCTCCCCCAACCCGGACGACGATGGGCCAATTGTGTGCCGCCCCATGTGTCTCCCGGTCGCAGCCGGCTTCGACAGAGCCTGTACTCGAACCCAGGATCTCTAGTGGCACAGCATGTGCCGCCCCATGTGTCCCATCCCCCAGCCTTAGACCACTGTGCCACTCGGGAGGCCTCACTGATGCCGGGTCTTCTTGGTTTTAGCTGACAGGAGTGGAACTCAGTGTGGTCGTCTGGTGCAATAGTCCATCCAAGACAAAGATCGATGAGTTGTGCGTTCCGAGATGCCGTTCTGCACACCACTGTTATACTGCGCCATTATTTGTAGGTTTGTGGCACGCAAGCTTGCAAGATGCTTGCCATTCTCTTTCGACCTCTCATCAATGATCTGTTGTCACCCACAGGACTGCCGCTGACTGGATGTTTTTTGTTTGTTGCACCATTCTCTGTAAACCCTAGACACTGATGTGCGTGAAAATCAGTTTCTGAGCTACTGGAACCTGCGCGCCTGGCACCGACGAGCATACTAAAGCTCAGTTGCTTAGGTCACTCGTTTTGCACATTCTAATGTTGTCGAACAGTAACTGTATGCCTTGATGCCTGTCTGCCTGCTTTATATAGCAGGCCACGTGACCACTGTGTAGGAGCAAACCATTTTCGTGAACCGGGTGGTGTACTTAATAAACTGATTAAACTAAAACTGATTGGCTATATTTCTTGTTTGTGACTCATGGTATGATTGATCAGCAATTCAAAGCGTCATATGTATTACCTGCCTCAGTGTCTGTCTGTGTATCTGTCTGTTAGGACACCTCAACGGGCGGCTACTGGTGAGAAGTCTTCTGGGAGTGACGAGGAGAACGAGTACATGAGCCCCACCTCTCTCCCTTCAGGAGGACCCTCCTGGGCCATGGCGGGGGCTGTCGTGCCACCACCGCCCCAAACCACTAACCACGACTCACGGTGAGCACTCAAGAATGTCACTATGAGGTGGCCCAGTGGATTATGATTGTACCATCCTAGATGTATGTAATTCCTGAATGGTTTAAATCTCTAAAATCAGTACAGGGTCATGACTACTGTTTTTCTGATGCCCCTCCCTCTGCCCGCCATCTCTCCCTCTCTGTTTCTCCATCCCTGCCTCTTTCTCTCTCACCTTCCTTCTCTCCTAGAACTGTGGTGTGTGATGTGGACTGTGAGGACCCTCAGGTGTATGAGTCCATGTGTAACATCAAGGCCCAGGCTAGTGCTGCTGAGCCTCTGCCCGCCCTGTCCCTGCCACAGCAGCCCCCAGAGTCCGGTACATAGAGATAAATTAAGGATCTCAATTCTCATCTTTCTGATTGCACATCAAGTTACATGAGTCATACCTTTGTACAATCAGAAAACCATCATCTAACTTGGGCTTGAATCACAATTAATAAAAATGCTACTCTATACCTGCCCAGAAACCTACTATCGCAATGAATGTGGCCACGATTGGATAACAGTTCATTTTGATCCCCACCATTGATCAGGTTATCTGTTAAGCCAGTTATCATGCATAGAAAATGTATATTCTGTATTTGGGGTATTAAAATCACTTCATCTTTTTTTTATCCCTTGAATTCTCTGGTTTCCATCCAGACTACCTCATTCCGCCCCCTGCGGTTCCCCTGCACCTCGCAGTAGAGGAGATTGAGGCAAAGGATGTGTGTGATTATGACTACCCCCGACCCCAGGCTCCCCCGACCCCCGCCAGGCGCACCCTCTCTGATGTCACCGGCACCTCGGCCGCCTTCAGGTGCCTCTCCATGGACAGCCTGTCTACCATGGATCCCTGTATGTAGCTTAGCATTAGTGTTTTCAGTCCTTTCACTCTCTTGCTTTATGTTAACAGAGTTATAGTTATCAAACACCATCTCTCTCCTCTCTTTCCTCTCTCAGCTATGTTTGCACCAGGTCAGGACCCCGAGCGCCCCCCTAAGCCCCTCCCCCGCCGGGTCAACTCAGACCGGCAGCCCCGCCCCCTCACCCCAGAGGCCCTGCCCGCTGCTGCCAATCCATCAGCGGGCTCCAGAGGAGCATCCGGAGGGCCCTCTCCAATTCCTGGTGCGGAACTACCCATCAACGGGGAGATAGAGCGTCTGATGAGCCAGGGCTATTCGTTCCAGGACATCCAGAAGGCCCTGATGATCGCCCAGAACAACCTGGAGACGGCCAAGAACATCCTGCGCGAGTTTGTTTCCATCCCCTCCACGGCCCACATCCTCACGTAGCAGCTGCAACACCACACCCTATATCCTTTACCCTTTGTGCCATAATGGATAGCATTTCTGCTGCGCTAGTTTTGACAGGTCTGGAAGTGCTGTATATTGTAAGGGGAGGAGGGCTCACCTTGGTCCCATGCACAGGCATCTAGTGAGAGAATCTAAAGAGAGGGAGAATGCGTCATGTGGCCTGTGTACGGCCAAGCCTTTGAACCTCGCATGGTCGTTTGCGCTTGCCTCCAGTCTTATTGTGTGGGTCTAAGCATTTCCTTGTTTCTGGGTACAGCGTAGAGTAAGCCTAGCTTTACACTGTGTTCTTAAGCTGCAATGTCTCGCAAGGAATAGTTTGAGACTTATTGTGCAGCAGCAGTAACTGTCGTCGGGGCGTACTTGACTCATGATTCCCCTCCCCTCGTACATACATTCTGTAGCTAAATACGTCAGGTGGAGACTAAAGCGTTTAATTCTGTGGTTTGTGCTAAAGCTAACGAATGTGAATCTTGAAGTTGCATTGCAGTATTACAGGGCTCCATGTCATACATTTCACTGTATTGTAGTAAATGAAGTAATGATTTAAAAAAAAAAAAAAGAATAACTCCAAATTGCTTTAGTTCCTGGTTTATTGATGGTCTTATAATATATAACAGTCTGACATGTACGTAATCTTGGAATGTACAGTAAATGTACAGTAATGTACAATGTAGTGCTAACATTGACGGATGAACTAACGTAACATTTATCATATTTGTAATTAATTTTTGTAATTGTTTTAATTCCACCAGTGGTAGTGGTTTCATGGTTAAGCCTTATTGTTAATTATGTGAATAGCTTGTATATTTTAAAGTGACAGTGTGCTTTTTTTAATGTCATACTTAAAATTAAGGGAGTATATGTGCCCTATCATAATTTTCCTAGCCTAATCTGTATTTTTTTCACATCCACACTATTCATTTTCCAGACAATAGCATATTGATTGGGCAGAGAAGACAAAGTGATCCAAGTCATATACAGTTATATATATATATCACTCCTTGATATTTAGTGAAAGGAAATACTTAATTGGCACTACCTCATAGACTTGATTTGCTGCTTCCTCTTGTACAACGTTCTTGTTACGTTACAAACAGACCATGACCCCATCGTAAGTTGGCAAAAAAAATGTTACTTTGTTAATGCGTTTTCTTTGTACCTACCTTGATTAGCAGGCTTTTTCCCCCAGGGATGTGGCTTTGACACATTATTGAGAATCTGTTCATATATTAATAATTACATTTATTTCCTTTGAATTTGAAACCCGGTTGGACAGAGGGAGTTTTTGTCATTGTCCTCTTGACTCAGGTACACAACAGAAACTGAACAATGTGTAGTGATATGCCAAGGTTGTATGGGGACTCACACTCCAGAAATGTTAGTTGTAAATGTGTTGGATTTAAAGCCAAAAGCATTTAAAATACAGGTTTAAATTGCATATTAGTAGTAGATACTTGTAAGGTCATTGTAAAGAATGGCCATGATATTTCTGCATCGGTTTGTTTCTCTTGATCTCAATACCGTTTTAACTTCTTTCAAATTGTAATGTACGTTGACTGCAATTCCTTGATCATGAACTTAAGTGCCACTCCTTGTGAAAATGAACTTGAAATTGTTCAAAGTAGTACTTTTTAAGCCCTCTGCTTTCCACTGTCACTCATATGTAGACTCACCACAAGAGGGCACTCTGTCATAAGATATTGCTGTGGTCTCTGACTCCACATATAGTGCTCAATAGTTGCAGAATTTACTGGTATACTGTAGTACAGTTGGTACTTTGTCATTCGATCTAAGATCCAATGTGAAAATGTATGTATGGTATAACTCATTGTTCGCCTAACCGTTACATACGGAGAGGCTTTTTTCATTGCCTTGTTATTGCATGTGTAGATAAAATATTGTATTTATTGATTTTAATATACTCAGCATTCATTATGTTGCCATGTGTTCATGCCTCAGCCATTAAATATTTTAAAATAAACCATATTTTCTTTAAAATTTGATGATTTGGTATATTTTATTGAAAAATATATAAATAATATTGTAGTATTGGAAAAATATTGTGTTTATAATGTAGCTCTAGAAAATAACATTTTCCAATCTGGTAACAGTAAGGGCATTCAAATACAGATGAAATGTGCTGTCTAGACTCTTTTGTTGAACCTCCTCCCACCAAGCATGCTCTCTATGGAAATCTGGAGCTACTATACTACTCACTCCAGCATAACAGTGGTTAGCGGGGAGAATTCTCTCCTTTCCCCCGTCGATCACATTCTGGGTCTCTGATATAGACCATACTGAGGTGTATAGTCAGTCATATTTTGGCTGTTGTGAATTAAATGTTTTTTCAGTCATGCCTTAGCCACTGAAATGCACTCGTAGTATGTTTTCAATTCTCTGCTGTAAACCTTTCTTTTAAATATTTTGTATAAAGATGACAATGAAAAAGCGACATCAAATTTAACTTTTTTATTTGGCATTTTCTTGCAAAAAAGAATTATAAAAAATGCAAGCATCAAATCACAAGAACTATACTTAATTTACACACATTTGCAAAATCAAAACATTACAAAACAATGATAAACTGCTGGTCCAAACATTCTTGTCCACCAGTAGCTGTTCCAGATAGTCATAACATATCAGTCAAAGAAAGTGGTTGGGATGGGAGGAAGCAGGTTTAACTTGATATTTTCTGAGCCAACTGCATAACATGCTGTTTTCACTGGTGGTGTTGGCTAACAGTGAACCTTTTTTACATCATGTAGGCCAGTCATCCACAAGCTTTTCCTTCTGTGTTGGGATCTGTCTTGGGGTGACATAAATGAACGAAACTAAAACACTCCTATGTCCAGACCTCTTCCTTCCATAAGCATCACAACACTACACTATAACACAACTACACTATAACACCACTAAAGTATAACACCACTACACTATAACACAACTAAACCAGACTGAACAAAAAAGGCACACAGTTGTCATACTACTACCAAAGGTCCACTATCTGCAGTCCAATGGCAGGATGAAAGCTGGCTGAACAAAATGTATTACATTTCAACTAAACACTTACAATGACCACTAAAATATTACCTTTGAAGGCAATGTTAGGATCACAACATACACTATTTGTACAAATTGAACTCTAACATATCACCATTCCGTAAATGATACAAATCAGAGCAACAACTTCTTCCCTGCACACAACTTACAATAAGCATCCAAAATGGATCACACACAAAATGACCTTCAGGTCTGCTTGGTGCTCACCCAAACACAAAGAAATACACAGAGCAAAAAAGAAAATATTCAGTGTATCTTACATTTTCAAAATGAGACAAATTTCCACAGGCACTGCAGATTATAAAACAGTAGGCCATTTAAAAAAAGACAGTTGAAGGCCATGGCTACAAAGGTTCTTATGCTACGATTACAAACAGTACAAGAGCTTGACAGTAGTTCACAAGAGAATGACCCATCCGGATGGGCGAGTTTTCTGGACTAAATTTAAACGGCTGTTGGCATGGCGTTTCGCCATTTACATAACGGTGGCAAAGCATTGGGCCACTACTGCTTATCTGACATGACAAGCTCACTGGTTCCCTGATTTACTTTAGGCTTTCTCTCTTCAGATAGGCAGCTCCAGAACTTATGTCTTATGATGGAGTATAGCTGTCAAAGATTTTAGTGAGCCAATATAGTGCTGTACACACACTCACAATGTATGTCTCTCTAAACATTACAATGGGTAATTGGTCCAATGTCAACAGATTAGCATATTATGAATATCATATTGATATCATGAATGATTAATGAATAACAAATTATTGCGTTATAATTGTGTACAACAGAGCTTTGAAGAATGTAGAGTTGTAGACACAATCTGATTATTCATCGGATCAGGTCTTGAACACCAGTATATTTACTGCATGTTTCCAAAAGAAAAGTAAAAACAAAAAACATAAAAACAGCAACTGGTCCACTGATAGTAGACCATTCACAAATCTAACCAGCTTTACATAAGCTTTGGCAGACAACAGGTCATGTATACTGCCACAGGTCACATACTTCTTACATCTGGATGTACATGTAACATAAGTAAATGGTGATTAGAGTAGAAGAGGAGAGTCCTGTAATTCAGTGGTGTGACTGCTGGAACATGTCAACACGGATTGAGGATTTAGATCCACCTTGCCCCCGTGGCAGGGAGTTTTAGTGTGGGGACTTAAAGGGCTATATGTAATATTTTTCCATTGTAATTTCAGAAAATGTCCTTAATATATGTATAGTTATAGTGGAATGATAGTTTCACAATATTTATTTGAATTTGTTTAACAATCTGCCTACACAAAATTGCATTCAAATGGTGCAGCCGTATTGGCTATCAAAAGACAGACCATCTCTTGTTGTCAAATTGACTGAAGCCAGCAAATCCTGTATTGTCAATTCAACAACGGACCAGTCAATTTGACAACAAGAGACGGTTCGTTGTTGAATTGTTACATGCAGTACCTTTAAGCTTCCACTGATGCCACTGATAGTGCTTAAGAAGACATAACAATCAGAAAAGAAACTGAGGGCTCTATTTAATCCGCATTGAGGAAATTCAGCTTTACAGCATGATTGTAATTTAAAGGCAATGTTCCCGCGTCAGCGGAGACTCCATTCACGGTAGACGCTGCTTATGTCGGCTCAATCGGGAATGATCTTAACATTTATATTGTGGAATCTGTAACACTTCAGAGTTACAGATTGAATAGAGCCCTAAGAGGGTGAAGGTATGAAGAGAGAACCCTTGGCCTGACTTGAGTGACATTTATGGTCAAATCACCTCCATAAGATAATGTTGGAACGCCTAAACATGGATGAATAGTTAAAGCAAAATGACACCATAAACAGATACTACCATGAAGTCTGAAAGGTATGTGTCAAAATATCTTAAATAACGAAATATATATAATATATACACTTTATAAAGTTTATAACGCACAATTAATGAACGTCATCGTACACTTGAAAACAGCAAAATCAAATCAAATCAAAAAGGCTTTGGGGAAACGGTACAAAAGAAGAAACAGTCAAACGGAGCAATCAAAACATCCTACAAACCTCTATCATATACCTTAAAATCTGTGGTGTGTGTTCCTGTGTGGTTTTGGCCAGATATGGGGAATACTGCTGAACACAGAAGAAATGTGGAGAAAGTGATTGATTGAGTCCCAATTATAAAGTGATTGTGAAAGCTGATTTTTCCAAGGCTTCTAGTAGTCTAGCCTTGGATTGTGGGTGGATGTGGTGGGGTGGCGAAGAGCTTCGGCTGGCCACGTCAGAGCTCGGCCCTCTGCATATGTCACTTCCTCAGATCCATGTACTTTACTCCAGGGAAAAACACAAATGGAAATGTATAGGGGAGAGGGAGAAAAAAACACCAGATAATGTCAATTCGGTGAGCCATGGAAGATTCAAGAAATATATTAGACAGTAGGCTACTTCTGTTTAGCGTATAGCTTTCGTATCCATAGTTACCTGGTCGCTGGGGCCATTCTTGTCACCGTTGACGCCCTTCAGAAGTCCGGCATCCTCGGTCTTGGTGTTAGTCTTCATCTCCACCACAATGTCATCTTTGTTGGGGTTCTCCTTGGTGCTGTGGATGGAGAGCACACTCAGTTTACTCTCAAAAGTCCTCTCCAGTGAGGACAGTATCACATTCTTAGAGGCAAAAATACTAATTTATGGAGGATCATATAGAATACATTTACATAACACTTTTTCAAGTGCTCAGGGTGGTTTACATTGTAATTTACCCTAACACACTACAAATGTGTAGCACCTACCTTATAGAACTAGACACAAAACCTGGCCCAATACTCACATCTCCTGCTTGCCAGAGCGGCCACAGGGGATCTTTCCCTTCTTGTGGAGGAAGTAGAGCACACTGCCCAGGATGGCCAGCAGAAGGATACAGAGGATGATAACCACAATGATCACACCATTCCCCTCAGCTATATAGACAGACAGACAAACAGACAGAGGGGAGGGCAAGCTCAGGTTAATGCTTACACCCGTTCACCAATCCGATAAACTGGGAGAATGGAGAATGATCATGGAGAATCATCCAGACATGATAAGGGTAAACACTTTCTGGTCACCTGTGCTGACTACACGTGACCAATGACCCATGACCCATGACCCATGATGTGAGAGTGCCCTTAGTGTAAAAAAACAAGTGAAAACATCCCTAGACAGACAACATATACCCAAGACATAAAAAGGCCAAAATGACTCGTACAATAACGTTTTCAGATTTGCTACATCAGCAGTTGTTAAAGCAGTTGTGACAACTTTTTACATCAGCAGTTGTCAGAAAGTGGTTACTGTAAATAACCCAGCCATGACCCCAAAGAGAAGGCAGAAGCAAATTCAGAAGCATAGTGGCCAGGGATGGGTGGCCCATCCTCTTCTTGCAGTACCAACAAAAATAGATGTAATAGTTGGACAAAACGTAGAAAGATGTGGAGGATAGTAGCCACTAGCCAGGATAGTCCACTCAGTAACATTTGCCACTGTTTTCCAGGGAGTCCTGGGATCCAGATTGTAGAACAGTTGTAGAGTATGGAGCTATTGGTAATGAATTATGGCCAAGTCATAAGAAGCAGATTGGGAAACAAATCAAATGTCAATTTCCTGGTTCTCTGACAGAATGGCACAATAGATTTAGTTAATTTGTTGTGTTCGGAACATTGTACAAATGACTGTATGTTCCCTACAGGCTGGTGTGGTTTTTAATGTAAAATTGGGTTTGAATATACACATTAACTTCCCAGCTTCAGCTCTCTTGCTTTGTGAGTGAGTGCTCCAGACACTGGGCAGAGAGAGATGGGAAATAGCCCTGGCCTGCCCCTGTGACAGAGCCATCAACATTTCAGTGCAATCCCCCCAGGAGAAAATTAGAGAGTGCTACTACCTACCAGAGCAATTAACTCCTATATTTAACCATGCAGTAAGCCCTCGTTAAAAGGGAAACAATAGTCTGGGTGTGGATTTATGAGAATTTCTATTGCAACAGCTCAATAAAACAGTGAGACAGCGCATTAACTTCCCCAATAATAAGTAAATATAAGTGATTTTGGCACTCGACCACTATATTTTGGAACTCGACCACTATAAGTGTTGTCTTGCTCTTTTTTTCCTGTTAGATTTGTCTCTTTCAGACAGAATTTTAAATGTACCCGCAGGCAATGAGCAGAGCCAATCCTCCCACTCATTCCAGCGAACACTTTGCCCGTATGGAAATCATTAATTATTTAGTTGCCTCGTTGGCTTATCCTTCATTGTCTGGGTTGGTGTGCATTCAGAGAGAATCAAACAAAAGTTGAGAGAAAGCAAATGAAAAAAATCTAAAAGTTCTTCTCAACTAGATAAGAGTGATCTAAAGGTGAAGAAGAACAGAAACAGTGTGGGAGTGTGGTTCAGTGGTAGTGCTGAAGCCTCCAAAGCACATGTTACCCATAGTGACATGGGTAGGAATTCCACCCCACACATTTGTGCTGTTTCTTCTCTGTACTACTTCCAACTGTCTAAATAAAAGTGATAAAATATGCTCCTGTTCTCCTTTAAAAAAAAGATGAGGAGAAACAGAGATCAGCAAGAACAAAATAATAGCGAGATTGCTGTCTTACCGGGTGAGTAGGGCGCAGTTGAAGTGACCATGGGAACTGTGGACAAGCAAAACAACAATTAAAATGTAAGACCTTCCCATCAACAATATACATTAGTGAGCTGTTTAAAATAAAAATGCATTTTTATTGTGGGTGTGGGGAATTGCTCATAAATATCAATTTTGGGGGTGGGTAAACGTAGTTGTCCTTGATCCCAAAACTTTCTCACTAAAGCATACTTACCAGAGGTCCACTGTCACGCTCTGATAATAAAATGATGTTCACTGCGAGTAAATACAGCTTTGGACAGTTAGCTCACAGTGATAAGGTGCTGAGTTCCTGACATTTATTGCCATTTGTGATGTAAGTTCAAATCCCCCATGTGGGGCAAAATAAATATTTTAAATGTGGACTCATATTTATTGCGGTGTCGGGAAGAAAAGTGCAATCATCACCTTGAAAATTAAGATTCAATTCAACCTGCATTTTTATGCAGTAGCTCTTTTTTCAATGGTCAAATTAACTCACAGATTGGTCTTGGGTACTGTACACTACTACCGGTGTGACCCCTTTCACAGGTATGCTTTAACTTTTAAGAATTAGAAGTGTGTGGGCATGGGACAAATATTGCAAATAAAGGATTTGAACTCACAATTTGTGAACTATGATGCAACTGTCTTAGCGGAATGCACCAGCAATCAGTCATAACAGTTTGGAAAAAATACAACAAGTTGACATTACCACCATTGTCATCTATTTCTTGTTACATCTGATGGATGTAGCTATGAATATAAACATATAATCCTCATAGCCTACATGTTTTTTTCAACATGTAGGCTACTTCAACTGCACATACAGTTGAAGTCGGAAGTTTACATTCACTTAGGTTGGAGTCATTCAAACTCGTTTTTCAACCACTCCACAAATTTCTTGTTAACAAATTATAGTTTTGGCAAGTCGGTTAGGACATCTACTGTGTGCATGACACAAGTAATTTTTCCAACAATTGTTTACAGACAGATTATTTCACTGTATCACAATTCCAGTGGGTCAGAAGTTTAAATACAGTAAGTTGACTGTGCCTTTAAACAGCTTGGAAAATTCCAGTAAATGATGTCATGGCTTTAAACTCTAAAGTTTAGAGGCTTCTGATAGGTTAATTGACGTCATTTGAGTCAATTGGAGGTGTACTTGTGGATGTATTTCAAGGCGTACCTTCAAACTCAGTGCCTCTTTGCTTGACATCATGGGAAAATCTAAAGAAATCAGCCAAGGGTTGGGTTAGAAATCTAACCCAGCCAAAAAATTGTAGACCTCCACAAGTCTGGTTCATCCTTGGGAGCAAATTCCAAACGCCTGAAGGTACCACGTTCATCTGTACAAACAATAGTACGCAAGTATAAACACCATGGGACCACGCAGCCGTCATACCGCTCAGGAAGGAGACGCGTTCTGTCTCCTAGAGATGAACGTACTTTGATGCAAAAAGTGCAAATCAATCCCAGAACAACAGCAAAGAACCTTGTGAAGATGCTGGAGGAAACAGGTACAGAAGTATCTATAGCCACAGTAAAACGAGTCCTATGTTGACATAACCTGAAAGGCCGCTCAGCTAGGAAGAAGCCACTGCTCCAAAACCACCATAAAAAAGCCAGGCTACGGTTTGCAACTGCACATGGGGACAAAGATCCTACTTTTTGGAGAAATGTCCTCTGGTCTGATGAAACAAAATAGAACTGTTTGGCCATAATGACCATTGTTATGTTTGGAGGAAAAAGGGGGATGCTTGCAAGCCGAAGAACACCATCCCAACCGTGAAGCACGGGGGTGGCAGCATCATGTCGTGGGGGTGCTTTGCTGCAGGAGGGACTGGTGCACTTCACAAAATAGATGGCATCATGAGGTAGGAAAAGTATGTGGATATATTGAAGTAACATCTCAAGACATCAGTCAGGAAGTTAAAGCTTGGTCGCAAATGGGTCTTCCAAATGAACAATGACCCCAAGCATACTTCCAAAGTTGTGGCAAAATGGCTTAAGGACAACAAAGTCAAGGTATTGGAGTGGCCATCACAAAGCCCTGACCTCAATCCTATAGAACATTTGTGGGCAGAACTGAAAAAGCATGTGTGAGCAAGGAGGTCTACAAACCTGACTCCGTTACACCAGCTCGGTCAGGAGGAATGGGCCAAAATTCACCCAACTTATTGTGGGAAGCTTGTGGAAGGCTACCTGAAACGCTTGACCAAAGTTAAACAATTTAAAGGCAATTCTACCAAATACTAATTGAGTGTATGTAAACTTCTGACCCATTGGGAATGTGATGAAAGAAATAAAAGCTGAAATAAATCATTCTCTCTACTATTATTCTACCATTTCACATTCTTAAAATAAAGTGGTGATCCTAACTGACCTAAGACAGGGAATGTTTACTAGGATTAAATGCCAGGAATTGTGAAAAACTGAGTTTAAATGTATTTGGCTAAGGTGTATTTAAACTTCAGATTTCAACTGTATACACTACATGACACAAAAAACGTATGTGGACACTTGCTCGTCGAACATCTCATTCCAAAATCATTGGCCATGGAAACCCATTTCGTTACGCTCCTGACCAACAGTTATTGTGCTGACGTTGCTTCCAGAGGCAGTTTGGAACTCGGTAGTGAGTGTTGCAACAGAGGACAGACGACTTTTATGCGCTACACGCTTCAGCAGTCCCGTTCTGTGAGCTTGTGTGGCCTACCACTTTGCGGCTGAGCCGATGTTGCTCCTAGACGTTTCCACTTCACAATAACAGCACTTACAGTTGACCGGAGCAGCTCTAGCAGGGCAGAAATTTGATGAACTGACTTGTTGGAAAGGTGGCATCCTATGACGGTGCCAAGTTGAAAGTCACTGAGCTTTTCATTAAGGCCATTCTACTGCCAATGTTTGTCTATGGAGATTGCATGGCTGTATGCACGATTTTATACACCTGTCAGAAATGGGTGTGGCTGAAATAGCCAAATCCACTAAATTGTCCACATATTTCTGTATATATAGCGTATCACTTTTGCAACAAACTGTCTAAATGAAGACCAGAATTGACGTATTTCACTATAACTATGCCTAAAATATCTGGTTTAAAAATATATATATTTTTTAATATGTAAGTTAGTCTTTAAAAGCTGTTAAAAGACCCAACATGTTTCTGATTTCAGTTTGGCTTGGATGCATATTTTATGTGATTGAAATACTATCATCTTTTATGATGCTGATAAAGGTGGCACCTTTACAGACGGTCCCTAAACGTGAATTCGTTCTCTCAAGATGCTGAAATAAATAAATCATATTTCTCCACTCCTGTTCCAGAGTAAAAATGTACATTTGGTGTATAAATTTACTGCAAGAAATGATTCATTCTGCAGGAGTTCATATTTTATCAGGCTATGTGAGAGGCTATAGACCTACAGTCAGCTTCCAGTATTCTATTTAATGCATCTGAACAGTACAGTTCCTTTGACGGGCCATGTTGAAGTCCCCATGACTGTCGAATTTGTATAGCGCCTCACAATTATCAGACGTAACACTGCTATCATCCTCTTTTACCACGTCAGCAAATCTTTCCCAAACACGAGACTATTGTTCTGGCCCTCCCTTCTATTCATTTTCAACTCCATTTCGCAGCGTTTCTCTTATTGCCGACTTTGTCCTTTTTGCCTCAGCGGATCAATGTTAACTTTTTCTGCCCAAGTTCCCAAAAGCATTTGGCAATTGGCATGTATTTGTTGTTCTACAGTTATACCCTAAAGATTAGGCTTAGGCTACGCACTAGATAAAAAGAATGAAAGAAAAACCTCAGTGTAGCCTATAGATATGAATTGCACAAGAATGTTACATTTATGGATTTTTTATGCATTGTTTTCTCTTTATTCAACCTGCCCATCCACACGATGTTTCATGACCCTTAACCCTCCCGCCCCGTGTTTATTTTTTTATTTCACCTTTATTTATCCAGGTAGGCTAGTTGAGAACAAGTTCTCATTTGCAACTGCGACCTGGCCAAGATAAAGCAAAGCAGTTCGACACATACAACAACACAGAGTTACACATGGAATAAGCAAACATACAATCAATAATACAGTAGAAAAATCTAAATACAGCATGTGCAAATTAGGTAGGATAAGAGAGGTAAGGCAATAAATAGGCCATGGTGGCAAAATAATTACAATATAGCAATTAAACACTGGAATGGTAGGATGTGCAGA
The DNA here is from genome assembly GCF_002910315.2 of Salvelinus sp. IW2-2015. Classification (NCBI taxonomy): domain Eukaryota; kingdom Metazoa; phylum Chordata; class Actinopteri; order Salmoniformes; family Salmonidae; genus Salvelinus; species Salvelinus sp. IW2-2015. The sequence goes on along the minus strand of NC_036860.1, from coordinate 37,838,542 downwards.
AGATGAATGTGCAAGTTGAGATACTGGGGTGCAAAGGAGCAAGATAAATAAATACAGTATGGGGATGAGGAAGATTGGATGGGCTATTTACAGATGAGCTATGTAAAGGTGCAGTGATCTGTGAGCTGCTCTGACAGCTGGTTCTTAAAGCTAGTGAGGGAGGTAAGAGTCTCCAGCTTCAGAGATTTTTGCAGTTTGTTCCAGTCATTGGCAGCAGAGAACTGGAAAGAGAGGCGGCCAAAGGAAGAATTGGCTTTGGGGGTGACCAGTGAGATATACCTGCTGGAGCGCGTGCTACGGGTGGGTGCTGCTATGGTGACCAGTGAGCTGAGATAAGGCAGGGCTTTACCTAGCAGAGACTTGTAGATGACCTGGAGCCAGTGGGTTTGGCGACGAGTATGAAGCGAGGGCCAGCCAACGAGATCATACAGGTCGCAGTGGTGGGTAGTATATGGGGCTTTGGTGACAAAACTGATGGCACTGTGATAGACTGCATCCAATATGTTGAGTAGAGTGTTGGAGGCTATTTTGTAAATGACATCGCCGACGTCGAGGATCGGTAGGATGGTCAGTTTAACGAGGGTATGTTTGGCAGCATGAGTGAAGGATGCTTTGTTGCAAAATAGGAAGCCGATTATAGATTTAATTTTGGTTTGGAGATGTTTAATGTGAGTCTGAAAGGAGAGTTTACAGTTTAACCAGACACCTAGGTATTTGTAGTTGTCCACATATTCTAAGTCAGAACTGTCCTGAGTAGTGATGCTGGATGGGCGGGCAAGTGTGCGCAGCGATCGGTTGAAGAGCATGCATTTAGTTTTACTTGCATTTAAGAGCATTTGGAGGCCACGGAAGGAGAGTTGTATGGCATTGAAGCTCATCTGGAGGTTAGTTAACACAGTGTACAATGAAGGGCCAGAGGTATACAGAATGGTGTCGTCTGCGTAGAGGTGGATCAAAGAATCTCCAGCAGCGAGAGCGACATCATTGATGTATACAGAGAAGAGTCGGCCCGAGAATTGAACCCTGTGGCACCCCCATAGAGACTGCCAGAGGTCCAGACAACAGGCCCTCCGATTTGACATACTGAACTCTATCGGAGAAGAAGTTGGTGAACCAAGCGAGGCAATCATTTGAGAAACCAAGGCTGTTGAGTCTGCCAATAAGAATGTTGTGATTGACAGAGTCAAAGGCCTGGTCGATGAATACAGCTGCACAGTAATGTCTCTTATCGATGGCGGTTATGATATCGTTTAGGACCTCAAGCATGGCTGAGGTGCACCCATGACCAGCTCTGAAACCAGATTGCATAGCGTAGAAGTTACTGTGAGATTTGAAATGGTTGGTAATGTGTTTGTTAACTTGGCTTTAAAATACCTTAGAAAGGCAGGGTAGAATAGATATAGGTCTGTAGCAGTTTGGGTCTAGAGTGTCTCCCCCTTTGAAGAGGGGGATGACCACGGCAGCTTTCCAATCTATGGGAATATCAGACGATACGAAAGAGAGGTTGAACAGGCTAGTAATAGGGGTTGCAATAATTTCGGCAGATAATTTTAGAAAGAGAGGGTCCAGATTGTCTAGCTCGGCTGATTTGTAGGGGTCCAGATTTTGCAGCTCTTTCAGAACATCAGCTATCTGGATTTGGGTGAAGGAGAAGTGGGGGAGGTTTGGGCGAGTTGCTGTGGGGAGCGCAGGGCTGTTGACCGGGGTAGGGGCAGCCAGGTGGAAAGTATGGCCAGCCGTAGAAAAATTCTTATTGAAATTCTCAATTATAGTGGATTTATCGGTAGTGATAGTGTTTCCTAGCCTCAGTGCAGTGGGCAGCTGGGAGGAGGTGCTCTTATTCTCCATGGACTTTACAGTGTCCCAGAACTTTTTAGAGGATGCAAATTTCTAGAGGATGCAAATTTCTGTTTGAAAAAGCTAGCCTTAGCTTTCCTAACTGCCTGTTGGTTCCTGACTTCCCTAAAAAGTTGCATATCACGGGGGCTATTCGATGCTAATGCAGACGCCACAGGATGTTTTTGTGCTGGTCAAGGGCAGACAAGTCTGGAGTGAACCAAAGGCTATATATATTCCTAGTTCTACATTTTTTGAACGGAGCATGCTTATTTAAGATGGTGAGGAAGACACTTTTAAAGAATAACCAGGCATCCTCTACTGACGGGATGAGGTCAATGTCATTCCATAACTGTGGGGACTGCAGGTAATGAGTCAACCTGCTCATCACTAATGCCCATATATTCCTATGTAGTGTATGTGGCAGGGTGGCTTACTGGCTCTGATGCTGAAGGACTTTGTCTCTGTGCCAATATCGTTGGTGGCGTTGCAGAAGGCTGTGATGTCAGATGTCACTTTGATGGACACCACGCTGATAGTGCTCTGCTCCGTGGCTCTGGTCAGCACCTCGCGCCAGCTCTGTTAACACACAGCACACACACACACTAATGTCATATCATCAGTCACACCAATGTGCATCGGAAAGAGACATAACCAAGAAAATTAGATAGCATAAAAAAATTCATGCAATGTAAATATGCCCACATATGTAAACTGCCCAGTGTACTGCCAAGCCTTGTTTTACCTGGCTGCCAGTCACGGTCCAGGAGATGGTGGGCAGGGGGTGTGCATGTGCCTCACAGCTCAGGTTCACCCACTTCCCAGTTCCCTCATCCATTTCAACCTCCCTGTCAGCATCCTTCATCTGGGGAGCACCTGGGAGATGGGTTACAAACACATACACATTATAGACTCCAGTAAAAGACAGTTTTTGAGCTATGAAAACATCTTATCTGACAAACTCAATCCATTGTTTCTCAATCCATTGTTTCTGGTAGAACAACCAGGGTGGGTGTATGTTTTTGTTCTGTCATATCACACCTGATACAACTAATCACCAAGTAGTGAAAGTGCTGGGCTAAAGCAAAATGTGTACCCCCTTGGGAGTTCCCCAGAAATGGACTGTATGTTACAGAGAGTACATGTGGTGGCGTGGTGACTCACCCTGGACGATGATGTGGACCGAGCCAGAGGTGTGCAGTCCAGGCAGGGAAGAAACAGTCACCTCACACACATACTCTCCTGCCGTGTCATAGGTGGCATCCTGCAGGAACAGCACGTGGCCTTTTCCAACCTGCTGCCCATTCTACACAAAGACAAAAATATACACACAAACATAAGACATATAAGAGGGAACATTACTAAGTCCACATAACTGAATAACAATGCATGATTAGCTACATTCGGCAAGTGACATGGTCATCTGTTATGTCAGTCTTATAAATGTCTTTCATTTAAAGCACTAAATTAGTGCTTATTACGGGGTATACTGTACCTTGAACCAGACAGTGGCGGTTTCCAGGGAAGACAGAGCGTTGCAGGTAGCAGTCAGACTCTCTCCTTTTAACAAGATCTCTGAGTCTTTGGGCACCACAACAGCTGGGTCCAGATCTGGAGAGAGTAGACATGATGTGAGGACAAGACATTGCTAAGTACCATGCTAGTGTGTGGTCCATGTAACCTTTTTCCATTCAAATGCCTTCTCAATTTGAATTACATCACTGCAAATCATGTTAATCGACGGTGAAAATGTTGACTTCAATTAAATTATCTTAATGAGTAGTGAAGTGATGCAGTGACAAGTGAGCAATTGGAACACAACAGCAGAGCTATCTTGGTAATCAAAGGTCCATGAGTAAAAATAATTGATGGCGTAAACTCAGTCAAGCAACTAATTCAACCACTTCCAGTCTAAACAAACAGAGCATAAAAAATACACGTGTACATGTGCGTGCGCATGTTTCATTATGTGTGTGTGTGTGTGTTTTAGTAACTTACAGTGGATAGTGAGCAGCATGTCTCCCGTGACCTGCTCGTAGGTGTCCAGGTCCAGAGAACGACACTGGTAGACCCCGCTGTCCCCACGGATCACCTCCCTCAGCACCAAAGTGTCATCGCTGGCCTCCAGCGCCGTCTCCTGCTCCTGAGAGGGGCAACATCAGGTGTACACTGTCATATTAATGGATCTACATTTTGGATACTTTTATGGAATGGAAATCTTTGGCAAATGTAGACTTTGGGGTGAACTATCCCTTTTAACACACCCAAACAACAGCTTAACTAGTCTGGTTACCGGGAGCTACAGTATATAAACCCTTTAAAATGTTCCGGTTGGTCCCGACCCACAGTGTTGAACCACTGATTAAGAGGGTCACAGGAAAATTTTAAAGGGTCAGGGGTCCAGGTGGGTCACGGGAGGATATTTTTTGTGCGTTGAAAAAATA